>NC_086334.1:48793288-49111621 GCF_032445375.1 Bacillus rossius redtenbacheri | reverse complement strand
TTACTCATGTAGCGTCATCATACATATTACTGGTGTTTAAGTTTTTTCAGTTTACTATTTTCTTTCACATTTGTATTGTTTCGTTTTGCATCACGTTCTTGTCTCGAGCTCCATTTCACCTGATGGAAAATACGGCAGTGCACCAAAGTCCGTAAAAGAAACTCTTTGTGATTGCCGCACGTGTCGAACCACTTTGGGAACGCTGATTTTGTTTCTTCCCTAATGCATGCTTGCATTTAAGCAGAAAGTCTTCTTCTGAAACAAATATTTTCGTAGTACTGACTAAACAGCCGCAACTGAAATCTTGTTATATCATTGAGGCTGTATCCGAATACTGGCCTAATGGATCCCTTAGCTAAGGGATCCACTAAAAGTGCATCGTAGTGGGCGCGGCCATCTTTGTGTTGAATCCGAATTCTCACAAGGGATGCCGATGCATCCCTTCACGCATCCACTAATTCGAGATTTCTAGGGATGCGACACTCGCATCCACTAACGCGTCCCTACATCCATTAGCTTCGGAATCGGGTTTTATTTTGTTTGTGTATAATATTACTTCCGATTTTCAGCATAATATTTGTTTAAAACATTATAAGCGAAAGTGATAACTTAAACAGAGACAAATGAATACGTTAATAAATATAATAAAAATACGAATTTAAACTTAAAGGATAATTCAAAACTCATAAGTATTTTTAAAGTTTACAATTTATAAAATGTATTTTATTTGGATCGCTAACATGTATAACATACACGTTACATTATTTTTTAATTCGTAGGTATTTATTAGCCTATTTACGTTTTGCTGAATATTCGTAGAAATCCCTACACAAAATGGCTGCGTGAACATTAGTACGACTGACAGTTAACAGGTGGTGCTAGTAGTAAAAGTATTCGGATACTATCCATCCATTAGAAATGCGTCCTCTACATTGTGGCTGCATTTGCTAAGGGATGTAGGGATGTGTGTGCTAAGGACGCATCCCTATGTATTCGGATACAGCCGAGACTGTTGGACGCTGATGTTAGATGACTTTCTGTTAGGTTATGTGGGTTAACAGCTTTATTACAAAAGTAGGTTTTAAAATAGTTCAGCGCTTTGTACTTCTGTGAAACATTGCTACTGTCAATCAGAGAGCCTTCACAAATTTGGCAGTGGAATTTGTCCAAGCACTTTTTTGCGATGTATCCAGCAAAATAATACACCGCACAATCTTCTAGTGCATCTGTGCTCTCCTCGTGCATTGTTGATTGACCGTGAGCTGGAAAAAATAATAAATGACATTTATTTAAATTGAAACATGGTACAAATGAAATACATCTATACTAATTTTTTTTGTTCTTTATAAAAAAGCAAGTCTTAGTTTCCTAGTTTCCAATGTAACGGAGAATGGTAACTGATTTCATTTGCTCTTTGGGAAATGGTTATTTTTATTTTGTCAACTGACATTTAACATTTGGTGTAAAAATGTAAAATATTATAACACTGTTAGCCCAGTTGTTCATGCACTTCAGCACACTCGTGCTGTATACTTCATATTTTGAACTGATGGTATTCATTGCCAACGGTAGTGCGCTGTATGAACGCGATAACCGAACAAGCTAATTGTAGCTGATGCAGTTGCCTGTGAGGTTATTGCAATAAGATCAATACACGCCTAATAAAATTGTATAGCTGACTCTGAAGAGTGTTAGCACATTAAAGCAGTCTTGAGATTTACCTGAAATGTTTTTGCCGATGACGTAGCTGGGCATGTTTTTTGCGGATAGTTCCTCGTATTTTTCACAAGTACTGTCATCTCCGCAAACGTCAGTCAGGCAGCTCGAAGAAGTACCTAAAAATTAAAGTTGTAATTATGTGAACAACAGTTAAAAAAAGTAACGCATTGCATATTCGAAAACTTATAAAAAGCCTACTTGTTTTGGTCTAACAAAAACATCCCTTCAATATCTGGTCGGGACTCAGAACTGCATGTATTAGCTCTAGAATTATCAGAGTTATCAAAGTAAAGTGGTATGCGCTAAGGAACCATAACTGATTGAATGAGCCATTCACCGGTTTCGCCTTAATTTGACTTGCACTTAGACATGCATGGCTTAATCTTTGAGACAATCATATGACTACTGGCAGGATCAACCAGGGGGAAGGAAATAACAAGTGTATGAGCTTGTGATTTATGTGTGGACAATGTCTGGGCGTAGGTGGTGTAATAAAATAATCTTTAGAAAATAATTTTTACCAAACATACTTTGTTTAGTTGACCATGATTGCCTCATTTTTTAGCATGGATTTCATCTAATAAATGATATAGGCTGATACTGGCACTTTATAAGAAAGCTATAAATATATAATGTACAAACATTTCACCAAGTTCAAAACTTTTTAAAATATAACAGTAAAAATGTGATTACCTACCTGCTAAACGATCTGAAATGGCACTGCCAACTCCATTGTTGTTTGTGTTGGTGGTTGATAAACCAGAAGCCAGAAGTATATTATCATCGTCTCCTTCACAATTTGCGGACTGTGGTGGAATTATTAATCTCACAGACATGTTGTGTTGTAGGGCTTGTCTAAATTGCTGTGATGACGGGCTTCTCCCATATCCAACGCGCTGCCATATTACAGAAAATAGGCTTTCTAGAGGATCTTGGTGAAGCCTAGATGTCAGTAAAAAGTGAACTCCTTCGTGGCTTAGATCTTCCCATAGAAGCAAAATACTTTTCAGAGTTAGGCGGAAATTCTTGAATGTTGGGGGGCATTTCTTTTTCTTGTCTTTCAATGTCCACTGACTTATCCAAGCTATTGATTCCTGAATGTTTTTTAACACTAGATGGTTTTCATTTGAAAGTGACTGTCGGTGTGGATTGGGATCATTTGTTGATCTACTATTTAAGTTGTCAAAAAGATTGTTCATTTTTTCAACAAAATGTGAAGTCGCTATTGTTTTTTGTTGATTTTCGTAATCGCTATATACGGTCGCTTGTGCCATGAGTGCAGAAGAAACAGAATGACTGAATATTTGTGCCACCAATTTAACATTCATCTTATCAAAAGCATTTGGCATGACATGACGTTGACTGAGCTTAGGAACTGCCCTAGCAAGATTTCTCTTTGAATCACAAGAAGCCAAATTTGTTATGGCTCTCCACGTCACAACTTCTCCATCGACGACAAAGTCGTTCGCCATAAGATTGTTTCTGACACATTTTATAAGGTGTGGCACATCAAAAACAACAAATATTTTACTTTGCTTGAACATAAAATAAGGCTTATCTTCACTGACACCTAATCCTTCTACTACTTTTTGATTTGAAGTGCCTTGATCACAAGCCATTGCACGCACATGCAAACCAATTTCGGTAAGTGCTTCCAAAACAAGATCCATTAAAATCATCAAATCATAATGTCTTACTGTACCACAAGATAAATAATATGAAAAAGGCATTTTCCATGAGTAAAAAAGACCTCTCACCATAAATACAAGAGCCTGTGAAGCGAAACTCTTATCCCGTCCTAGTGCACCTAAGTCTTGCCTGCCCTCTTCTTCGTCAAATTTTGAATTATATGACAGCCATTTTTTGATGGCCATTTCATCAAAAATCAAAATGCATTCCTTCTCTTTTTCCGACATGCAGTCTACCTTTAGTTTCAGTTTTTCTTTGACCTCATTTGTAATTCCAGGTGAAAGATTCATTATATTTACCCATTTGCGGATAGTTTTTTCACTTGGGAGCTTGAAACCCTGCTTCAACCAAGTTCTGTACAATGATGGTGATCTGTAAAATGTTGCCATTGCAAACTCTTTTTCATCCAGCTCCCAAGGTACCCGTTTTTTGTGATTCAACTGCATCTTTAACAAAGTCAATGGGTGACCCGATAAATGCTCATTCAGTTGAAGTAATAAGTCAGCTACTGGTAATTTGTATTTTTTCTTGCGCTTGAAATGTAATTGGCTGCGTTTCCTATTTAGTAATAGCATTTTCTTGCGTAGTTTAGCTCTTAGTTTGGCTTTTCTCGGTGTATTGTCACCTGATTCCAATGGTGCCAGTTCTTTAAAACTCTCTCCCGTTTCTATCTGTACAGCATCTCGTCCGAGATGAACCCAATTTGTCTGAGATTTATCATGTGACTGATTTATTTGGGGGTCAGCTTCTGAAATATGTTCTTCATGGAGTGTCAAAGAACAAGGACTGGAAGCAGTCTCCTCTGTGTTGAAGCTCTGTTCTGTTAGTGGCGAGGATTTGCATAGTGTGAACATTCGAGGAACGGCAAAATAATTTAATGACTTCTTAAGTTCATTTTTGAATTGGTTCACTTCAAAGTGATCAGCGCATATCACACGGTTTCTAAGTTTGTTGTCTGATAGTTCCAGAAGTTTGTCGTTACCACTTTTCAAAATCCATTCAATACATCTAAATAAAAAAATTGTCATTAGAACCTGTTTTTATCAATCAATATCAGTAACCACAGTGTACCTACTATGTCATCATTAAAATAACCTTCTCAAGTAATACGTACATTAAAATATGCGTACATTGAAGTAAATTACTGCTAAAAATATTATTCTGTCTCAACATGCAAGAATAAATATTACTTATGCGTAGTGTATTACTAGGCTGTGATGAAATTCTTTCAGTAGGTTAGTAAAATAATCACATATTATTAAAACGAAAATAATTACACATTTACACGTCTGCAAGATTTTGGTGTTGAAAAACACATAAGTTATATATTGATGCGCCAAACGAAATGAGGGGAAAAAAAAACCTTTGTGTTGATATTTGAACCACGCCATTGTTCTCATTTCATTTACACTAATAATGTAAATACTTTCAATTTATTATTGTTAATAATAAAAATCGTAAAATGCAACATTAGCACAATCATTTTCCATTTTTACTACGGTCCTAACATAATTATCATGACTGTTACGTGTTTTTTTTTGTATTGGTAAATTTGAAGGTATGTCAACATAATGGAAAAACGCCGAACAATATTTTATATTTTCATGTTGGATAGGGCACAAACTTAAGTGTTCGTTAAACTTGAGTGTCGCATAAACCTTTGTGTTTCTTACATGTGTACGGTTGAAGGTAGAATTTTATTGTTTCAACCTTATACCTAATCGTGAATTTCAGCGTCACAAATTATTTACTTTGCGTTATTTTACGTAAATTACATTGTAAAAATTTACATACACCATACGGCAGGGTCATCATGCGTAACTCATAACAGTTGTGACTACAAAAGTAATTTTGTTTTGTTTTGCAAGAATTTAATTTCCTCAACATAACAACACACTTCACGTGGAGGTGAACGAGAATAAAATATGTTAATAATTGTCTTGTGAAATCACAGAAAGTATTACTTTTCTCTAATAAATTATTGCTCGAGTAAATAATTTGTTCACATTATTTCCCTATGAAGTTTAGTAAAGGCTAAATTTCTTGAGGGCTTTCTTTTTTCAAAGAGAAAAAAAGGTTATATTTACCAATTTAAGCAATTAACTGTAGGGATTGATATTTTCCCCTATCATAATCTTGGCAGTGAATTATAAGCTAAAAGCAACTTCCATTGTTATTCTTCGGAATTTTAATAAACAGTTAAAGCTATTTATTACTAACTTTTCAAGCTAGTGTTTTACGCTAAGCATTAAAACTAATATGTAGATTTTTTTTAATCCTGTGAAATTATTCCGAATGATAGGAAAGGAATATAGTAATCTACTTTCGAAAAAAATAGTCCTAAAACTTTTAGGGCATTATTCTATTTAAAGTTAACACTAACTAACCATATGGTAGGTATTGTTATTAGCTTATAAACGCATCGATTTAATAACCACCCTGTTGTTTGTCATATACACACAATATTTCGATGTGTAAGAAAGTTATGCAAAATACACACTGCACCGGCAAAAATATCATGCATGAGACAAATAAGATATCACCTCAGTTAGCTCTGTTGAAAGGACCGGGAAATGAAATGTGAATGAATAAAATTTAAAATCAATGATAAATGATAAAGTCTGAACCAGGCACTCATTATACTGACGACTACATATTTCAATAACAAACGTCATAGCTATTAACTTTTAAGAATAATATAGGGCTACGAATCACAAACTCAGTTAATGAGGGGGAAAATATAAACTGTTCAACAACAACCACAGCTCAGTGATAATTAGAGTTTAAAAACACTTACGACTCTTATTTTAAATTTAAACAATATTTATGTAAACTTAAGTACAGAATTACAATTAATCCGCGGGTTATTTTCTCTATTTGGTTACCATAAAGCTATAGATATAATAAAAAAAAAGCCAAAGTTTCCCCCTTCTTTTTTCCTTTCCTACTTGACGATGAAACTAAAACCAAAGAAATTTTTGCATATGCTTAGACTATAACCTCACGGAAGCACGTGTGTCGTAGTAAAAACAAACCATTTTAATCATTGAGCGAACCTATTTTACTTTCATAATCACAACCTCTTGGTCCTTGAACTACACTTCTGAAATAGCCTAGTAAGTAAAAAATTTACCGATCCTTGTCTTTCACTGGGAAACTGAACATAGATATACCCGTGGTACTGTTTCTCGTATTAAAACAACCAGTGTAATCACATTTCTTGCCCATTCTGAAATTTTCCATCGTTCCTCGAAAACTAAGAACACCGCTTACAGAACGAATATACTCAACCGCATCGCACCTGAAACCAAAATCTGGGGAAGGAACTGTGAAATGCTCGCCATGGCGAAACATTCACGGCAGCTCAAGGTCGTTCAACGGGAGTTTGTGCGTCTCAAAACTGTACGGATGAGAGGTGGGGTGGAGGGTGGGTGGAGGACAACGCGTGTGTGAGGGAGGGTGAGGAAGGGGTGTTTGAAGAGTTGGACACTTGTCCGCTAGGGACCACCACAAGTCGATGCCCTAGAGATGGTGGCGATTGCGGCGGTGAATTAACCAACTACCTCAAACCGTGTTAGATATTTTAGCCTGGGCTGGCGACTTCTATACAGTATATATATTCAAAGCTAACACACATACACCCCTGACTACGTTTACTTCTAATAACTGTACGTTCTCAGGTAGTAACTACTGTGAACGTTAGCAACAATGCTCACAGAATCTACGCTAATGTCATTTCCCATTCCAGCATCTGCTGCGCGAACCTGAAATGAGATATCTATTTGCAATGATAAAATACATCCAAATCTGTACAGTCTTTAATATCTCCAGCTTTTGTAAGAATGCAGTTCAAACAATTCATATGGTATTAAAAGGAAAATCTTACAGATCTCGTAGATCATATACACATACACAAGTTTGAATATATGTAAGTCAAACGCATTTGCATTTAATATTCTAGTGCAAGAGAGGTCAATTTAGTTCATAGAGTTCTGGTTACGTATGATTTTAAAATAAACCAGTATGTTTAATTCCAATGAAATTGGTTTTTGTAAATACAACATAAAAACTCATGTAAAATCACATATATTTATAAATCTATACATTTACATGAAAACCACTTTATCATTACATAATGGTGTTTGCAGTTATATTGTGTTTGGATTCTTAACCTGGTATTTAAGCTTTGTGTTGTCCCAGATACTTCCCGTAAACCCATCCCTGAATAGCTTTCCAGTATTTAATGCACACATAAATATCATGATAAAAAAATTAATTCAAATTGTTATGTATTCGATTATATTTTCCAAGGTTTAAATTAATTATGTTTGAATGAAACATCAATAATTAAAATATAATCATGCACTAATTTTCGTAATAATTACTCAGTCTTACCTCAGTTATAACACATTTATAAATGTTTACATTTGACAAAATACCACATGTAATTTGAAGTTACTAGATGCACTCACATACAAGGTTGTTTCGTGAGTGCTAAATTTCCTGGTGAATATTGTTAACAAAGTGTAAAAAAAGATGGGAAATAAAATTATTATTATTATTAAAAAGTATTTCATGTGTCAAACAATAACCATAGCCATGTGTTATGACAATTTTGCAATTGCAAACTATTACTTGGCAAAGTGTTCTTAAAGGAATCTTTTGAAAAAGTACAGAAACATATTTTCAGTGTGCCAGGAATAATTCTATTACTCCTAACGTGAAGTTGTTATTGTCAATAGAGACGAACAAAGAGGGGTTCCAGAGGCGTCAGAAGGACGGGCACAGTTCAGTTCGGAACGCGGCCTCCTGACATTTCCTGCGCGCAGGTGTGCGGAAATACATCGCGTGTCGCGCCGGTCGCGTGACTAGCGGCTGCTAATCCGCCCTCGTCTTGCGTAATATCACGTCTTGGACGCGGCGGCTTCCCTTCATCGCAGCTGTGTTCCCTTCGGGTGCTCCCGCAAGGCTGCGCGCGGTCTGCAGAGATCCCAGGTGTGCGTTCGCAATATTACCAACCTCAGTCAAAGGTTGATCACAGAAAACCACCGAAATTAAAAAAAAAAATTTGGTTCTCTGTAAAGTCGGTTTACGGACGATAGTTTAACGTGACAACGTCACAACAAAACATTGATGAAAAGATTGCATACTTTTATGAATAAAATTGAATCATTTTTATTGAATTATCACTATTTTGTATGGATACAAAGAAGGAGTGAAATGAAATCTACAATTTAATTGATAAATTTACTTTTATTTGCACTCATTAATTCAAATATGTTTATTACTTTAACGAAGTAATTATTTTAACCATAACTTTTATACATGTTTGCTATTTAACTTATTCCAATCTGTGTTATTCTGTTAAGGATAGGACGATGATAGGAAAAGTAGAAAAAGAATGGGAGTGTTTCAAGTTTAATGTGCCTCGAAAAAGTCAAATCGATGGTTGTTCCAATCGAGTAGAAGAGAGATAGATGCGGCGCAAGCGTACAATGAGCGTAACGGGACACAACGTAACGGGACAATATGCATAACGGAACACTTTTTCGTGCGTGCAGACGGCGGTCATCGATTTATTAGACATTGTCACGTCAAAAAAAGAAGAAAATATCTTTCAATGCTCGCCAGAGATGTGTAACATATAACCACGGTGACGAATAAAATTCATGTGTACTCGTTGTTGCAAGCACATACTTAACAATACCAAACACGAACACGAAATTTATGGTAGAATTCTTTACGATAATGCCGAGCGACGCAAATTGTGTTTTTGACTACATTATTTCTGGATGCGAATTAACATAGTTTCCACACACCCACCACTATAATCTGCTGCCGGAGCAGCTATGGTGACGACTATAGAATCATTCTTTTTGCAGAGTGGAATATTTAACTATATAATTAAACAACTCCGATAAAAACGAAAAAAAAAATTTGAAAAAAAAAAAACTAAACTTAGGCCTTGAATCTGATTTCATACTACGAATTTTATTTAAATTCTGCCTTGTTAATTAAAAAGTTAATACTAAAGGGTTTTCATTTGACTTTGTGAACTTTGGTTCACAACATTACTCCCACCAAATTCGTATTTTGAGAGATAAAATGTTACAGATTTTTGAAAAAATCATCTATGGCAAGGTTTTTCTCTCTTGGTTAGGTTAACCGAGGAGAGAAAAGATAACAATGAAAGCTAACGAGGACGTTAGGCTCAATGGTACCCATGTTGCGGCATACGAAGAGAAATTATGTAACGAGGTGTTTAGACATCTCAAGTTTCCCGGCATTTCGGTGACTTCTTTACCGGGTTCACTAACTTCCAGTCAAGTTCCAACGGGAAGCCTAAGATGCACATAAATTTCTGCCATTCCCGATTACACCCGAACAATTCACCTTCGGCCAACCTTGGGTTTATTTATATATATATTTATATTTCTCTGTTTACTTTAATGTAGCTATACTAACCTAACTAACCGTTCATAGTGTTTTAATATAGCTAACCTAACCGACCACTTTTAATATTTGAATTCGTTTTTCCTGCGCAAAAATAAAACAAATCCCGAAGTTGGCCGAAGGTGAATTGTTCGGGTGTAATCGGGAATGGCAGAACTTTATGTGTGTCTTAGGTCTCCCAGTTCCAACGATTCTGACCTGAGTAAGGGTGTTTGAGCCTGAGGCGTGCCTAAGGCCAGCCGAAACCTTTTATGACCTACGCTGCATTTTCGCAGGCGTTGAAACGTCAGAGGAGTCGCACGTCTCGCTGTTGTTCTGGCAGCGTTACCGAGTCCCAAGAAGATGCGCCAGGCGCCAGCAGCGTAGATCATGTCCCAGTAAGCACCGAGTAGACGTGGTCGCAGATGTCGCCCATGTCTCATCGATAGAGACCTGGCAAATTCGCGGATACATTTCGTGATATGCTAAAATTATATATATATATATATATATATATATATATATATATATATATATATTCCTGTGTCTGCTACTCCTGCTTTTGGATCACTGTTAATATGGAGGACTGTGGGCCAAGCAGAAACCCTCGATCAAAGAAGTATCGAATCACAAGTTACCCAGTTCATGCGCCTCCCCAAGACAGCAGCCAATGAACGGGTGAAGTTTGCCCGAGTGTGCAGAGGATCGTGGAGTCCATCCTGGAGGTCATTGAACCTGAGGATGTTTCGTGTCCACTCATCGAGGTAGTTTTCACTGAGAGTAATGCTTAAGATTGTTATGGAGGGTATTCGAGGTAATCCGCGCAACGTTAAAGACTGTACTTACAAAAATGCTTAAGGGTCCTACCTAGTCAGGGGTGTATTTACGTCAGTGAGGCAAAATGACAAGTGCGACTCTCGCTGGTGCTTCTAGCGTGGTGTAGCCTCTAAGCGCAAGGGCGCGGACTGACATGCAGACTTCTAGTTCTGCATAGGGCATCTATGAGATTTGATTGGTAAACATAACATTATGTGGCTAAGATATAAAGATAAATGTGTAAATCAAGGCCCTTAAAAGCTTTCAAGAATCTTTACCAAATGTTTCGTGCATAACATTTATTTAAAAAAAAAACTTTGTTAGTAATTTTTACTGTTCTAAAAATACAGTTTAAAATTGAATTACGGAAACAGATCTAACTGGTTCATCCGCTATCAACTTATTCGTAGAAGCTTTTCGTAAACAGACACCACTCGCATATCTTAATTAGTTTTATAATCTTGAGTTTTTTTCTAAAGCTCTGCTTATCTTATGTTTTCCTGGGTAAAAAAAATTGTTAATGCGTTAACTTAATATGAATGTGTGACGCGTTTTATTTTCAATATAAATGTAGAATTTTAACTACACAGAAATATTTTTTACTATTACAATTAATTCCTTTGGGAACCAGTTTCCAAGCATTAGTTTGTAATATTACAAGAGCAATAATGTACATTTTTACAATACAATGCTATGGTTATTTTTGTGTGTATGAAATACGTTTTTGAAATACGGAATGTTTATTGTAGCACATACATAAATTAGAGATTAATTTAAATTTTAATTAATATTTTATAAAAGCGTAAAAATTTTAATCATGAAAAGGTACTCGATATTTAACAATTTGACTTGATTTGTTTTATTATTCTCATAAATAATCGCAGTTAAAACTATCACGCTATTAAGGAGATGAATTAAGAATAACTTTAACTAATGAAAGTACTCGGAAAACGCAAACAGTAAATGACCAGGCAATAATTTTAACTCAGTTTTACCCAGAAAATTTTTGTAGCGATAGAGTTGATTTCATGTAAATGTACAAATTTACAAATATCTGTCAATTTACGTGATTATTTCAATTTCATGTACAAAATAATTTTAAAGTGTATGTATTTGTGTTTTACTTTAACGTACCTACTGAAAAAACAAATACATTTTGTGTTACTCTTAATTAATTTGTATAAATTACATTTATTAAAATTGATTGAACCTAATGTAAACAAATGTGGTTTTACTCGGATAAAAAATGCGTATTATTGCAATGTCTGTGATTATATAATCAGGATATTTTTTGTTCGCATTTTGTTTTTTTAAGTTCAAATCTGCAGGTGTAGCTTGTCTGTAAATAATTATATTGCTGCTTCTTTGTAACTCGATGCCATCTATTCCATAAGCTGCAGTGACTACAATCTTCAAAATGGTTTCAACTGGTATTATTCCATCACACAACTGTACCTACTATTACCCTGTTGTTAACTTGGATGTGCATAAGGGAGTGATACGCGATTTAAAAAATAAATAAAAATAAATATTAATGTGTTAGTTATCAGTGCTTCATGTGTTGCAGCAGTTTATGGAGACTTGATAAGGCCCGCTAACTAATGCAAAGGACAGATTACATATGCATCAGGATCTAATTGTAACTTCTGTAGCAAGACCCTCACAGATATTTTTAGAGAAAAATGTTAATTTATTACTTTAAAATCTCTTTGCTGTGTAACAACAAAGTTTGTGAAATAATCTGTCGATCTGATGTACTCAAAACACATGCCAAAATCTGTAAAGGTAAAAACTTAAATGTTATGGGATACTCATTGCCTAATAGCTTCAGCGCACGAAAACCATAAATGAGCTGCGTTAAATTTGAATCGCATTAAAAATTTTAATTATTGAAGAGCAAGGTTAACTCGTCAGGTAGTCATTATTCTTAAATATTCCATCATAAAGACTGTACTCTCCAAAGATGCAGTACCATTAGCATATGGCAGCCACACCATCGTCATTTGAAGCTTCTTCGGCACAGCTCGGACTTAAAAACGGCAATTCCAACTCCGTCATCAGCGGGGATCTTGATGGCAGCGACGTCGTCAACCGCGGAGATCTCAATGGTAGCCGTGTCGACATCCCATGCACATGCACTACTTCAGGACATTGGAGATACATTGGAGCCACCGAACTCGACATATAGTGAACCATTTATTCTAACAATTTTGTTATGCTGTCATCACCTACAGTTGGGTAATGTTGCATATGCTGCGATAAGACTTTCGTAAAACGCGGGAACCGCAAGCGTTATGACGTCACCTTCAAAACTCAGCTTCAGTGAGGTACAGATGTGTATCTGATACCAACTGTTAAAAAAAACTATTTGAAAAGACATGAAAAGGATAGGGTTCACAATCATTGGGAATCAAGTAAATCGAACAGGAATTTTTGTATATTTTTTGAAGTGAAATATAACTTCCATGATAAATAAATTGTATTCAAAATTCCTTTTTTCTCTTGTGTCTTGTGTCTGGTACTCGTAATTTAAATTATTATTAACCATAAAACCTCTAATGGTTTATTGAACAAGTCAATTGTCATAACACTAAAGTGATATTTGTTTAAATAAATTGTACTGAACAAAAGAACCAATTACCGGAATATTTCATTAAAGTAAATATATTAACAGTTAATTTTTAAAGTTTTTTTTTTCCAAACTGTTCGGTGAGTTTAAATATTTTCAATATTGCGGACAACGTGACCGTTAAAGGTTGCCTCCGGTAAGGTTTCTGGTGATTGACGATAGTGTGCTCAGCTCAACCTGATGACCAGGGTAGCAATACGGCGATCAACCTTAGCACACTTTAGCAGAAGAAAAGAGAATCCAAGATGATGTATTATATGGTTGCCATTAAATCACACTGGTAAGGGTAATATATATTCCTTGGTGGTAGGTATAGGTGGGAACCAATCTTTTGGTGTACACTGTACATCATCTAGAAAGGATGTCTTCGTTTTTAATTGACCTTGTCGGGATCAAACAAGGGATTCTAAAGACGATGATTTTAATGTATTTATTTTTAGTTTTATTTTCAAAATATTGTTTATTTTCTAATATTTTGTAAAGTTCATTTTAAAATTGCAATTTTTTCCCTCATAAGGTTTAAACAAAATACTCCGAGCTCAATAACTTTAGTACTTTTTATTAAAATAATTTATAATTTTTTATTAATGTTCTATTTTTTTTTTTCAAAAAAATGGCAACCCTGATGAAATTCAAGATGGCAGTAGAAAGAATTTAAGAAATTAAAAATGGGGATTCCAGTATGGTGGACAAGGACAATATTGAGTTCATCAGGGGCTAGAGTCGTGGAATGTGACAGCGAATGTCAGTGCCATCAGGGTCAGTGTTATTCAAAATTACGCGCATAACAGTATCCAAAATGGTTTCGTGACGTCAAAAACACAAGATGGTGACCGTCTCCTATGCTTCATAGTCTGGATCCTGTACTCGGACCCACCAAAGTATACCACTCTTCGTATATAGATTTCGATGGCTTTTCCCTAATCTAGTGCTATTTACGTATGAATTGTAATCTATATTGTAGTACACTATACGGATTTGGACTGCATATATTCCACGAATTAATAAAAGTCTTTTTTTAAAAGTAGTTTCTGTCCATGACGATTATGTTTTTCATTTTGTCACAAATCCATCTAGTGCACTGATCTACTTATATGTAGGCCTATATATAAATTTCGATGAAAATAAGTGATACACGCTATAGATATAATCATCACTCAGTGGTAGTAAAAACTTAAATATAATATTATTAATTTCGTTATAAGATCGAACTAAATAATATTATGAGCAAAATATTATTGACATTTTAAACCAAAGGAGTAAAGGAGTGTGCTACATAAAAAACAATTTCTCACTCCAGGCATGCTCATAATTTCGGTCCTTGCTACCCTAAGTTATCGACGTAAATAGATAATCGCTTTTTTCCTAGATCACTGTTGTTATTTATGGAATAAGAAACCGTATATTTCAATCCAATATATATATATATATAATAAAAAGGATATATAGTAACTTCAGCACGAATATAAAGTTTCACTGAATACACGAATTCAAAAAGTTTGATTACACACGATAAATTCCGCTAAGAGTTAAAACAAAAAAAAAACTCTATCTCCGACTTTACAATTGGCCCAAATTTTCTCTTTTCCATTTTCTTGTTTCTTTAATGGAAATATGATACTTTTTACTGAAGTGGTTTTTATTTTGGCAGTAATCCCACAACTTTTCCCCTCTTTTACATTTATAATTCATACTTGAGATGCTAAATCCAAAGCTGGATTTGGAAGTTTTGCCACTTTTATATTGAGATAACTTATTTTAAAATTCCGGTGCTAGATTTCGCAAAAAAAAAAAATTATTTTAAATGAAAACTGACGCTTAAATAAGTTGGTAACAAGGAATTTTATTCATACTTTAATGTAAACAAAAATAAAATGAGTTGTTAATTTAAATATATACAGTACCTAAGCTTATATTTTCTTGCGAAAATGAGTTGGATTTTTTTTTAAAAAAACACATATGCTATTTTGTTTGTTTTCTTTTGGTTTCGGTGATGCCACATGGTTGGCAAATGATTAATCTTTGAGTGACTGAGACATATGTTCAATTACATTCTTTCTTCTGGAACATCTTAACCCAATTAAACTACATGCGTATATTTATGTATGTGAAGCCTTTATGTAAAGCCACTAACCAAATGTTGGATAAATTCCTATAAGCTCACATGAAAAGAAAGTCGTCCCGTGAGAATGTATTTTAAAAGTTATTATTACATGCACATATTAATAGTTTATACCTAACCGAAACAGATGGCGCAATAAATTAACCTCGAAAACTGGCATTCGGGAAGATAATTACTTTAATTCCAGTCCAGTCAACCAGATATCCAGTTTTTCATGGTTTTTATAAATTGTTCTAAACCATTGCAAAAATTGTTGATACAACATGTACGTAGAGGCAGTGATTTTTCTCGAAACAATCTGTTCGCTTACTAGACTGCAGTACGGTATTCGTGCGCCAGTAATTTCTGCTTTGTGATTGGTTGCCGTTTACAAGAGAAGCCATTGCCTTATTTAGCCAAGCCATTTAGAGCTCGTTTGCTTCCTTACAGAAATGCTGTGATTTGTGTGCCGACAGTAGGCATGCACCTTAAAGAACTCAACCAATCACTGAATACAGGCTATGACACGGTGTTTTAACACACAGCTTGTCTCAAAATCTTTTCGCGAAAAATCAGTGGCCCTACATTAACGCTAATGTTAAGGCAATATTATTTTTTCGCAAACATTCAAAATGCTCATTAAACTACAACAAGCTTTGTTCACGCTAGTGGTTTGTTCATTGTAATTGGCGGCCGGCTACAAGAAAAGCCAGCCATTGCCTTATTTGGCCGAGCCATTTACGAAGAATTACTTTCCACACATTAATGCCTGTGATTCGTGTACTGAAAGTAGATATGCACTTTAAATAAATTCATCAATCACGAAACATACGATGCCAAAGGCACCCATAAACTTTGGCAAGGCCCCCCCCCCCCTCCTTTTTCCTCTAGCACTCAGGGAAAGAAACATTATAGTGTTCTCAGGTGTTTTTCTTTCAATAAAATTAATTAAAAGTCTGTATTACGTAGAATTGGTTCAAAACTAAAATATTTTTATATTGCGGAACTTGAAATTTTTTTTACTACTTTCAAGTTGCCATTCGTCTTCCAAAAAATTAAAAATACTCCATTCCCCCAGGTATAACCTACCCCCTTTTTTTTTTTAACAAACGGTCATATGGACGCCCTTGTACGATGCTACAAAGTTTCAACAAACAGTTATTCCAGAAATATCACAAAAAATCTTTGTGTCCAAGATTATTCATAACAATGGGTATTCTCACACTTATGGTTAGAAGAAATAATTTTAACGTGTAATTATTCACAGTTGCGTTCTAATTGGTCCTTTCAAATGCGAGACCGAACTCGTCTCTCAGATTCAGGAATGAAAATAATTCTTTCTATGAATGACTAGCGTGTTTTTGAAACCCAGCCGACAGTTAGATTCTCTCGGTAAATCACAATAAAGTAGAATTAACGTCACAAGGTTTTACAAACAGGAGAGTTGTTCTACAGTCGTAAATCAAGTGAGAAAAACACCTAGGCCCTTTTCAGGCAATCAAGTGAATACTGTTATTGATACGTATGAAAAAAAATTGTATCCTTTAAACTGATGATTTTTTTTTAATAAGAGTATTTTTAAATAGTTACTGGAATAAATATATTAAATTCATTTAACCAGGAAATAACTATATGAAAGTAATAAATGATGGATAAGTCAAAATTTTCCAAACAGAACTATGTCTACAATGAGCATGGTCGCGGCATTAGTCATGTTCAGTTTGCAGTAACTTTGTTCGTAAGTTTCGCGCGAGTCTCCGTTCATCCGAGGCGTTATTTCTAGCTCGTCACGCTCCGACTACTTTTGAGATTTAAACCAACGGAAGGACGCCGCTAAGGCGAACGCCTGGCGGGCTTCGAACAACTTGGTTGAGTTGGGGGGTCAAACCCGCCAGACTCTCGATACACGTGAGTTCGAACCGTCGGCGAGCTCGGCAAATCCGCTGAACTTCGCCTTCCCCAGCCGCGGTTATCAGTTACTACCTAAGATCTTAACGAGCTCGTTAACCGAGCCGCGGAACGAAACGATATTAACAAGCGGAGTCGCGTGCTTGTAACCGCGCCAAGTGTTGATGTCGCCGCGCTCCTTGTAAATGATTTCTGGTTAAGGGTGCGCGAGGGGGGGGGGGGAGGTTGGAAGCACAAAATTTCCCTTACCCACGATCAGTCCCGAACATATTCGAAGTTTGCCGCGTGCTCGTGTGACTTCGCGGTCTCGAACAGTGCATATATCTTTATATATATATATATATATATATATATATATATATATATAGAGAGAGAGAGAGAGAGAGAGAGAGAGAGAGAGAGAGTTTTAGGTGCTGACTGACAGCTGAGTGGGTGGCCAGTGTAGCCACTCACCGCCAGGGTGTGAGCGCCCCTAGTCATAAATCCATCAATGGATACAAATATGAATGCGGACTACGCGTCCAAGCACCCAACCCCCCGCATAGTGGACTGTCTTCTTCTCTAACAAACTCTTTATCCATGCCATCCTCTGTATCCTGTACTCTCCTACCCAATTAATGTATGTTCTTACAACCCGCATGTATGACTGTGCCCAGGTAAAAGGTAGCATATTTTTAAGCTAGTTTTAAAATATGGGAGTTAGTCATGGCGCTCATCGCTTCCGTGGCTGGCTAATATCCGCACAAATCGCACGATGCATGCGAACTTTCCCTGCATGACAAGCCGTATAGGTTTCAGCCTGAGACGCACCTAGGTGCTTCCATAACCCGCACTCCTCCTACAAGTACGCTCAGCCCGAACTCAGTTCTGATTGAATTGAGGTCCTCTGCACACACGATCAGTCCAGGTGCTCAGATCGGACCGAACGGTCCGAACTGACAGTTTGGACCGAACTGAAGACTTCCCCACACACAATCAGTCTTGTAATTGCTGTTGCTGTTGGATTTATCGTTTCATCATAGAATACGGAAGAATCTTTGGACATTCCAAAAGGATCTGTCGTCCTTAGTTAGAGAAAGGGAAAAAAATAGCAAACTAAGCAAAGAGTATAAACAAATATGTCTGCCACGACACCCATCTGATGGACTATGGCTAGATTGTTTGGACTGACAGTTTGGACTGGCTGTTCCCACACACGGCAGTTCGGACTGACGGTTCTCGAGCCCACAGTTCGACTTGATGGAAAGCCATCAGTTCGTCAGTCCATCTGTTCCGAATCATTCTTCCACCGTCCTCGCTCACACACGATAGTTCCGACTGTTAAGTTCCAACTGATGGGTACGAACTGATGGTTGAAATTGATAGTGAGTGGAGGGCCTTAAATTAGGAAAATATAAAATTTTTAAAAAAGTCAAATTTTACTACAATATAATATATAAAATCGTACGACTCTCAGGTAACTTATATTTCGGAGACTTAACCTAAAGAACATTTCTGTTTAGTTATGTTCATATATACGCGTGAAAACTTAAACCTTCTACCCTACCCGACCAGTGGCGTAGCCAGGATTTGTGTATGGGGGGTGTTAAGAAGCATGGTCCCCCCCGTATTAAAGCGGGGGGGTTTTGGGGTCCTCCCACGGGAAAATTTGGATTTTAAGGTGTAAAATAGTGCTATTTTAGCAGCTTTCGGTTCTTAAATTTAAATATTGTAATGGTAAAATTTTTATTAATTTTAATATGAAATTTCTTTGAGTGATGAATAAGAAATTAACTAAAGATTTGGTGGAAAGGGGGGGGGGGTTAACCCCTAAACCCCCCCCCCCTCCTGGCTACGCACCTGTACCCGACACCCTTCACACCCCTGAAGAATAGAACAATTTTATTTTTTGTTTGCGAGAATATTATTTACGTAACCGACTTAGTCTTAACAAGCATTCACAAACAAAACAAATCTGCGAAGATGCACGAACGCGGATTATTCGGGGGGGGGGGGGGGGGGTCTGACTCGTGGTCAGTGAACACTATGGCGGTGGGATTGGGATGGGGAGGGGGGGAGGATTTGTCTGTCGCGTCGTTTTTAGCCCCCGCGCGCGGGCAGTTGGCCTCTCCCGCCGCCGCCAGCGCCACCGCCGCACGCGCCGCCGGCGGCCCGACGACGCACGCGGGGAGGGCAGTTCTCGAACCGGCGACGCGGCGGTCGCTTCCGGTCGGACGGCTGTGCGTCCGTCGTGTCTCGGGTGTTCGCCGGGCGCGAGCCGCGCGGTTCTCGGCAGGAGACGTTACCATTCGATCAACACGAGTTGCTCGAGCGCGGGTGTACAGCTGTCTCCGACGTGAATAACATTACTAGAGACCCGGAAATTTCGCGAATTCGTCTGGCCTCAGGGTAGAATCCAAAGTCATAGGTGTATTAAACCGATGTTTGCTTATCCATTGGTTGATTTCTTAGTGAGAACACTGTTATCCTTGTTAATTGGCACCAGCTGATTCGCTTACTTCTCTCCTAGCTGGGCCTCGTTGGCTCACGGTCTTAGAGGGGCGTGTCCAAATAACTGCTGTCCAATCATGAACATAGTGCGAGAGTGTGAAGGTTTGCATTCTAACTTGCGACTAAATGAATGCGCGAAATTTCCGTATCTCTAAACTTTACACTTAGTTACTTCTCTTAGAGTCGTCAGAATTCGTAAATAGTTATTCATTCGTAATAACAACGAAGTTCCCGTTGTCCGTGATCGCTCCTACGCTCGTTTGTCGGGTGTCAAGTCATCGGTACCAGCATCCAAGCACCACTCATATTTGTTATCTTTAAGTCGGATGTCACCGTTGCCTTAAGCCTCGCGTGCATTAACGCATGACGTAGGATCCTGCTTCTCTGTTAACTAACCGTGGATGTGTTTCCTTTCTTTACAAAAAAAAATTTCATTACAATTTTTTTTTAACCTCACTTAGATATATATCAAGCGGCAAAAAAACTTTAGACAGTATATAAGTGAAGTCTCTAAAATGTTGTTAAGATATTATTTATTGCACAGTATATTATTCGTAAGTACTTCGCCAAAGAGTTCGTGCAAAGAAATTCGTTAATTTTTAGTCCTTTTTAAATTGTTGTGTAGTTGTATGTTAAAAATTAAGCCCTCTAGTTTATATGTGTGTATTGCACTAGCGACAAAATATTACCACGTGCTTAGTTGTGGCTAGTGAAGTTCGTGCTTAATGGTAAACTTCGATGACAAGTCTGCGCGTTTATCGTTTGTATCAGTTGGCAAGCCTTCATCTAGTTCGTGCCAAGTGGTACGAGGACGCTTGCTAGGTGGGCATGTGAGTGTAAAAATACTTGATTGACAGGTGATTAATTTTCGAGCGTTTCCTGAAGCAATTCATCCATGTGTCTCTTCAGAAGTGAGCACTTAAATTTAATCGCATTGTATTTGAAGTCGCATTTTAAAGTAATAACACTTTTATATAATCCTAGTTTTAATCATCTAAAAACTCTGGTTTTCTTGTAATTTTGATTGTTTACAAAGCAAAAATAATAATACATCCCTTAATTAATTTATTTTAGGCCAAATAAATTCTATTCGCCTATGGTTTAATGTATGTGCCATTTTATACTTATAACTATAAAATAAGTAGAATTGGAATCAGAACGCAAATAAAAGAAATAATGTCCCTTTAAAACTAAATTATGTTAGTTCTGAGTCATAATCAACCTTCAACCTAATAGAAAAGGGCCAGTGAAATTATTCTTAAGTCGTTAAAATTTCTTCAAAATCATAACGTTGTTAAATGTGTGAATAGGTTAATAGCTCGATTTATTTGCCAGATAGATTATAATCACAGTTTATTTTATTTAGGTTAATTCTTTAGATATAGGGAGGTGTTGCGTGTGTTGGAAGATTGCATAATTTGTATGCTATTTCTTCATAGTTAAACCTCATCGACGCTACTGTTTGTATTGCAGTATACAAATACTAAAAAAATATTTAGGTCTATAAATCTGTGTATGAAATAAACTTTATGCTGTAATGATAATTTTAAAAATATTACGAACGGAACTAAAAGGAAACTAATAACAGTATTAAACACTAAAAACAGTTTACTTTAGAACAAATTGAATTAAATTAGAATTAAAAGACGAGATTTTGAGCCTGTAGAAAATACAGTTATTTACGATAAAAATATATTTTTATAAATTCTTGTCACCTTAATAATTGAGTACGTGTTTGTGGAGAGGGTATGGAATATGTCTCACATTTCTTAGAATAATTTTAAGACTGTTAATTAGATATTTTAGAAAAAATTTACTTTGTTAATTGCCAACAAAGCGTAAGTATTTCAAAAACAGTTATTGTACGTATTTCATTGTTTAAATAAATGCGTTATAGTTTTATCAGAAACGAAAGAAAATTATTATAAGTTGAAATGTTAAAATTCAATATAAATTGAGTAATTTCGAAAGCTTTAAATATATCAAAGAAATTGAATATTAAATTAATTTAAATTGCATTAGCATTTTGAAAGGAATATAAACTATCATTTTTTCTTTTAAGAATGTAACTTTATATTGAGAATTTTGTTTAATAAAAAAGGATTTTGATTATTACAAATATCTTAACTTCTGTAAAATAATAAATCACTCAGTAACTTATTTTTCAAAACCTAATATTTATGCATATTTCATTTCGAAAACCTTTTAATGATTCTTCGGTTACAATTTTTTAGGTTCTCTAATTTAAGTGAAATTTCTTACTTAAAGTATTAAAAATTTTGAATTAGAATTTTATGAACGTAATGCCTTAAATAAAATTTGTAGGACAAGCTCAATGGCCTGATTTTAATTTTTTAACTAAATACTTCTCTTATTAATTTTATTTGCAAATATACAGAGTAAAATTTTACATTATTTTATAACCTTGCTTTCATTGAAAATACGTTTAAAGAAAAATTCCACAAACAGTGAATTTTTTTTTATATATTGGTTGACAACTTAAATCTTGTACAATTTAGATGCATATTTACAACTATTACATTCGAAACATTACTTTATGAGAAATGTTTTGGAATTTCACAGACAGATTTGTTTGTATATATTGCATTTCTTCATGATATACTAAAGATGCTTATACAGTTTTAACAATTCGGTGCTATTCAGTAGACACGTAAACCTTTAGCGATGTCTTGCTTACCTATTATTAATGCGCATTATATGGTTCCGCAGAGAAGTTTTGAATGTACTGTGTTATTTAAGTTACGGAACACATACTTATTGACTCGGTTGAATAAAGTACATGTAAACCTAGATTGGGTTTTTTGAACGTTAAATTGTAACATGTTCTCAGAAATACGTGAGTCATAAACTAGATTTTATCACTTCTGGTTACAACCCCCCCCCCCCCTTCTACCATGAATACAAGCGGATGTCTCATCATGAGTATAATGTATATTACAGTTGCATTTCACAAGTTGTGTGCGCAAACTCCGAGAATCCGCAAGTTCCACTTGTAACCTCTGCCCTTCATAACTAAAGCTGCTGATACAAAGCTTTTGTTTACTACCTCTACGTCTGACTAGTTAAGAGATATGCATGACGTCATTCAGTGAACGCAATGAATGAACGCAGAATATGTAAGAAGGGATATAGTACATCTGGTAACAATGTTGCTAGGTATTGTAGTTTGTTTCACGAATACGAAAAATACTAAAAAATAGCGATAGTGAAATTTTTACAATTTCTGATTTGTCGAACGTTTTAACTCTTATAAGGAAAAGTAGTAATGATTGGTATTGTTATTGTATTTGTATGTATAAAAAAATTACTATTTATATTGAACTTTTAAAATATTTTTCCACTGCTTGAAACAAACATTTAAAATAACACGTACGACTCAGTAATACGTGGGACATAAATTTAAAAAAAATATATTACGAGTCAAAATTTTAATGCTGAGTTACACTAGTTTAACATTTATGACATTTATAGACGCTCTTTTCAAATTATCAATTATAGAGGTACTTTATGTTGTATCACAATAAGCCCTATGTAAATTTGCATCAGACTGATACATAGAAAACAAACATGGAACAGTGACTTTAAATGTCAAAAATTTCTAATAAATAACTCAAAATACAATGTATAAAAAAATAAGTTAAAATATCTTTCAATTCAATACGTTTTTAAGAAGTAAGTCTCACATTAATACCTAGAGGTTAGTGTCTTTGTCTAAACAAAATAATTGCAATATTATCGGTAGTTACCAGAATTGATATATTTTAAACAATAAGAGATTTTTCTAGACGGGACATTCCCACCAATATGAACCCTTTAAATTTATTGTTTCTTTCTCTGTCTAGAATGCGTTAAAATATGAATAAACTTATCCTAATATTTTGTCGGTTGAAGCATGTTTGAATAAGTCTAGATTTCAATTAATGTTTTAGTTATTTGTTCTAGGAATTACTCTCAGAAGACGGTACCGGGAATGTTCAGATCAACTGTGATGCACCGCAGTTTTTAAGAATATCGAACGCGGATCAAGCGGCGGGGAGAAACGAGTCAGAGGGAATTCCCAGCCCCTTCCCTCCCCATCCTTGCTCTACTAACAACTGCCAACACGCACGCGACGGTGCTGCTTGAAGCCGGCGGCGGGCGGGTGCGCAAACAACGACGGCAAACAAGTGAAGATCTCCCCTCCCTTCACTCCCCCCTTCCCTTGGCCTAGAAGTACAACCAAACACAGCTCGCGCACGTACGCTGCGCTCGCACGTCAGACGCGACAGGACAAAGGTGACGTCGGGAGTAGCAGAGCTCGCGGTAAATGCCACAGTCAGTCGTCCGTCGGACTCGGGTGGAACGTGCGTGTGTACATGTACTCGTGAAAGGTCTCGCTGCGAGTTTCGTGCGCCGTCTGTGTAGGCCCAGACGTGGAAAGTGCGGGAAGCTTTATCGTTCACATTTTGAACACCCAAAAGGCTATAGTGAGAAAAATCTATAAATACAAAAACATTTCTCTGAATAATTCTTGCGATGATGAAAATGGGTCTAAAGCAATTTCGTGCACATACCTCATTGCTGGTTTTTACAATGGGTTTCAAACAAATAAAACTTAATGGTGGACAGCAAAAAATTAATACGCGAACACACGGAGAACAAACCAAAGTGGGCAGATTTCAAATGCCTGGACAGTTCAGATAATTACGTGGAAGTAATTTAATCAGCAAAAAATTTCACGATGGGCTGACGGCGAGGCAGTTGTAACAAGAACAGAAAATACAGAAAAAAAAAAAAAAAAATACGTTGGCTAGTTATCCGTGTATTCATGTATTCACCTTTGTTGTCAATTTTTAACGTTTTTTTTTTTTCCATTGCAACCAGCATAAAACAGCAACGGCGTATGAAAATAAAATTATTATAAATAGTAAACAATTTTTTTTAGCCTTGCTATGTTTCCGTACCAAACATAAAACTTTTTTAACCGAAGTGATCTTTAAAAATGTTCGTAATATTGCTCATTTTTATATTAACCCGGAAAAATGCCTCTGCGATATTCGGTTCAAGTAATTGCATATTTTAATAAATACAAAGTTATTTATCTAACATTTTATACTAACTAATCAATCACGCCGTGTTCCGGCCAATAATTTTTTTCAAGTTTAAATAATTGCATCGATGACAAGTTGACAACAGTAAAACCTTTCGTCTGTTAAAACAACACAATTTCTCTATCACTGGCAATAAGTAAGATAATGTGAATGTGTATTTACAGATCATATTGTTTGTGCTACCAACTGTCAGAAAATGTACACGGGCGTGTGAGAGTGGCCTCCTATTTGTGAACGCCAAACACAATCAAAGCATATTAGAAAAGGAAATAACATATGTTAAGAATTCTTAGCTGTAACTGCACAACGTAACGAAAGGTATGTCTGAACGAGTAAAATGTTTGTTTGTGTAGGGGCGAATATTCTAAAGAAAACATACCCAAAAAAAGTTATGAAGTTAGTTATGAAGATTTGATGACCATCAAAACATGTAGTTAACTTCTCAAACGTATTTATACAAAAAATTAAAACTTTAGTCATATATTAAAAATAACTTATACTTTTGTTATACGTTTGTACCCATTACGTAAAAATAAGGGTTTTATTAAGAAAATAAATCATTTTGTAGTGTCCAAAAAATTTACACTAAAAATTTGCCATCACAAAATAAATTACTTTCATTACTATTGCGAAGTTATCTTTATGATCAGGGTGTTTCTTGCGCTCACATGTACTAACGCACAGTAAAAAAATAACGTACAAGTGTTTTGTAAATAATTCTTTGATTACGAGTTACAAAAACGTTATATAATATTATAATAAAAAAAACATTAATGAGAACCACTCCAGAGTTTTCATCTGTATCCATGTTAGTCATAAAATTTAACACAAAAACTATTGCTTTTTTTTTCAAAACCTATTTAGATTTATGCTGGTTTAGTGAACGACCTATTATTTGAAAATCGACGGGTGCTTAAGTTTATTTTGTTTACTTATCTCACGTAAATGATAAGCTACGATGTAGTTTTAAATATAACTTACTTCATTGAAAACAAGTGGCTGGTTAAACACACAGAATATGAAGTACAGAATAAAAAGATTGAAATTTTTAATTATTAGAACACGTCACAGTGCATTAAAAAAATTTTAACTATTTTTTTAAGTACGCCCGTAAATATTTTATTTATTTTAAGGAGTAAGTTAGTCATGCATCGCTCATAGAGGCAGTTGCGGTGCATCTCTCATAGATGCGGTTGCCGTTGACCGCTAAGCGAGATTACGAGTCGAGGCCCTGATTGGTCGGCGCGCGGGGCACACCCGGGAGGGCCGCAGCGATGGACCTGCTGAGGGTGTCGGAGGACGCGGCGGCTGAAGACGTGAGCGTGGCCTTCAGGCGGCTCGCGACCAGGCGGCGGGTGACGCGGCGGCAGGCCAGGGACCGATGGACCGTCGTCGTGGGCCCGGAGATACGGTACTTTTGGGGCCTGAGCCCGGAGTTACGTAATATATGTGGGGGGCTTGATCCCGGAGATACGGTACTTTTGGGGCCTGAGCCCGATGTTACATAATATATGTGGGGGCTTGATCACGGAGATACGGTACTTTTGGGGCCTGAGCCCGATGTTACATAATATATGTGGGGGCTTGATCCCGGAGATACGGTACTTTTGGGGCCTAAGCCCGATGTTACATAATATATGTGGGGGCTTGATCCCGGAGATACGGTACTTTTGGGGCCTGAGCCCGATGTTACATAATATATGTGGGGGCTTGATCCCGGAGATACGGTACTTGGGGGGGGGGGGGGTCTGAGCCTGGTACGGTAGTTCAGAACATTTAAGTCCCAAAATATGGTACTTTGGTGTCCTCATCCCGAAGTTACAATATTTTAAGGACCTTGAACGGGATATCCGGTACTTCGAGGGCCTTATCCCGGAGATACGGCATACTTTGAAGCCCTGAGCTCTGAGGTATGGTACATGGGCGGTCCTAAGATTGTAGTATGGTACTTTGAGGATCCTGAGTCTAGATTTACGGTAATTTGGGGACCTGAGCCCTGATATACGGTACTTCGGGACCCCCCCGCGCCAGTTCGCCTCCATCCCTGCAGTCGCGTGAAGACCGAACTGAGGCTTAACATCGAGGCCATTAGAGGTGATGAGATGATAATGGATAATGCATGGGTGGATGGAAGTGAGATAACCCGGTGAAAACCAATAAGCTTATCGTAACGTCCACCACGTTTTCTACGTGTAAAATATCTGGTTTAAAACTCGCTGTGAGTTGAATCTGGATCGATTTGGATAAAGTTTTTATTTAGCTTAACTTAGTTGTATACTTTTTTCTTATTATATCTTTAGATTTACTTTGGAAACATATGTGTAGTTAAGTAGTAGACCCAAATTCAATAATATAAATAAATAGAGAATAACTATTTCAATTAGTTTTGGGTTTAAAGTGATTACGAAATAGTAATATCGGACTAATATTTCTACGTTTTAATCAATGAAAACAATAAAACTTTACAAAATCTCTTATTGGTAATTTTTCTGGTGCAGCGATGTTCTATCTAAGCGTATTTCACAATGTAATTTGTTTTGAAAGAAATATTCTGAAATATATCTTAGTAGCGCGTGAAAATATTTTCAATGTTCAACTGTATTTAAACAGCGAATGACTAAGTATTCTTTTAGGCAGGGCTAATAAAAATTTAAGGTTTCATGAATAGAGATGATTGAAGTGTTTGTAAATATTTTTAAGCTGTAACATTATGGAATTTTTAATAACTGTAAACATTCGGTATTTTCCTGTGTTCTGCCGTTTATATTTGTTTTAATAGTTATTGAAAAATAGTAACCACATTTAAATCAATAAATTATAAGTTTAGAGTATTTTTAACAAATTTTTGTTTGAAATTATCTATGTTTTAATCTCCGGGTTGAAACTATTGGTACATAATGCCAGATTTTTTCTAAACATCTTAGTCAAAGTGTTTAAATAATTTTTAAGTGGAAGAGTACTTGTGATACAGTGCATGTATAGTGACACGAAAACATTTCCAACATAGCGATGACATCAGAGGGTCTAGTGTTTGCCTTAAGAGAAACGACTAACAATACTTTAATGCGCTTTAGGTGTTTAGCTGATACTTCTTTTTGCGAGAAATACTAATTAATTATGCTTAAATCCTTCTTTCAAAACACAAACAGAAACTATTTTTATATCCTCATTCTTAAAAAGTTAGAAGTTAGAAGTTAAAAGTTAAAAGTTGGAAGTTAGGAGTTAGAAGTAGTAAGAAGAATTAATTTATTAACTTATATATAATAAAAATTTTGGTATCCTTTTTTTCGTAAATATTTTAATTTGTGTGTTTCTGCTGTGAATATGTTGATTTTGCCTTATCTTTTACGTGAACAAACATTAAAATAAATGTATCTAAGGACAAGCTGGTTGTCTATATAGACATAAATATATTCTTAATATGTTATTATATATTTGCATAATGTATTCATAACCATTAATTAAATTGTATTTAAACAGCAAACGACCTGGAATTCTATTATCCTAAACTAAACTATTTAATGTTCCTTGAGTAAAGTTAAGTGAAGTGTTTGTTAATATTTTAAGGCTGTTGCATTATGCAATTTAATAAACAGTACACACGCGGGATTTCTCGGTGTTCTGTCATTTATAAACGCAAACTTTACCACATAATATACCAAAACTAATTTAATACAATAAGCGTTAAAAATCCTAAACCAATAAAACTATAACGGTCATAAAAATGTGCATGGTTTGCAGGAGAGCATATGTATGGATAAATTTAATTCACGTTTTAATGACAGTTTTTATTAAAAACAATCTACCACTTAAAACAAAATTTAAAGTATATTTTTATTACTTGAACGTCAGTTTGTGTATATGTGTACGAGTACATTCATCATACACCGGAAAGGTTGCACCCCAACACTTTACCTTAACCTTACAAGGAAACCAACTGACCAACTATATTTCATAAGACGCCGTATACTGTATATATAAAATATTTTTTATATAAAAATACGTTTTAAGTTATACTTTACACCTTATTTTTATACCTAAGATTTTCTAATAAGTGCTCAGTGTATTATTTCTCTGTGTAATGTAGAGTTTGGTAGCAGGTAGCAGGTTGTATTAATTTTAGTGTTACGAAATTACTTTTTTTGTATTCTGTTGAAAAACGACAATTTTTGAACTGGCCTACAGCTTAGTTTACTTCGGGTTCTGAGTTGATTAATTAATAAATACATTTTTAGATCCAGGATCAAGGCAGCAGTAAGGGTGACACGAGCGCACACATAAAGCGCCCAGTCACCTTTACGGGAATGCAGTCTATAAGTTTCGCTGCCTGCAGCTACGAGGCTGTAAGGCTCGGTCCCACATGCCATGTTAACTTATTTTTCGTTTATTCCTTATTACCTTTAATTCGGTACCTCCCTTTCATTCGTTGTTCGGCTAAAAATAAATTCAACACACATTCACTTAGTGGAATATCTTTACTCTTTAAACCCACTATATTACACTAAGTGGATATTTGTGTAAAATGTTTGTAGCGGGACAGCAAATACAAGTGGGGTAGCGAGTTAAAATAGCCCTTCAAACCGTAATGACGAATAAAATTTAAAAAATAAAAATGGCGTGAGACCCAGCGTTATGTTAAGTACTTTTAGAAATGATGAACCTTCTTATTACAATAGATACTAATCTAAATTTAGCTAGGTAACACTGATTTTCAGACGTCCTTAATTTTCTCGGTTTTCGTAATTCAACAATCCGCAGTTTCGTAACTGAACTTCTTAATCAGTAATAACAGCTGACAATCTGCAATACTGGGCAATAGGTACTGCAAATGTTTCCCTAAGATATTTTAATTGGCTTCTTATAGTTCAGGGCGTGTGAAATATCCTGTATGTCAATGGCCTGCGACGTTAAAATGTGCAAAAATTTGCATTTTTTTTTACTGTCGTTAAATAATAAAAGCGAATTTTCCAGGTTTTATATATTGACTATTTTCATGTTCTGCTCATACTGATTTTATTACACACAGCTTTGCCAAAATATGCAAACAAAGCTTTACTGAATAAATCTTCATGAAGGCTTTTTATATTCCTTTTCTTGCTAACAATTATCTACTGAAGTTTTCCTCAAAAGTATTTGAATTTTCCGTGTATCACTCTGGGTATAAGATAGGAAAGTTGCCATTGAAATGTGATAGCGATGATTATGTTTTCGATTATCGAAGTCCTCACAGGTACCTAATTGCAAAAGTAACGCTCTTAAAATTTCGTTACATTGGTGATTGTTGGAAACTGTCCTGTACATTTAGGAGCTTTATTACAACTAAAAAAGCTGATATTACATTTATACAAGTTTTTTCAGAAGTATGAAAATTTTATAGCTGAACTCATCTTTACTTGTCGACTCGTCTGGGTTTGTTTATGCAGCATACTAATGGCAAGTGTAGACTGAATTGTTTACCTGAAAAGCCCAAGTCTTTAAATCCTCCATTTCTTTGAATTTTTTCAGAAAGGTTTATTTCTGCCTAATATAGGGAACTATATACAATGTCACTAGTGAAAGTGTGCTTATTATGCATTTGCATACAAATAATAGAATAATATTAATGTAAGACATCGCCAGTAGCCAATTTACTGTTTCAAAAATAGTTAATTTGAATACGTTTGATAGATAGATATTCTCGAGAGAATGTGTACATAAAACGCACACTAATAAAACGCACACTAACATTCAACATTTCATCCTAAAGTGGGAAAATAAGTACCGTTTTTGTTCCTAGAGAGAGTAGAGTATCGCTGTATGACATATTTTGGTGCCCTTGTACCCATAACATAGTGACAGTGTTTTATGTGTTGTTTGTAGGTACATAGAACTTTTACTGCAACACTTGAAACTGTTATTTAACTATAACCTTGGAAACACATTATTGATATATTCATTTTTCCTTTCTCTTTTCAGTATTATAAGTGTATTTATTATTTAGCATAGCTAGCTTACAGCCTTTACCCTTATTGAACAGTTTATTTTTCTGTATGTTTTTGTTTTCATCTGGCATGTTCTAACTGAAATGAATTTCTTTTTTGCAGGTAAGTTGAAGAAATTTCCCATCTACAGAGCCACGTATTAGTAGACGCTTATAAACTGTAAGTATACATGTTTAGATTTCTATGGTTTCGATAATGTTTAACTTTAGTATCTACAAAAAGGTAATGTACAATTAAATTATATTTAATAAATAATATATTGTAATAAAATACACTTAAATTAAAACTTTGCATTTCAGAGCTATTCATATTACTTAATGTATCTTAACTAATTTAATTCTATAGTACTTTTTTCTATTAATGTCAAGGAATTTCACTAAGTATTAATTCAACATTCTTTGTGAACAATCTGCCACAATTCCACGTTATCAATCAGGACTCGAATGTAGTTTTTGTCATTTCAAGGTAATCACGTCATTACATTGTCGTATCGGATTGATAGGAATCCACATTCTGAGAACCATCCGTAAATTTTAAACGGAAACAGTAATTTTAGAAGAGCGCGGGAAGCATACAAATGGTAAAATATACCATTTATTTCTATAAAAAAATTAGTTTAATTAAATAGAATAAAGCAAAATAAAAATCATGTGGTTTTTACAGTGATTTTAAAAAAATCAAAACCTTCCAAACAGTGGCTAAACGGCGGACTCGACCCAATACGCGGCGTTTCACCGCGTGGAGTAGCCGTTCAGAGACGAGTCCGTTCCCACGGTTTCGCGGGCACGCCTACTTCCAATGATCAACCTAGCCCTTTCGCTTCTGTGATGTGTCTTATTCTGTGGCGGGAGTATTGGCGTGGGCGTCTTTGGAATGGCGCGCGGACCCAGTGATCGCAGGGGACTAATATAATCGTGGCGTCTTGCCCTGGCCGCGAACTGCAAGGTGAGCCCACGCGCCTGGCCCCATTCACAAAAAAAAAAAAAAAAATTGGCTAGGTCGAGGACGTGTTATTCGAAAGCTTGTCACGAACGGAGCAGGTAGCTTGGCAAGACATTGCATACCGTGTGTCTGTCGTATGTATGTGCGAAAACTAAAATAAATCAAAATAATTATTCAAATATTATTTTTAATATGCCACGGTCTTAAAACTGACTAAAAATTCGAAATAATTTATCCTAGCCCCATACAAATTAGTAACCCCCGATACAGATTGCCCTGAAAATTTGTGACTATGTGTGTTTTTAATACCTATCAAATTAATTGTGAGATTTAAAAAGAAAAACGTGGGGCACATGCAATAGATATTTAATAGGAAAGTTAGTTTAAAATCGATTGAATAATTCGTAACGAACAAAAAAACAAACAAACAGACAAAAAGCGAGTTAAATAAAACGGGGTGATAATAAAATGCAAGCCAAACATAAACTTACGTTAAAATATAAATCTTAAGTGAACGCATGCAATTGTGGGTTCTAAACTATAATTAGATAGCAAGAATTATTTAAAACATTTTCACAAAGCACCTAAGCGCATCAGCGAAGCCAAATAAAAAAAACCTCTTGCCCTTGTTTCCCGGTAACCCAGCAGTTGGGAGCAAGGATCATTACAGTTATATTATTTCTGTCATACTGATCAAGAAGTTCAAATGATGAGATAAAGTATTAATGTAGTCAGTGACAAAGATTACTTGGTTTGTTTAATTTTTGTAAATGTGCATTTAGATGGTCAATAAAATAAAGTTTGGCGCATATTTCTGATGGCTCTGTTGTATTGCTATTAACTAGAGACAATTGATTAATAATATAACAAAAATATCCTCCCAAATTTTAGGCACTTAATAATAAGTAGTAATGAAAAGCCATGACAAAAAAAAACTAAATTTTATTATATTCTAAATGTGACGATCTATAATACATCTGTTTTGCTTCCTGAATTTTGTAAATACAGTGTAAACTCTTTATAACGTCACTAGATTTAACGAAAAACTCCTTAAAACGTCGAAATTGCTTGACTTTGGTTGGTTTACCTTATTTTCTAAACAATAATACACTATATATAGCGTCATGCTCACTCTATTTAACGACAAAAATACGGCATTATAAATCGTTAAGTACTTTCTAAGTTGCCGAAGTTGATAGGAACTGCAGCTGTGTACGTTCTTTTGTTTGCTGTTTTGTTGTTGTATTATCTAGCACGTGTTTACTTCGACTGACGTACCGGAAATTCTAAGATATTTTGTCTTTTAATTTTTGTATGATGAACTTGCATATGTTTACCTCGGTCACTAGACTTTTGTCAAGTTGTTACACGTTATCATTATCGCAGTTGCTTACAGACTTTCGAACTGTAAACATGGCGAGTAAACGAAAATCTTTGTTATTGACGAAAAAGTTATATTAGTACGCTCAATAGAGGCGGGAGAAAAGTTCAGTGATGTTGGAAGACGCTTTGGATTTAGCCGCTCTACCGTGTCTACAATATGAAAAAAACAAAGATAAAATAACAGACTTTACGCAATAAGTGTTATTTGTATGAATATTAATGTTCGTGATTAAAATCTGTACTATTTTAGTAAATACGTATTATTATAGAATAGTAGAACGATATCTTTTATTTCTCTCCATTTAACGACCACTCTCTATAACGCCGAAAAATGCTCAGTCTGTTAAGTGTCGTTATATAGAGTTTACACTGTATTTGTATATTTTCTCTCCCAGTCTTGGTAATTTGCATAAATCAGATATGTTCTTCACTGCGGCATGTCCGTGTGATTTTTGGAATCCAAGTTTACGATTCAGCAGGAACCCGAGTGCATTCTCGGTATTGTCACAAAATTGCTTGAAGCCATGGTATAACTCTACTACCAAGATTAAAGATTCGCTTTTTTCCGCCCCGCTTCCAAACACTTTCCTGGGATTCTCTTGTCGAAGTCTGTCAAAATTCAACGGAATTGATTTTCGTCAAAAGAGAAAAGATAATTGAGTTTTTTTTGTGCTTCATTCTATTTAAATACTGTGGAGGAAAGCTTTCTACGGTTTTCACCTTCTGGATTTGTTTCTGGCATTCAAGACGTAGGCCTCACAGTGCTTTGGGACATCCAAGAAATTTCCGCCAAGTATCATCCTGGTCTCGGAGTCCAACGAGTTGACAGACTGTTCCACGTGTTATTGACTGATAACCGCAGGGGGTTTAGTTTTACTGGAAGTACACTCTATCATTTTTTTATTTAAATTTACGGTAGAGTTCTCTTTGCAAAATTTTCCTGGAATCTTAAAATCAAGGGTGTATCCGTTAATTTGTAAAATATCTTCGTAATTTCATAGGTACTTGTTTTGAACTTGACTAAATTTCTCTTCGACAAAGAATTAATCAAGGAATAATAATTTCAAAATCGCGATTCAAGGAAGCTGGGGAACGAATCGGAAATGGCTTATAGAGAAAAACCATCCCGTGGAGTAAATTTCGGGGAAAGCATAAACAATAAAAATTATAATGCATGAAATTGGTGATATTCAAACCCAGTCCCACTGGAATTCAGTCCAGTGTCTGATCACTGTGCCGTCCTGCTCGTTTCAGGCACTTAACTCTCGCGCTTTGAACATTAACTCATTATAACTAACTTGGTGGATGAACAAAACTTCCTCAGTCCCGTTCATTATGTTTACATGAAACACGGAGTTAGAAAGTTAAAAATTTGGTGGAGTTTCTAGGAAATCCAGTTTCGTGGAACTACGGAGATACCTTTGTTTATTCGAGCTTTTTTTTTGGTTCGTAAATGTTATTGCGAATAGTACAGAGACAAATATTTTCTATAGTTTTAAAAAACGCGTCTTTTGGAAACCATTTCCCGAGAAATAATTTGTAATATTACAAAAATGTACTGTAACATCGTATAACACATGGCTATGATTATTTATGCATACATGAAAAACGTTTTTCGAGATAATTCTGAGTATTTCTTTAGAAAGTTGTCACATAATTTCACATTTTAAGTGTTGTTTATTTCAAGGTTAACTTGTTTAAACCTTGGAAAAGATAATCGAATATTCATTAAGTGGACTTTATTTTGTTTTATTATGTTTATTAATGTGTACAGTTAATATTGTAAAGCTATTGAGGGAACGGTTTATAAATAACTTTATTTACTGTAAGTACTGAAACAATACAAAGCATAAATTCCCGGGTAAGTATTACTGCGAACACTTTTTTGTAGTGATAGAGTTATTTTAATGTACACGTACAAAATATAATTTTGCATGAATATGTATGTTCCATTAACAAAAAAAAAGTATACAATAAATTGAAGAGACAATGATTCATCGTGAAAAAAATTGGAATACATTGTTTCATCTCACCAGCATTTCATTCGTAATTGGATTTGGCCGGAGAAAAAAAAACCTCGATTGATTGACTGACCAAAATAAAAAAGCCAATTTTCATTTTTAAATGCCTGTAATTCGCTGTAAATAAGTACATTTTGAAAATATTTCTCTCGAACACAAGGGTAGGAAGAGGTAACATATATTTTTACACAGACTATACTGTTGCAAAATATTTTCGCGACTCATTATCGTATATAATTATGAGTAGAGAAGATGATATAATGCGAAAATTGTTTTCATTATGATATTCTTAGAGTTATAATTGGAATAATACTTTTATTTTACGTAACGCAGTTAATTAAGGCCGAATCGTGGACTTTTATATTGCAGTATGTGTTTCCTCATTGGCTGAGTTATGTGCGAAACAAGCTTCTTTAGCCGATAAGAGCCAATGAGAAGGGGCAGGTAGTTTTCTTAAAAAAATAAAATATGAACGTTCATTAGACTGCAATAAAAAATCTCCACGCCAGCGGTTTCTTCCTTGCGATTGGCTGCCGTCTCCAAGAGAAGCTTTTGTCCTATTTGGCCGGGCCATTCAGGATATTTTTGCTTCCGCACTGGATGACTGTGATTAGTGTGCTGACAGTAGACGTGTAACTAAAAGTTACTTAAATAATCACGAAACACAGACGATGCTACATTGTTCAAACACACAGCTGGTCTGGAAAGCTTTCCGCTAAAGTACATATGGTCATACTAAATGCATGTTTCAAATGCGGACACAGTGTATTTGATTATTTCAAAAACTTAATTTTATTTTTCGAGATAAATTATCTCTGATTAGGCGTTATTCTATAGTCTGTCTCATGAGTTTGTATGAATTCGAGATATGTGTACCAGGGTACCCACCCATACTCTTACCATCATAGAGGTACGAAAATTTTGCGGAATTCATTTGATTACATGCTAGAATGCAAACCTTCATGCTCTTGCACAGTACTCATGATTGGACCGCAGTTATTTGAACACGCTCCTCAGCGACTGTGAACAAACAATGCCCAGCTGGGAGAGAAGTAAGTGAATCAGGTAGTGCCCATTAATGAAAACAAAAAAGTCCACACTTGAACATCAGTCAATTGAAAAGCAAACGTTGTTAGAGCAAACACAGAGCTTTGAATTTTAATCTGACGCCAAACCTATACGCAAAATTTCTGAGTCTCTAGAATCACGTGATGTTTATTTATCGAACACTGAGCACCACGTGAAGTTGTCCACAAACTCTGTTGACAGAAAAATATTGGCGGAAGGATTCATACACTGTTAGAAATTACAGGACCATTTACAAATTTTTCAACGAAAAATTTAACTCAAATAAAAGAAGCGTTCTTCGTAATTTTAAATAACTCAATCTTCGTTGATTGAAACTACGCCGTATTGCAACTCCATAGTTGAATGTTTCGTTCTTAGCAAAAGTGAACACACAATTGTACAAAAAAATGTACATTTTGTTATAACTCTTCACTAGATGGCTCTGCAGCGCATCAACTTCTCAACCGTTCAACCGATCGCCATGGGTAAATAGAAAATCATAGGTCATAGACATACAAACAGTAATTGTATGTAATTTCTCTGTGTTCACCACACTGTCATATAGCGCTATCACCCAGTGTTCAGCCTGGGCAACGCCGGGCACTGCAGCTATGAATAACTATTATTCTTTTATTTGTAGGCAAATTACATTTATATATATATATATATACACCTATATGGATGTTGGTATGTATGACGTCGATAAACTCCGACACCGTTTGACCGATCACCATGAAAAATGGCACATCGAAGTATTTTTTTCATGGAAAAGGTTTACGTATATGCAGTCCTTTTTTTGTACCTCGCCGCTAGATGGCGCTGCAGCGTATCACTTAAACAGTTTAACTGATCACCATAACAATTGGTATATAGTAATGTTTACTGCCCTTAATCCTCAATACCAACAAATAGTGGTTGTGACTGTCATTAGTTATTGGTGAGTGAGTTTAAAATGGAATATCATTACCGTATGAAGTGCTGGATATCGATTTTAGTAACCATTATTCATTTGTTTATAAACAAATGACATTCGTGTCGATTATCTTTAGGCGTATCATCTGTCAAAAAAAATTAAACATTGGAAACTATTTGAAATGCCAAGGAAAAAAAAATCGATTCTTGGAATATGAACCAGAAATGCGCGGCAACTGTCAGCCAGTAGAGCTGCTGAAACATCAGAAGCGCGAGAGGCATGCCAGAAAACCAACCGGATCAGAGCCTCTACTTCAATTATTAATAAAAAATAAGGAATTTATCAATTTATACAAATTTAAATAATATAATCTTATCAATATGAGTAATCGTTAATTTTTATAAATTTTTCTAAAAAACTTTATAGATTATAGAAATACAGAAGTATATAAATAACCACTGACAGGACAACGTCCGCCGGGAATGTCTTAGTAATTGGTATCTGTGACTCACATTGAAGAAATACTACACTGAACAAACGTATTGTAGTCAAAAAAGTGTTTTAAAATGTTTGTAACTGTTTGTATTTGTATAAAGATTTCATTGTAGACTCTTCTTTCTTGCAAGATAATTTGGTTTTTGTTAAAATATAATACAATTTTATCGGAATTTTATATACCGGAATGGTAAATTTGCTATAAACAAGTGATATTAAGGTGAAAACAACCTTTTGTTTTTATTTTAGTTTTTTGTCCTAATTTGTTACGGCATCATGCAAAAACTCTGAACTGAATTTTAGTGAAATTAAGCATGATAAAACTGTACATTGTGCAATAACATTTAAGGCAATTTCCATCCCCATATGCTTAATCGTTTCTGCAGTGCGCACCCGTTTGTATCTTGTAAGCAACACTTTAACTATTAAAAATAATTTTTAAGACCCCTGCGAATTTAGTCGCAGGGAATAATAGTTTGAAATAATATAACTACCAAAAATTAAATATATATTTGTTACGTAGCATAAGTAAATAATTTATTTTCAACTGTGAAATATTTTCTGTGCAAAACCTTGACCAATATATTTTACTTGTGCTACAGGGTACAGGAATGTAGGGTATCGATTCTTCTCTCGTATAATCGATAAATCAGTTACTTTTTATTGATCCTGACCGTTATGGTCACCTCTTATAAAAAGTGTCTGGGCTCTCTATGGCCAATGTTCTGTAGACAAAAGTTTTTACCATACCGTATTTTATCTCGAGCGCACCATTTTTTTTCATCCGTGCTGTAATTTACTGTGTTTGGAACTATGGTCATTTCCCTCATTCTTCCTTTAGGATTTATCTTCTTCCTTTGGGATTTATCGGAGTGTTTTCACTGATGAATGCCTGCTTGGCTCTGGTAATGCCACACGTCAGCTGTAAATCCCTAACTTAAAGATAAATGCGTTCTTCTAATTAATCTACGCTAGCATTTTTTAATAACTAAAGATAATAACACAAATTAGAGTTACTTGAAATAATATAAACAGATTTTAATCTAGGTCTCACACATGATGTTGATTATTTTATCTTCTTGTTTTACGGTTATTTTAGGATTGATACTGTAAATTATCCCTAGTGAACTTAATGTTTCTTTAACTGTTGTTACCAGATGTTTACTAGGTGTTGCCTAATAGCGGTAAAAAATTACGATGTGTTTTTAATCCTGATCAGTAACGTGTAGTAAATATCATGTGGCGAAATTAGTGAACAACTACTGTAATAAAGCTTTCGTGATGAGTAAACAGGCATAACCATTTCTCAAAAGCAGCGACCAATAAATAAAACAACAAACGGGGTGTGTGATATCAAGCCTCAGGACAATGACGCAAACTTCACTTAAACCGTTCTACTGAAATTTAAAAAAAAAAAAAAAAATATTTTGATTTTTTTTATTCTGCTGCGTGAGCTATAATTATGGTTTTCATAATAATAACAAAACTCATCTAATAATAATTAGTTATCATAGTTAGTATGCATTTGTACGAACTGTGCATATCAAGATTTCAATTTCTGTATAAAAATAATTAATGTATGTTTAGCTACGTTTAGAACGTTAATATTGTCTCAGTGGTCTACTTATCCAATTTTGTTGGTTAAGATTCTACTTTTGGCGTAGCTACTTGGCTTTAAAACTTTATTATGCAAGTTTTCCGACATAGTTGTTTAAGTTTACTGTCTCATATAGATACTTTTATACTTTTTAATACGTATACTGAAAAATAAAATTTACGGTATGTAACTCTTGTAAAAACGTTCCACCAAAACACTCCCAGTATTATGTTCAGGAACACACAACACTTAAGAATTGTTATAACAGACGTGTAAGCGGTTCATTCATTAATATATGCCTCCTAGCTATAAGCGGCGACTTCGCTCACATAGTTTCAAGGTATTGCTTATATTTTGCCATTGTAAGAAAAGTATGTGATTAATTCCAAACATTTCTACCACAAAAATAGACACCATAAATTGTCAGTTGTAGAAAAGAATAAATTTATAACCAAAACATTTAAGAATGCTATTTACTAAAGTTGTTATACTTGAGGCCTTTGAATTTTTGATATAGTTTAATTACCCGATTTTATAACTTTCGTTTTAGTGTATTGGGGATATATTTTACACTGATAAAATAACACTTACCTACTTTGCATTTCATGAAGTAGGCAATTTATAAAAAATTGTGAACCATGTGTCTATTTAATTTGAATTAAGATTATACCATATTTTACACTTAATTTTTTTATTAATTATGGCAATAGCTAGGCTTAGAAAAAATAAATATTTTCACCTTACTACAGATATCTACATTGTTTTAAGATTTTTGAAACAATCACGTCTTCATTTGAAATGTTTAGTAAAGGTATCAGATGTCTTATCCAACGTATGAGTTGGTTCTTAGTTATGCTGAGTAATACTTAAACAAAATTCCTAAATTTTTTTCACTTCTCTTTTTTTTCCCATAGAGATGCCTATGTGCAGATTCAGAACTATAGATTTAGCCAATATAGTAATTTCCGTTTAATAAATAAAACCAAACTCATCCCATATTTTTATCTCAGATGTGAAATCCAAAATATTTACAATAAGCATATATTTAATTTGAATTAAAATGTTTATTTTCTTTACTAATTTAGTAAATTATATATTTTAATTTTATTTTTACAAATAATATTTAACGTTGTTACAACTTTAGAGGTGATGTATCGGAAAGCGTTAAATAAGAGAAGGTTAATTAAGGTATTTTTATTTATCATTGCCAACGCCTTAAATTTAGTTAGTTCGGACTAGAAGAAATAATTTTAATTTAAACCCTATTTATGATTATTTAGCCATTTAGAAGCAAAATTTCAGCAAGTATAAAAAGATTTAGAAAATTTGGCATGTTTATAAATTATATCGCATATCTTCCATCCACCTTGCTTAGCTTCAGAGATATGACTTTTGTAGTAAAACAAGGCTTTTTCGGCTCTTTTCTGGTCTAATATAGAAAAAGTCAAAGGTAAAAACTTATGCCTACTATGAAATCATATAATTTGGTAGTTTTCGCTGAGTTGTTTTTTAACTACAGCTAATTTTGCATAAAATTTGATTTATTATTATAACAACCATGGGCGCAAATCTGTAGGATTTCCAGGGGGGGCCCGTGAATTCTGTGGTTTAAGAATTTTGCGCTAGAGGTCAACCGAAACAAGTCTTCTCTGGATGATAAGCTCGTATGGTATACACTTTATTTTTACGTAAGTGATATTAACAATAAAGCAGAGCAACATATGTTTTAGTAATTATTAATTAATGACTATAAGAAGTGATCTCTCAAACATGTTTGAATAATTTGCTAACCTAAATACATAAAATATCCATGAAAAAATCTATAAAAATAATATACGTGAATAGTGAATATAATGCAAATATAAAACACCCCACCCATACATTACCATTTTCTAGGGGTGTGCGAAGCTTCGAGTAATCGAAGTCGAATCGAAGATATTTTTTTCCTTCGACTTTGGCTTCGACAAAAATAAACTTCGAGTGGAAAAGTCGAAGATTTTTGCCAGAAACGTTTGGCCCACTATTTGGATCAATATGTATATACTGCCAAAATATATTTGCGGCGGGTAATTTCCCGATTATGTATACAGCAAATTCTCTCTAGTACGTCCCTTTGTTAACGTACAATCCAGTATAACGTATAAAGCCGCCGGTCTCTTGAAACGCCATGCAAATTAATAGGCATAATAAATATATAACGTACGTTTTTGAAGCCCTGGACGGTAATTTATCGTTAATACGTATCGTTTTGCCGATATTAATACACAAAATATTAAACATTTTCTCATTTCATTCACAATTCTATAGCTTTGTTTAACGACAGGTCTTGTGGAAATTGTTTACAGACGTTTTCTTTATTTCGTTGAGTAAAATGGCAGTTGCAGTGCTGGTAACCGTGCGGATAGAAAATTCATTCGTATAAAAAAAATGTCCGTTTTTTGTGTGATTGGTGTAACAACATAACATGTATGCGGAATAATCAACAGTTATAAATAAAAAACGCTTAACTTTTTCAATTAAGAAAAAAACGATTCTATTATAATATTTATCCTACAAAATGCGTATTTTCGCGTTTGAATTTGTAGCAATGGATATTGGCCGATGGCGGCCATATCTGGCTAGATACATATCACGTGGATTATACGATGGCCAACGACAACTAACGCGTTTTTGTTACCGTTTGTTTTCTGTTACGATGACGGATGACCTAACCTATAATTTGTTTGTAAACATCATTTCAGATTGACATCTTTCGCAATCGTACACAAATGTAATACGTATACAACATTTATTTAACAGATCTAGTGGCACGTTTCCGACGCTAGTGAACATTTTGTGACGTTTCGTGAAGCATGTTTAATGGCGACGCGACATGACGACGTGGATAACCTGTTTATATTTTTAATATTAAGTGTATTAGGGCAGCATATGTACGTAGGCCTACCCGTAGAAGTTATGAGTACCCAAAAGCGTGTGGGTATCAGCATTGCAAAAAACTAGAGATTCTTACAGCTGTTGACAACTGCAAGAAAAAGTGGATGTTGCAAAACGCTTTAATATTGCACCTACAACTCTGTCCACAATAGTAAAAGACAGAGAAAAAATTGAAGAAAATGCTGCAAAACTGAACCAGAAGAGGAAAAGATATAGCAAATGTCTCGATAGTGACCTTGACAAAAATCTTTTTGATTGGATTGTGCAAGCACGCTCTAATAACATACCCATCTTGGGCACAGCACTGCAAGAAAAAGCACGAATGGAGGCACTAAGGCTTGGAATTGACAATTTTCAAGCCTCAAATGGCTGGCTCACACGTTTCAAAGCCAGGTGGAATTTAACTTTACTAATGAAAACAAGATGAATGAATTTTACAAATTTTAAATAAATGAAAAGTACTTATTTTTCCTGTGGATTAAGACATTTAACAGTACTTATGTAGTATACATTTTTTGAAGATGTTTGGTACAATGGAATTTTCTTTAGTCTATATAATCATGATGAAACATAATTATGCAACAATTTTTTAATATTAAAAATTATGTTATTTCAAATCCTTCGACTTCGATTTTCCTTCGACATTCCTTCGCACAATATAAGCTTCGCTTCAACTTCGCTTCGCATTTAAAAAGAGACCTTCGCACATGCGTACCATTTTCCAAAAGTATTCTAATTTCAATTTAAAAATAAATGATTAAATTAAAATAAAATAAATATTTAAGGGGGGCTCCCATACAACAAACGTGAAAACAGAATAAAATTTCCCAAATGATGTATTTCTGTTGCCGCTATAACAAGAAATACTAAAACAGAATAAAATAAATATTTAAGTGGGGCTCCCATACAACATACATGATTTTTTTTTGCCGTTTTTATAGATAATGGTACGGAACCCTTCGTGCGCGAGTTCGACTCGCACTTTGTCGGGTTTTTTATGCCACATCACATAATTACTGCGATTCAAATGCTGTTCGTGAAATTCTTTGTTCACAGTTTTTGATGCGCCCTAAAAACCCAAAGCGCCAAAGCTAATAAACGGATCAACATCAAATGAACGATCCAATCATATTAAAACCCTTAAAGACTATTTTATTTAGTAAAGGCATCAACCAGGTAAAAAAGAAAAAAACTTAATGACACACATGAAAAATCTCGGAGATAGAGAACTATGAAATTTATCCTACAGCTAATTGAACCACATACATTTCTCGGCTTATATTTAGTATAATCAGTATTTTGGCAGTGAATTATTAGGTAAAATATGGCGCTTGATTAGTTATTAAAGAGACGCGTTTGCTTCCTTATTAACTTAAATACGGATGTGTAACGTTTAAATACTTCTTTCTCACTCTTACTTCTGTTTACTCGTGCAGTGTTGCAGTTATCAAATAACAAATGTTATAAAGTGATTATCAGCCATGAATTGTGAAAATTATCGTTTGATAATAAAAGGGGAGTGATTTTAAATTCCATATTGACGAGGAAAAAAATTATTCCCTGTATATTCACATGTAACGTACAGAGCAGCTAGCCTTACAGAATGGAGATGAACTAAAAAAATTCCAGAAAATGGTATATAAGTTTCAGTTCGTAAATAAACTAAATTCTGCTATAATTACTGTTAAAGTATTAAGTTGTTTATTTACTGAAAAAAATTACGTTACATAATCACTTAAATAAAATATATTACCTAAATAATAGTCACTACTTATAAAACAATCAAGCTTACCAGTTGAGAATCAGATTCTGTTTTCCGTTTCTTCCGCGTCACGAACTTATTCATGTTGATGTTTGCCAAGAAAGCAGAAGACTGGCGCACACAAGAGCAAAATCACTTTAAAAACAGACTACCTGAAACCTATAATACTGTCGTTTCAGAGGACAAGGTAGTGTGGGTAACAATGGGGAGGAAATGCTAACGGAACCCTACCCTAGCTTCGTCCTTTGGAATGAACGGTTTCTAGGAATTATGGGTTTCAAAGTTCTCACTGGAAAACTCCATACCATGGTTTTCGCAGAAGGGGTAAGGGAAAATAACTACGGAACTCGAAGGTAGGAATGTAAAGCATGTCAAAGTGTCTGTCGTCGTTGTAAATAATAATCTGATATATGTTGTGTACACCATTAACTTTAAAATCACGAAGTGGGCCCCCCCAAGGAGGGGCCCATTAATTCCAGGGGGGCCCGGGCCCCCCTGGCCCCCCCGGAATCTACGCCCATTATAACAACTAACTTTCTCCTGTTTCACTGTCTTTGAGGTCGAATTTTGAAAAATAATAAAAGCACTATACGTAACTTATTATTTATTTAATTACTATACGTAACTTATTATTTATTTAATTACTATACGTAACTTATTATTTAATTTAATGATCAGTTTCTTACATCCAGCTTTATTTGCTATGGAGACATAATATTTTTTATGATTAAACAAAACTTCCCCCATTTCAACCCTTCAATATAGTATTCCGGAAAATTTTCTTAACACTTTACTATTAATTATTTGCTTATTACCCTTCTATCTAGTAAATACCAAAGTATGATTTTTATTTTTAAAACTAAACTTACTTCTTTAAAATTTCTGGAATCTTGTAAAGTGGTAATATGTAGTTTCTTATTTTTATTATTTCTTAATAATTTAGCCACACTTATTAGTTTGGGAGATACGATGTTTTAAAAAAAATAAAACTCACCCTCTTTTCACCTCCTGAAGGGACGATTTTGATAAATGAAAAACAAAAAATACAATACATAACTACTCTACATGCACGTTGTTCTTCCATAGATTCTTACCTATATTTGAAAGATTCGGAAGTGTTCACTTACATTTTAAAACTATTCTTACTCCCTTTTTCACCCCTTAGGGGTTTAATTTCGCAAATTGGTAACATTTTTGTTGGTAGTTTTCGAATGCTTATTATTGGTGCCTAAAATCATTTTTTTTCTTCTTGATTAGATTTGAAGATATGTATAATCATTTATCTTAAAAGCGTATTTAACCCATTTTCACTCCTTAGGGGTTTAATTTAGCTACATTGTAAGATTTTAGTTGGTGTTTTTGGCATGCTTATTATTTATACTAAATATATTATGTACTTTATGCTTGACAAGTTTCGGAATTTTAATTTATTATTTTAACCACATTTTCATACCCCTAAGAGTGAGAATCTATTATTATTTATGCCTAGTTTTTACGTTATCGAAAGACCTAACTAATAAAAAAACTTTTATCAAATTTCATCCAGTAAATTTTGATTGATACTGGAACAAACTCACACAAATTAAAAAAAAATATATTTTTTTGATTCCTAAAGTAAATTTAGTCTCTAATTTCCCAGCTTTCACAAAATAATGTGTACATGATCGAAAGCCAATAAAAAAATTGGATTTTGGCTACAAGTTTGTCGATTTGTCGCCTACCTCTATATTTATAACATGAATAGTTCTGCAGCTATTCATTAAAATATTGTTGGATTTAACCTCAACAAAATATATAAAATTTATTGTTCTGTGTGTACATATAATAATGTTAACTTATCTAAATGATACTGTTCAGTTTATCTTAAATGATTATCTTAAATATTATTAAATAATCATCTTAAATAATTTCTTAAATAATATTCAACTTGGTTTTTCTATATTTTCAGTAAATTTAAGAATACTTTTAAAAACAAATTTATAATTTAATACAGCTTAAAAGGATTTATTAATAAAAAGGTTTTAAGCTTTAAATTCTTACTGTTGATAGAAAACCTAAATAATACTTATTTATTATGTCATGTTAACATTAACGTGACTAATATTAAAATTTTCACATAAATATTGGTTGAATTGTTTTACTTACTTTTTTTGCACGTAATTAAACTAATCCATATCTTCTCAATGTCAGAGAATTTTTTTTCATCTTTTCGTAATTTCAATGTGTGGGCATAAATGTGCTGGCCAATAATTTAATAGCCAAGGATATTGTATTTAAAACATATTTGTTGATGTGTTTGGTTATTTCATCGAGTGCGTCCTCCACTTCAAGAAGAATTAAATTTTTCTTCGTGGCCAGCCACGATCTGGCGGTAAGGAATGAACGGAGTAGTTTGCGTCGCCAGTCGCTAGAGTACCTTCAGCCAGAGAGGCCCCCGTACCTTCAGCCAGAGAGGCCCCCGTACCTTCAGCCAGCGAGGCCCCCGTACCTTCAGCCAACGAGGCCCCCGTACCTTCAGCCAGCGAGGCCCCCGTACCTTCAGCCAGCGAGGCCCCAGTACCTTCAGCCAGCGAGGCCCCCGTACACAGACTCGTATCCAATTGGCGGCGGTGAATAGGCTTACAGAAACGCTCATTACAGCACAATGGCTTGTCAGAAGTCGACCTGCGCACTCGGCCGATTGCTTGCCACGGCACACTTCTCCTGTTGAAGGAAAATACCTATACAAATGCTATGTCACAAGTCAAACTGTGTCACAAGCCAGAACTAAAACCCCTGCTTTATATCTATTCCAATGCGGGGATTCCTCGTTCAACACTCAACGGAATATACGAACAGAATAGATTTTGCGTCTAAATAATCTACACATATAGTATAGGAAAAAATATGATATGACATGAAAATAATTGTATCATAAATGAAGACGAAGAAAGAGACAACTATGGACTTTAAACTAATAATAAAAGAAATCCTGACATCATAGCGTTAAATTTAATTAATGTTGAAATTAGTTTCTTGTCACGCCATAATTTGGAGTTCCTTTTCTCTACTAACTGTAGTATTTTTCCTTCTTCCTTGAGTCTGTAGATGACTTTTAATTTGACAGGCAACACGTAGGCCCAAACGGCTTTAAAACGTAACAAATTTTTACCTTCCGAATCCCAAGTATTAAAAAAAATATTTTAAAAACAGTATTTATTTATATGTTAATTAGAAAGTTATATAAATTAATAATTATGTAATGATAACTTAAGTGTAGAAAAATGATGATCCATAAATTATTAATATTCTTCCTAACGCTAAACGTTCGAATGATAAGCAAATATGTATTTTTTTCCTTAACCGGATATTTATTTGGGTTGTATTGAGCACCAAAGCGTTTTTAAAATGATTTTCATAGAATAATAGATTAGTTTTCTTGATTGTGACTGGAATTATTTCAACTAAAATGGATTTAATTCAACATGTTATATACTGCAAACATTTGAAAATTATTTAAAAATATTTCCATGTCAATTGTATACTCTAAATTTGGTTTGTCACAGAACTATCTAAATTTACTCTACCATGTTAATATTAAAATAAAGATTTTATTGTAACCAGCTTTTTTAAATGTATCAAAAATTTAAACAGGAAATACAATTACAGTGTAGTCTTTTTTACTTTTAACTTTTCCAAAGTCTAGAAAAAGGTTATGTATTTTAAAGCATACTGGGATTATTTTATGATTGTTTTCTTTTAGTTGTATAGAAAAAAGTTATCCATTGAAATAAATTACATACTTAATGAAAAAAAGTTAAGTCAAAATACTTGAATTATTGTTATAATAATGTATTTTTAAGTATCAAATTTATCATAATCATCTACAATATAATATTATTTAATAGAATTTTTTATTTAAAAAATTAATTTGCATTTTCTTTTTTAAATTTTTTATTTACAAAATTAATGTTGAAAAAATTTAATGTTAAGGTGTGATTGATTAGGATTATTTTGATATATAAAACGTACATGGTTATAACAAATATCTTGGAATCGCTGGGCTATTTAACACGGGAAATACTAATTGCTATTATTTTTCTGTACAGATATGTACATTTGATTATACTTTAACTGAATTGGTCATTTGAGAAATAACAAATCATTTTCCCATCAAAATGAGGCTTGGATGTTTTCTTATTCTACAGTAATATAGCAACCACAAAATTCAGGCGGTATGTGTACTATGTAGTAAGGCACTGAACATTTCTTTCATTTGAGAGACATCATAAGTCACTGACCTGTGTTGTTTCTCTAATAACCAGGTGGTCGATTCAGCAGATATTCCTCTATGGCATGTATTGCAACTTTCGTTGCTCTATGGCATCAAATGTCCTTGTTATAGCAGGAATGTATTAAAACATACATCAGTACTTTCCAGTAAAAGGGGTCACTGAAACTACATAATAAAATACACTCTGTAAAAATAGTTGGCTAAATTCCCCTTGTCCTACGATAATAACAATCGTTTTCTTGTTGAGTTATGTGATTTATGTGATATTGATTTCGAAGAGTAGGGTTAAAGAAACTACAGAAAAAACATAATTTTCTCCAATCAATCTCATGGCATGGTGTGCTGAGGTAACAGAAAATATCCCTGAAAATAACATGGTTTGTTCATTTCACCTACTCCAGCGATTACAAAGGAACAGTTCAAGCCAATGACATCTTTGAAGGCCTCATGGAGCACACTTTCAAGATTGGCCGCATTCGTCACACACGTGTTGAACTTCCAGTTACCAAGGCTTTCTCCAGTGGCTGTTTCCTCATCAATGAAAAAATAAAAATGTTGGAACTTAGATGGTTCCGACCATTTTTTACCATTTTTTTACCATATGAAGAAGATGTGTTTGCTTGGCCAACTCTTCAAAAAGTCTCTTCTACGGAATATGAGAAGTTAGATTAAAAAACCAGAAGTGCGCATTCGACAGTGTTACAGTTCTTATATGTAATTTACGAGAGATGTTTCGATATGTGTGTGTAGACAGCTATTCGAACGGACTGGTTTGAGGGTCATGATATGTTTGATTGGAAATGAAGTTGTTATTGACATATACATAATCGAAATAATTTTAAACTACCTTTTTCTGCCACAAACTTTACCAATTACCTTTAAAAACCATAATATTTTTTCAATGACGTCCACCTTACATTTAAACACAAAACTTTTCCGTTGAATGCTTTCTAAAAGTAATGTTACACATTAGCTTTGTTGCTTAATAATACCAAAATATTGTATAGGCAACGTTATGCATTAATGTGTTGTTCGCGTGGTGGCCAACAGGGCTTTCCTTACATAGTAATATGTTTATATTCATTTGTGAATTTGTGAATTTATTAAAATTTTTATTATCTACGGTGAAATTTTGTTTCCTCTTTATAAAATGCTGTTAGGACATCAACTGAGGTTAGCAACAACATTTATTTTAATTTCTCACTGCCTAAAATATTTTAAGTGTCTTGGAAAACATTGTCTATAATATGAACACATTTTGAGAGTAATTTTTAAAATTTTTAATTATGTATTTCTTTTGTAATTCTTTGAATTTTTAATGTTTGAATTGTGGTTTTAATTTTTTTTAATGGTTATATGAACCCGCCATATTTGAAAATGTTCTAACAACATATTGTAATGTTTAAATTTTAGAGAGAACATGCTGGTTTTTCCAAGGAGAAAGATACTCTTTTGGGGCTTATGACAGCCCAGAAGATGGTTTTCGTGCTGTTTAAGATTGAATTATTATAGTTGCATAATAGTTTCAAGTACTTGGCTAGTGCTAGATAGCTAAGCCACAGAGATTATTATCAGTATTTAATACGTCGTATCTGATGATATTTTTTCTTGTATTAAAGTTTAGTTCTGAGTTTTAACTTCATTGAGTAAATCCTTTGTTTGTGTGTGTGAACAATCCATATCCATACTGAATTGGGGTAAGCCAATCTGCTTATGCTGAAAGGAAGCCATCGAGATTATTTTAACTTCCAAGATGATTTTCATTTTGATGCTTGTAGTAAATAAACCTAAATAAGTTAAGCTATCTAAAGATGGTAATTTTAATACTGCCAAAGTTATAATTGTATAAAAAACTGCCAACAGTTTGAAGTCCAATTTTGTCTATCTATATCTTAGTTGTCTGTAGTAAACTGAATGTGTGAATCCTGAGTTAGTTTAGCAGCATTAATTTTTCGAACATTTAAAGTCAAAACCCCGAGAAACCTATTCTTTGTTTGTAATATATCTAAATTTTATCAGTAAATTTAAAACAAGGATAGAACTTTGGATTAAACCGCGTCCTTCCTCCATTTAGCTAGTATATCAATATTTGTTTTACTTTTTCATTTTATTGGAGGAAGTTCTTTTTTTTTTTTAACCTTAATATTCAGAGTGGCTTACGATATATTTGTTGTTGATATGTGTAGTGTTTAATGTATGAGTTAGTTATTGAGTTTTTCTATGTTTTGTATTAGGTTCTGCATATGTGTAAATGCATTTCATAATATTATTTTCCAGATATAGAAAATAATTAAATTAATGAATACTTCTTTAATTAACTTGTATGAAAGATATTCATAGCCCAGTTATTATTGCCATATATTATATTAATATATATGTAAAAAATTAGAGAAAGCAGAAGACAAGAAAATATATTAAAATATAAATTATATTTTTAAAAATGATTTACAAAAAATTCGCACAGTACGTGATTACATATACTTTATCTTATATTTTGTATTCTGTTATAATCGTGTTTTTTTTTTCAAATTCCTGGAAAGTAGCCTATTACTTTTTTTACTTATGTTATTTTTTTCAAATAACCCATCCATTTGGCCAGGGTACGTAGATGTAGTTCTGATTACGCTCCACAGATGGCAGCGCGAAAGCTCGAGGAGAATTAGACTTCGCGCCTTTCCCGCTGCCTGCTAGATGGCAGCACATTACGTGTGCCGTTTTAGATGAGGAGAAATACATTTGAACACGTTAAAATATGACTTGGTAATTTTTTTTCACTGGTTATTCATTGCATATGGTTTAAAGTTAGTGACCATAGATTTTTTGTCTGTTAATATTAGCATGATTTATAATGGTTTTTTGTCATATAAATCTGTATAGGCCACGACTATTATCTTTAAAGCTATGAATCAATAACAGTAGTTGAAGTTTAAAATAGAAACATGATTTCATTAAACTATGGAAAGCTAATACAGAGTGTTTATTATAAAAGCACACAATCTAGGATATCTTTATCATAATAGAGACAGTTAACAAGAGAGAAAGATGTTCGAAACTAGCAAGAAATATTGCAACTGATGTCCAAACGAATGTAATGATTTTAATAACTATTTCTGTTTGAAATAAATTTTCTCATCTAACATTTCTGAAACTAATTTTTAAATATGATTCAATATAATACACTTATTCAAGTTTGGCGTGACAAGTAAATAAAAGACATTAACCTCCCGTAACCATAAAACATAATTAAATAATTTCAACAGAAATATGAATGGAAATAATATTCGTACACCAAATTACATTATCAAATTCCTTCCTATAAAATTTAAGAAATATAAAATTATATTTAGGAAATATTTGAACCTTTATAAATATTTTTTTAACTGGAATAAATATGGACAATAAAATAATGTAACAGAAATGAAATGCCTATAAGTTTTAAAGTTCTTTTATCTTTTCTTGGTAAATATCTTTAGTTGCTAATTTATGTAAAAAAAAAAAAAGGCTTTTCCAATAATTACTCAAAGAATATTATATTACACTTAAAAATTTCAATTACTTAATACCGTGGCTGGGAAACATGGATAAACCCCAAACTTACGGCCCGAGAACGTGCGGCATTGTCGCAGTTAGCCAGGCATAGTTCGCCTGCCAATCACGTGACGCAACACGCGACACAGACAACGCAACTCGCAATACACCACTGTAAGGTGTTGAGCAAATCGTTTCAATTGAGCTCCTCCACGTTGAGTTCATTTGAGAAAATAGACGGTGATGAGATGCCAAAGGAGCATTGACGGAATGAATGAGCGGGAGAAAACTCACCGGCAAACTGAAACGTCCGCCACGTTTCCAAATAGCAAAAAATTCTCGTTTGACATTCGTGTGATACGTGTGATCAGACTTTTATTTTTAATGTTTAACTGGTTTGTCTTTTTTTTTACCACAAGCGACATTAATTTTTTTTCATTTGAACATTTTCACAGACTTAGACTTTTTTTTTTTTACGTATTTAGACCTTAAAAATTCACACCCAAGCCTTACCCGGGACTCGAACCCACAATACCGCGTACAGAGAGCCGACGTACATCAATCTGTATTTCGGAGGCTCAACCACGAAACTTCTGTATAACGGCCACACTAAAGCGGAGTGGACTTTACTGTCTCGCAGCCGCTTCTGTTTCCCGTAAGTGCAGGTTTCTAGTCGCACAGTCACGCAAGGTAACACGAAATATTAACTATTGATGCGCAACATCATAGCTCTCGGTGTACGGCCTTTGATGGAAGTCATTTAATGAATGCGACATAAATCTAGGACCGGAAATGTTCAACAGCCACAGTGCTACAATCTATTGCGGATGGCGCGAACCTAAGTTCACAATGATAAAGGGAAACATTATAGTATTAACTGTTTGATGGATGGTATTTCAATTACATTTATTGACCAAAATCAGGTACAAAGCCGGGGTTTAAATTTTTTTCGTCTTTTACGCTTTTGTAGGAGCAATTTCATTATAAAGTTTAAAATTTCGGTCTGCAAATTAAATGATTCGATAGCCGACTTAGCTACTCCGGCAGCGAATTCTAGCGGCGGGTGCAGAAACTATGTGTGATTCGCGTTTATAAATGTAGTTGAAAACACAGTTTGCGTATATTTTTAACTTTCGGCATAATTTTTTAAGAATTCTGCGTTAAATTTCGTGTTCGAGGACAGAGTTTCGTATTATAAATGTATTTGAAACATGGTATCACATAAATTTTCTTGTTACCGAGGTTAGATCTCTGGGGACTATTGAAGGACTCGCTAGAATTTTTTCTGTAGAGATACGTTTTAAACATTTTACGGTGATGAGATAACAACCATCTATTGCCTTAGAGACAGGGCTGTGGCAACTGCAACTGTAACAGTGGACATATTTCAGAAGACGTGGCATGATAGATAGACTTCACTAGAACTTAAAATGTTGTTCATCTCGAAGTGTAATAAGCTAAGTCTAAAATTTTTAACTGTTCTTATACATTTATAGGCATCACACGTGTATATTCATTAAATATTTATTTTACAACACTTTAGAATCATGACTATCATTCCATACTACCTTGTTAATATTTAATTTTTTTAATTTAATGACATAACTATATGTAATTTGATATTATTTATTTGAAGTTCATCTGTGTTATATCTAATTCATACAATTAAAGTAGGATATTAAATATCGACCAATAATTTATTATCTTTATTAATCCAGAATTTCCTATCTGTTTGTGTTAGAGGTATGTACCAAAAGAAATTACTTCACTGAACCATACCATTTTCAAATTAAACATGGATGAAAACACGGATAGATAAAAGTTATCTTTTTCTAGCTTTCACACTTAATTTGGCTACAAATATGGATAAGGTATCTTATTAATGAAACATATTTTTATAAATGTGCAAAGCAGCAAAACGACGTTGATAGGTCTGTATTATTCCAGACCTTAGTTATTTGTTAATTTTATATTATCTTCGAGCGAAGACAATCTTGTCTTAAATGAACTGAAACTTATTCGACGTTTCGACGTTGGGGCACGTCGGAACCACTGTGGCTCGATTGAAGACGTCGCGAAAACGCACAGCTGTTTGGAGCTCAAATGGTCGTTTAATGTCTCCGGAAAATTACAATTGTGTAGAAGTAACTTATTTTCACAGAGAAAATGTATTTTTGATGCAAAACAAATAATTGTTGTCTGTTTATGGCGGAAGAAACATTTATTTGCTGTAACAAACATTTTGTTTACTTAACCAAATTTTGCATGTAACAAAATTGATTGTGAAGAAATCGAAAAAAAAAAAAAAAAAGACAACTGAAATGACTAATTATTTTCTTTTTCTTTGGATCTACAAAATTGTCTTCAAAATATTTGTTTGAAATAACTTTATACGAGATTATACGAAACACGTGTGTTGTTCAGACAAGCAAAAACTTTCCTCTCGGCGCATGTAGTAGAGCAGTTTAATTTGCAGCTGCTGAGATAAAAGTCATGCTCTCGATGGCAAATGGCGAAAGTGTAGATAATTGGCGGCAGGAATATTTCAAGCGTGGGGTTCCGAACGTATTCAATTAAGAGCCGACCGAGCACACACACACTCGCCCGTGACCGGCGCTGCGTGCTCGTCCGTCGACGGTAATTAACAGCGAGACCGCCGCGCCTTCCGCGCTCAAACACGGCAGGGGGGCGAGGGGGGGGGGGTGTTTTGCAGCGCCATCTCCCGCCATACTGACCCCCTACTCTCCGCCGCGGGGCCGGTTCCGACAGCGCCCTGGCTTTCATTTGGAACCTGACGCGCTCCAGAAGTGCAAGTTCCCCCGGTTCTTTGACGCGGGCCGCTGCGAGACCGGGTGGTACCGCTCACTGGTTGTTTGCTCGCGAGGCTCCAGCACAACGCAACGGTCCTAGTCGCTGGTGCAAAACTTTAACCGGCGGCAAGAGCAACAAGAAGATAAATTTATGTTTATTTTTATTTCATCTACACAGTTTTAGCAAAAATTTGCATGTTACAAAAATATAATCTCCAATATAGCCTACATAAAATATTTCTCTCTTAAACAAATCTAAGTAAAATGTGAAAAGATAATAAATTAAAAATAACTATGTCAAGAACGGATATCGAAACCTTATTCAAATATTATAATGATTCCAAAATAACTTAATAACGCCGAGGTAAAATGAGCAGAAAAAAAGCACAGAACATTTCAGAAAATGTCAGTTAATACTACGGTTACCTAAATACAAATTTAGTACCAGCAACAAAAAACTATCTTTATACTAACCGTTTGAACACTAGTGAAAATAAGTTAAGCCATTTTAATAACTGAAGTCGAAAAATAATGAACTTCACCCTCCATCACATTCGGAAATTTTTTTTTTTAATGAATTTTAACGCCAATTCATTGTTTTGCTTGAAAACTCCGTTTAAAATAAATAATTTTTACGTTACTTCAAAGCGAGTTCCTTATAAGCTATTAAATAATCCTCTATCTATTTACTGTATACAGCAACGGGTAGATTTTCTAACGAATATCTAACCAGAGTAACCAGACAGCTACTGAAAGGACTTATGCATCCGAAACATATTTATTAAAAGTTCTATATGCCACAGAAACATTTGTATTATACCGATAATCCTATAGATAACTGTCCTCCTATATCAACAGTCTGTATGGTATGTGAGTACCAGAATTAGGTTCATACAATAATTTTTTTATGTGTTACATGTTAGTTCACGGAATACTATATTTTTTTGGGAATAATATTGTGAATGTGAGGAAGTCAAGTAAGTTATTGACACATAAAAAGTACATAAAATGGTGCCAAGCATGTGACACAACGTGAATCATTACATGCTCCAGCCATATCGGTTCTTTCATGTAACGCGAAGACAACGAGGCTGTTTAAAAAAAGAAGAAAAACTCACCTATTCTGAAAATAATCAAGAAATTTAAAAATAAAACTGATTTTCCAGAAATATTTCTTATCCTATGGAGGTTTTTGTTAAGTTTATATGTGTGTGTACATGAACGAAAATGTAAAACAACCACGGTGCTGCCATCTGTGGAGGATGGCGCGAACCAAAGTTCAAATAAAAAATAATATTTTATAGTATTAAATTTGAATAAATTTGAACAAGATGGGCAGTATTTTAATAAAATTCCTTGTCTAAAATCAGGACCATAGACGGGGTTTGGTCTTTTTCACCTTTATCGAAAACTTTTCATTATTTAGGTAAAAATTTCGTTCTGCAAATCGAATTATTCGACAGTCGACGTAACTTCTCCGTCAGCGATTTCTAGTTGGGAGTGTGGAAACTACGTGTGATTCGCGTCTATAAATGTTGTTTATGACCCAAATTGTGTTATATTTAACACGCTCGGCATCATTTTAATGAATTCTACGTTAAATTTCGTGTCGAGTTTGGTATAATAAGTGTATTTGCAACATGAGAACACATGAATTTGCTCGTTAGCGATGTTAGATGTTACACATCTCTGGCGAGTACTGAAGAACTCTCTCACATTTTTCTCAGTGCAGGTGTCCCCGGGGAAGAGGAAGTGGGGGGGGGGGGGGGGTCAATCCACTTGGCTCTTGTCCACGCGGTGTGGGGCCTATAACTTTCATAAAAGGAGAACGCGGCGGATGAGTTTTTTCTCATCTGACTTCAGCATTGCACTGCCCACTGTATCTACTAAATAGCGTATCGGTTTGTTCACTATCCGTCTCTTAACGGCCTGAAATTATTAGGGGAGTTAAGAATTAATTCGCTAGTTAATTAAGTCTACAGCAGCTTGTTAAGTTTATTGCAGAGCGTCTGCAGTCGGTCTGAATATTACTACATCATTTAAAAAAACGTAATTCTGCCTGGTAAAATATGATTATGTTACCTGGAAATTGTATTACAACAAAAATACATTTCTCTGTAAGTCAATGGTGGGACAAGTCTGTCGCGAAGTTAGCGCGACCATTTACCACGGTAGTCCGGGTTCGATTACAGATGTGCCGTTCAATGGTTTTCCGCGGCGGGCCTTGTCGGGGACTGTTTGGTTTTCTCTAAGTTATCCTTATTCCCACACTCCGTCGTTCCGTTATCGACCAAACAAGGCGGCGCGCTTGAACACACAATCTGTACACTGTCAAAAATTACTTTCAATTTACGATTAAAACTGGATACAAATTATCCAGGAATCTTCGTAAATTGACGAACACTGAGTTCACTTAAACTTCATCCCAAAAGAATATTCTTGGTATATTAGCATAAGTTTCAATAACTGTTTAAATCTACAGCCAGAACACTATTTTTTGTCCACTCGTGTGTTTACCTTTGTCTAGAACGAAAAATACAACGGGAAAGTTAAAATGAGGCGTAAATTGTACAAAGATTCAGTTATTTGAAATTTTGAAGAACTCTTCGTTTATTTGAGTTAAATTCGTCTTTGAAAAGTCAGTAAATTTAGTATAATTTCTAACATTGTAGGACTGCAGTTATAATACCTGTACGTCCACCATGATCCCAAGCTGGGACGGCGTTTACACGGGGTAAAGCTAATTTATCTCGTATTGCCTCATTGGCGTTTTTTGTTATTTGCGTCTCGAATGGAGTTACAATGATGCGTAAAGAGATCCTCCCACCTGGTGCAAAATTTCACTGTAGAGTGTTTAAAATATACGTGTTCTCAAGAAATTACTGAATTTATATAAAAAAAAAAGTATTTTCACGCGAAGAGAGAAAAACATCCTGGGAAGTCTACTTTCAAGAAATTTGATGTTTTGCGTGTATTTATTGGGAGCCAGTCAACGTCGCCAGAATGGGCACTTCTACGCTGCTGTATCTCAGAACCATTTAATGAAATATTTACGAAACTACTAAAGGTGTAAGGACAGAACACTGTTTCACAGCTGACTGACGACGGTAAAATTCCGAATAGGGTTGCTGATTAAAGTCTCGTATGTAAACGACGAGAAGGATGCATGACAGGTCGCTGACAGGCGCATAGAGGCTACTAAGTATTTGATGAGCATGCCATCTTCACCCTCAGAACTTTCTGGTTCATGTTAAAATAACAATATTTATAGCTACATTTATAGAAGCCTTTGACGCTGGATTAGGTAAAGTTAACCCACTGTCATTAATAGAATTAAGATATTCGTGTTTATTTGTTTGCAATTTTAACGTAGTCAACATTTATAACAGCGGAAGTGAATTGTGGAATGAATACTTACTTACATATATAATTACTGAATACCTTTGAAATTAACGTTGTAATTGGGAAGTGTGTGTGTTTTCCTGTGACAATTTGTATTGGTTTCTAATTTATTACCAGTTTACTTCAATTTTAGAACAACAGCTAGCTACTCCATACTTCGTGGTATACCTACAATTGTATTATAATACGTATATATATATTTGGAATAAATTTTATTACTGTCATTTTTTACGTACATTTACATAAAAATTAAATCTAAACGTATTTTTTTTACAGTTAGTATATAAGTGAACGATTTCTCGCCCCCAAAAATAGCTCCTTTGTGGTCACAGCTACTGAATAACTGGTTATAAAAATGATATAAAATCAGTAGATACTGGAAAAATTCGCGCTTTGGATGACCTCTAGGTTAGACTCGACAATCCCCTACACGCTCGGGCAAATGCCACCTGCTCATTGGCTATTGACTCGTAACACCTGTCAACTGGGACGCTTGCGATTCGATACTTTTTTTGGTTGAATGTTTTTCATTGGCTCAAAGTCCTTCAGATAAACTGTGAGCCGATCACAGAAGCAATATAAAGGTACAGTTGTTTGGCTTCTATCATATCGTGAAATGAATCCGCTAATTTTTCCGGTCTCTAAAAATCAGGCGTGAAATTAAGATTAGATGTTTTCTTTTGATGAATGATTTCACTTGGCGTTTGGGCTGTACACCGAAACACTTAGTTGAATTCCCTCTCCGTCGATCTGCATCCCAGCAGTAACGCGCGGAGACTCCAATGTTCGCGAGACATGCCACCTCAGGCCTGTGCCGTGCGAGGTGGCATCCCGCCGTCTACTTCACAGGAATGCTTCCAAGAAGGCTGGAAGCACTCTCGCTCCGTAGATCAAAGAACGCGGTGGTCCGCCCCTCAAGGAGCCTGCTCGGCACGCCCCAGGCAAGCAGCACGTGGCACGTGGCACGTGGGCCAGGGCACGGGACGCGCACGTAGCAGCGCCGGCACGCCCGCGCCATTTCGCGAGAGGAGTCCTCCGGCGCGCGAAGCCGGTGTCACACGATGCGAGGTACAAATAGTTCAAGTCCTGTCGCGTCACTCCCACCAAGTTCACTCTACAGAGCAAACTTGCAAGTTTCTCGCCCTCTAATAACTGGGCACAACTGGATGTTTACGAGTCTCCATGGCGAATGCAGAGGTTGTGCATGCACTTACAAAGTACACTGTAAAAGGAATTTTTGTACTTTTACGAGTATATTCCTTGGAAACACAGATGCCAACGATATCACTTGTAACATTGCAAGGCAGAGCATTGTACCATTGGCAATTTGTCAAAGCTCTGCCTTGTAGTTTTACAAGTGTTATCGTTGGAAACTGGGTTTCAAGGATTTTCCTTGTAAAAAGTACAGAATTTTTTTTTAGAGTATATAAGCTTGTTTGTAAAATTTCCCCTACTAAATTTTATTATTATTTCAATAACAAATCACTCGAAAACTCTTATGAAATTCAAATAAACTGCCATAATAAATGTTACAACTTTGAAAGTTGGAATGCTTCACTATACTTATGAATTTCTTTCACATACACTCGAATACAGGCAGAGTTGCTCCCACTGATTAGCGCGAATAATAAAGTGTTTGGTACATAACATTTCTTGAATAAAGATATATTTACAACCACAACCTTCTATTCCTCTTATGAAAAAGAAATAAAAGTTGACGAAATGGTATCACCTCAAACAGTGTAAAAAATATATTTGTATTTTTACAAAAAAAAATCCATACTAACTCAGTTGCCAACGATATCACTTGTAAAATTACAAGACAGATCTTTGTAAAATCATAAATGGTACAAAGCTATGTCTTGCAGTTTTACAAGTTATATCGTTGGCAACTGAGTTTCCAAGAGCTTTCCTTGTAAAAGTACAACATTTGTTAGAGTGAAAACAAGTGCTGCTGATCTTTGAAACGATTATGGCCATTTTTATTATAATTGTTTTTATTACGACAATAGCGTAACAAAAGTTATTTTTCTACAACCTTCAAAAATTTTCTTAGCGACGCCAAAAAAAAATTTAATTTTGGTTTCTCTTGAAAGTGATTCTTAGCTGCTCCAATTCATCCTTGCACAGCTGATTACTAAAAACAAAATCTGTACAAGGAGGCACGTGTATAAAAGAAGAGCAGACAAGAACAAGATGTTCCTTAGTTGAATTACAAAAGTTAACACAGTTCAGTGTTAAGAACGTAATTATTTGACTATATAATATTCTAAACCATAGATTATAACGCTTCTATAAGCTGCAGAAACTATTGTATTGTCCAACCAGTTATGAATTAACTATCTCCATTTTAACCATCCATATGGGTTGTAATATATAAATGTAATTTCTAAAGTACTTAGATGGGTGACCACTTGGGAACACCACATGCCGTTGGCACTACCATTTAGCACCATATATACATCATAATTTTTAAAATTTAAATTTTAAAAAAATTATTTATATTTTATGAAATCTTTTCTTCTCCAGTGAGAGATACCATGAGAGATTGGCTTATTGAATGTTCCTTGCATAAATTTTGCATCGTATGATTCCAACTTATCCTAAATTTTGTTTTCAAAGAAACAATGAGATTGATGACATTTTCCTGAACTAAATATAGTGAATTTATTTTAAATCCTTAAAAATTTCATGTTTTATTTAACTACAAACATATTGTAGTTGTTTAAATTTTTTTAAATTTCAATATTTTATGAAAATATTGAAACATGGACCCAAGTGCTGATCCTAGGCCGTATATAATGATTTTTGTTTTTTTTATAATTTAACTAGATCACTCCATAAAAATTGCTTGTATTGTTCTTTACGTCGTCTGGACGAAAATCTAGCAATTGAAAATTATATTTTGAGTTAATTTTTTATTGATTTACCATTATAACTTATTTTAAGAAAAGAGTAAACTGAGTTAATTTATTTGATTTAAAGATTAAAATAATTTTTTTCTTGTTTCCTGAACTCGAAAAATAACTGGACATAGAGTTTTGGTGAAAAAAATTCGAAACTTTCGGGCATATTTACGTTCACGGAGTTCAGTCTGTAACGTCGTAATCAAACAAGCAGCAAGCTAGAAGCAGGTCGTAGTGAGTGCCCACATCGGTGTTTGTGCCGGCCGGGTTACAGCCACGGCCGCGCGGTCTGTCGGCGCTCGATACGGACCTTCCCGTGTGCTCGGCTCGGGCAACTCCCGTCTCCTGTGGCGTCCTGTCGAGCACACGCCGCCGCCCAGGGCTGTTTGCACGGGCCGCATCCACGTTCCGGGCGTCGCGGCGGTCTCCGGCACTGTTGGACCCCTTCCAGACGAGGAGTGTGGTCCGAGCCCCTTCACACGCGGTCCACTCGCCCGCTCACCAGCAGATACACCACTCCATCCGTCACATCAGTCGCCCAGTCGAGTCCACCGAGGTCGCACCTGTCGGCTTCCATGTGGAGCAGTCGTAGTCCCACGATATGGGATATGAGGTGTGAGGAACACAGCGATAACATCGAAAGGAGTGAAGCTTGGAGGGAAGTGACACGAAAATGCTACACCGATTTGGCCATGCCGATCCTTTTTTTTCCTTCTCTTCTTGCAAGAGAGAAAACACAAGAAGTGCTCTTGCTTCCTCGGGTTCTAACATCGCACTGACCTCCCTTCGGGAAGAGAAGTTGATTACACTGGTTGCCTGGTGCGAAACCAGCCCGAAAAGGATCTTCACGAGGCAGTCAACCAGTTGAGAGTCAACCAGGCATCCTAGTTGAATCAACCTAACCATCTCTTCTGGAAGGGGCCTTACTAGGTGCACTCTTGAGGAACTTGTAATCAGACATGTGTATATGAGGGCTTCGGCCTCAGATGTATGGACGTATTAGTGGCGTGAATAATGCAACGCCAAATTCACACGTTTACAAACTTAAATCAATTGATTCGGAACATTATGTTGGCACTGTGTGTGCCATAAAGAAAACCTTAGGGAAGGACAAGCAAAACATGAATACACAAACACACACAGAAAATCAAGCCAAAATCAGCCGATGTCAAATATGAATGCATAGACAGCACAGAGAAAGACAAGTTTATTATTCATTTTAACAGTTTACTGCTCTTGTCGCAACTATCAAGTCGTTGTCAGTCAACTGAGTTCGTATGTGCTGTGATATTGTTTTTACTAATTCCTTCCACTGTATGCTTTGTGCTGTCTATGCATTTAATATATGAATAGTTTATTTCAGAAACAAGATACGAGTGGGGACCCAAAATAACCGAAATCATAATGTTGCGCCTCATGTACTCGTAGCACCATTTTTAGCCACCAGGTATATAGCTTGTAACATTCCAGAATTCCTGCCCCCTACTACCAATAACACATTGACTAAGAATGTTTTATGTCAATGTTACTAAATGTTTCATAACTATTTTGTACTCATGTTTCTTCTATCATGTATAGTAATTTGTCAGTTAGTTCTTTAATATTGAGTATTATTAGTTTGGGTTAGGTTCTATGTAAAGCAGAATGTAGTATATTTTATTATTTGTTACATTGTAATTTACTTACTTAAAAAATTAACATGTTTTTAATTATATTTTGTCAAATTAGAAGGCATATTCTGGGTAGTAAGACTAGCATTCTAGAACATTCTATAAGGTTTCAAAAGAAAGGAAGACAGGCGCAACACTACGTCACCAGCCAGTTGTTTTCCACGCCTCAAGTTAGTGCGTTGTTGGAAAAACCCAGCAAGTGGACGCACGACTGCGTAGCAATAGACTGGAACTTTCTCTGGGCGCTGTCTTGCCAGCCAATCAGAGCGAGCCTTGAGGGTGTTGTGATGTGTCTTCCCAGACATTCAGAGGGAAACATTTTTTTTCAGTAATTTTCCCCTACAGGTCAGGTTCTGTATTATGTTTTGCGATTTGTCAGTTGGCCCACGGGGTTGCCTCCCTTTTTTTCTAGCTTTGTGAAAGTAAGGTTACTGCGTGTTGCAAGTAAATTGTCGCTCGATCGTCGCTACGTGTAGCCGCGTTCAGCAGCTCGCCAGAAAAAAGAATTGGTTGTCTGTAAAGTCTGTTTACGAACGATAGTTTAACGTGACAACACCATAACAAAACATTGATGAAATGATTGCATACTTTATGAAAAAAATTGAATAATTTTTATTTTAATAATAAAAGATTAAATACTTGAAATTATACTAGTAATCAGATTTTTAAAATGCAAGAATAATTAGCCTTTATTGCCGAAATTGTTGTTGTGATAAGCAATGAAAACCACATTAACTTTTCACTTCACTTTATAAACAGTCGAGTGGAAGAGAGATAGATGCTGCGCAAGCGTACAATGAGCGTAACGGGACACAGCGTAACGGAACAATGTTCGTTACGGGACACTTTTTCGTGCGTGCAGCCGGCATTCATCGATTTATTAGACGTTGTCACGTGAAAAAATGGAGTAAATCTACGGATAGCTCACTTCACGCCTGCTGGTCGGGGCCAGGCTGAAATGTAACTTTTTTTTTTTTTTTTGGACTTTAACTTAAAATTTGGCTACAGGTTTCGGCATCGGCCCAGGGCAACTGTTGTCACCCACCCGGGAAAACGTTCCGCGGGAGAACGTACCTGGTTAAGTGAACTTAACCCAGGGACTTAATATTTTTTACATCGAGTGACATGAAGTTATGAAGTTCACCTGGAACTGTGTTGGTATGTATAGTAAATTGTTTTTATTTATTAATCGGAAAATATTTCAACCAGCATAAAAACTTTTCCAACTAACGAACTGTTATCAGAGGATTGAACTGTGGTTGGTATTGTGTGCAAGTTCCAAGTTGTGTGTGTTTTTTTTATTTAGAAAGTAATAAACAAAATAAGTTTGAAAACTTTTTATTTTCTCAAAATAAAAAACTTTACCAAATCACTTAGTAACATAAAAACAATCTTTTAGTATCTACAACAGTAAGTTTTGTAATGTCCTTGTTATTTTTCTGGGTTGTATTTCCGGGACAACCTGGAATATAACAAACTGTTGTAGGATCCGTCCTGAGTCAGTCTTTCGAGTGCGTCACCCGAAAGCGAAGAGTTTGGATTCTCTGGCGTTTATGTGTGTTATGTCTTTAATGCACTCGTGACACGATAAAATTAGCATTGTTTTTTTTTTTTTTTTTTTTTTTTTTACTCGCCAAGAACGCAGCAGAAACTTGATAGCCGCATGCTGTTCGTGAGAATCAGCCTTTTTTATTTTGTGTCACGAGTGCACTCAAGACACACATACCTGCCAGTCAACACACACGTCGTTTCCGGGTGAAGCCACTTGGCAGACTGACTCAGGAGAGATCCCACATCAGCTCCCTAGCAACAGAAACTGGTGCTGCAAGTACATGATGCGCGTGATTACGATTCCAGTTATTTTGGGTCCTCTCTCGTAAGTCACTAAACCCTTATTTTTTTAGGAAGTACAAGAAATATCAGTACATTTGTAATTATTGCATTAAAATGTTTATACATTTTGCATGCATTATGGTGCATATAGATGTAGTATTATGCTTTTGTTAGAAAAAAATAACAGTTCAAGGCTGCCTTTTTAAAATAAATTATATTTTATTTTAATTTTTCTGAAATAAACAAATTTTCTCTAACAACAGCTTCAACTATATTAATTTACAATAAAATTAAAACATACGCAACATTTAAATCAATAACCTTAATGCTACGTGTGTTCCAAGAATCAGGAAATTGTACAAAAATTAATTTTAGTACTTAAATTACATTTTATATCAAAATATTTTACATTTTTTTAGTGTTCCTTCGGTGTTGTTTGTGTGACACTTGTGCTGTCCAGTTGAATAAATATTGATTAGAAATTAAAATTTCTTTCTCGAAAACAAACCAATTACGTATTAGAGCCAATACTGTGTTGGAAAATTTCGTTTATAATCACATTCGTTTCTTAATCCTTGCTTCCTGTTTTTTTTATCATCAAATGGAAACCTAGCTTTATTGTCAGAATCAATTTTCAGTTTTAGAACTTACTGAAAATGACATCACACTAATTGAAAACACATTAACCTAACACTCCAGGCTCAAAAATAACATGACCTCTTAAAACACGAAAACATTCAATCATTGCTAATGGGTTCCTACCTTCGACAGTTTCCGTGGTAGGTATATGTAATTTTGTATTAACTGCTTAGTGCAAAATCAACATAACTCTTTGACTTACGTTGTATCTGCAATAAAGAAAGCTTTTCATGACAATCTAAAGATCCGAATAATAGACTGACTTATATTTTTTTCAATCTGTGCTCCTACATCTACAGAAGTTGAATTCGTGCTTAACTCAAAACATCCAAAATATTGACTCAGGTTGTTTCTGAATTATTCATTTGACATCAGCTGATTTTGCTTGGTTTTCTGTATGTGTGTGTGTTGTTGTAGGTGTGTGTGTAGGTGTGTGTGTTTGTGTACTAACTTCTTCGTGTCCTTTCTTCAGGTTTTCTTTATGACGCAAAGTGCAAACTAGCAATGTCATATGTCCAACATAAAGTTTTAAATCAATCTTTACTGTTGTAAAATTCATGGCTTGTAAAAGATTTTATTATTTTTTTTTTTTAGTTTTTCCCAAAATAAATTTTTTAAGTCAATTTCATCTTAAACCTTTTGTAAAATATTTTTTGTTTACGCCTGGCTTAAATTTGAGTTACTGTTGAATATTTGTCATTATTTCGACACATTTTAAAGGCATAAAATCAATTAAAATGTGTTTAACAAATATTTAAAATATATAACTCATAAAAATTTGCTAACCATCTCTAAAATTCAAGCCTGTTAGGCAATTGAAGCGGACGCTTAAAAGCCTATAAGCTAAATATACAGATAATGTTACTCAAAAAGGCACGGATTTTGCCGGTAAAAAAAAATCGTTAGCTTTAAGATTTCTTTCTTCTCGATTTGCTTACTTATAGAATACTAACAGGCGTAACCTCAGGCCTACCCATAAATAAACCATAGCTCTAAATTAAAACTTATGTATTAAGAAATGCGATTGTTGAAGGAAAGCCTTAAAACATTCAAAAGAGTAAAAAAAAAAAATTCGATCGTTCAACTTTGTTTGCTTGCGTAACTGAACTCGCTGATTGTGAATTTCCGTTTTTCGTTCCGACTACTTCGTGCGTCCTGCCCCGGGGGCTTTCACGTTCTCGGAAATGACGTACGCGATATTTACGTGCGAGCAGAGACGCACAGCCCAGTGGTTTTTTTTTGCGCGTGTATTCTGGAAAACACCTGCAGCGGTGGAATATTCGTGGTCCTAGAGCGAGTTGGCTGTGTTGAGCGAGTAGCTTCTTCCGATTCGACGATTTCACGGTGTGGCATTATTCGCTTTTTATCACTAGTCTCCAAAAGTTAAATCAACTATTGACGGACTGACGTTCACTAACGCTACATACAACTATTGCAATGCCATCCTTGTATCATAAGTCAATATCAACTGAAACAATTGTACGTATTGATTAAAAATTTTCAGGTAAAATATTTTTGTTTGTGTTTTTTTCTCTCTGCGAACCATGAAAACACAACATAATTGTGGACATCCTTTGGTGGTTTGTTTTAAGTAAGCGTTTATACGTTTTATATTTTAGCCGATCTTATTTCATCGGTGTTTTTTCTGCTTATTTAATGAGAAATACACTTTTTTCTCAGGTTATGTAACAAATTAACTGAACAAAAAAAATTTTAAGCTTAATGTTAAACATTAATTCATTTTAAGTGATCCAGTCTCAGCACATAGTTTAACTTTCAGATATATATAGAAAAAATCACGTATTTTGTCTCAGTGCCTTCTAGCTAATCTTAATAATATTTAATAATCGCTGAGAGTTTTCTTCAAGTTGTGAAGGCATTTAAAACTGGAAAAATTCTAGTCTCAAGCTTGAGAAGCGTGTGACAACCGGTTTTTAACTTGTATTCTATGCAAATTTTCATACGAAATATTGTCAGAAGTCGATTTTAGAAACATTACACAAGTCTGATACATGCATTATACTATACAGGTCTCAAAAACCAAGAAAATAACTAAAGTAGACGATCTATCATGAAAGTCATGAAACAAAACTCTAAGTAAAAAAATTTTAATTTCCAGTAGTCGTTTTCTAAAATACTTTTTTTTACGTCTCACTTCAGTTTTTAATCGCTTATTAACTCTAAATAGTGTGGTACTGTTCACTGAAAGCATGTGGAAATTTTTACAAATTAATTAGATTTCTAAATAATTTTAATTTTTTATAGGCACACGTATATTACTTTGTAATTTTCTTTAAAAATCTTCTAAATGACCCTGAAAAAGTACTGACAATGATTAACCACATATTTTTATACACCCGTTATAGAGATTTAACAAAGCCAACTGAATGTGGTAAAAATACCATTTTCACCTAACCTATCATTTTTTTAAATGCCTATCTATCATCATTTATCGTCTGCAACTGTGCTTTTTGGTAGCGAAATTCTACACTGCGGTCGGCTGTTAGTATGCAACTCGCTGTACATCTATGTACTTGCAGTCACGTGCTAGTCACCTGCACTTAAGCTTAACGCTGTAGGATGACTTTCACGAAAAAAGCAATTACGGATACGGATATTCTCTGTTCATAGACGCACACAGACATTGTGAGCTACACAGACTTCGTAAGGCCTCGTTCACAATGCGCATTAGAGCAGACTGCTCGACCACAGATTGCTCGAAAATGTCAACCAATCAGATTCTGTACAAAACATCTCATTTTATAATACAATAAAGTAAACCCCTCATAAAAAAATCCCACTCAAGAAATTTTTCTCCAAATATTTTTTTATAAAATTTAGCGCTTAATCAATAAATAAATATAATTTTACCATTTAATAGTTCACCATATTAATAGGGTACAACTAAATATCTAGGTACCTTGAAGCTTGAAAACCTTCTAAACAGGGTTTTACTATTTAGTTTTCTTTCACTATTATTTCTTCAGCGAAAGTTTTTTTATAAACACCAACCAAAATACATATATAAACAAACAATTATATATTTTTAATTTTTTTTAAACATTGTGCGATATCATTGAACATAGATATATTTTTATTGAAGATAGCATTAAAGCACAAGGAAAATAACTTATTATTCATTGTAACATAGGCATGACATTAATTATGTTTTATACTGCTTATTATCATCAACAAAATAAATGTTCGTAGTATATCCTGAAAGAATATAATTATTTATTTTTGAAGTTATTCCTTCTTTTGGCACGTTATGGAAAAATGATGAGATGAATGTTTACGATGCGCGCTCACTGTGCAACGAAAATTTCACAGAAAATAGTGAACCCACGTGTATGAACATAAACCCATACATAGTCACTTTCATAAAAATGAGGGGATAATATCAAACGTATTAGTGTGCCAAATAAAACATTATAATATGGAAATTACCCTGGAATTATTTTGGCATACTAAAATAGTCATAGTAAAGAGTAATTTAAATTTTAAAAAATGATTCCGGTATTACAATAGTTATAATACATATTATCCTTACAAAATTCGGTCAGGCTTCGTAGCGCAGTGATTATAGAGCGTGGTTCAAAACTCGGCAGTGGATTTTTATTTTTTATTTTTTTTTGTTTTTGAATTACAGACTACTGGATTATACAAATTGGGCTTAAAGCAAATATATGAAACCATTTAATTTGTTTATCATAATTGCTATAATGTCATTTTATACATATTTTTTATATTTAAATTTAATGCTGAGTACTGATTTAATTTATTTATGTTACAGTAAATTTCAAAATAGTTCAGTGATTTAAATAAAAAAGAAGTATAAATTCTAACGCGCGTACATAAGAATACACACACACCTTATTTTTTAAAAATAAAAGGTTTGGTCGTACGCCTCGAGACACAAACCTGACGTGACTGCCATGTAACTGCCAAGGAACTGCCAAGGGACTGCCGCCCGCCGCTGGCGCCTGCGCAGAGCGAACGAGGCGTCACTGCCTCCCGGTCTATCGCCCCGACAGTTGTCCCGCGCTAACGCAGTTAGGCCCAGTTTCCAGGTGCCCCCTCGGCCGGGGGTTCAACAGAGGGGTCGCGGGGAGACAACTGAGAGGCAAGTTTAACCCCTGACATCACCAGATGCCGTAGAGGTCGCGCTGGTCTCCCCCCCCCTCCCGCCCCCACAATGAGGAAGAGGAGGGGAGGTGAAGTTGGGACCCGAAGGCGTGCATAAACCCCATTCGACCCTCCGCCGCCACAGCGTCCGTCCAACAGTGTTCCCCTTGTCCGGAGAAGCTGCACTCAACTCTGACAGGAAGATGCGTCACTCGAAAATAAACATGTGATCTTTTTTTTACAGCCTGAGTTAATCAGAGTAGTATAGGAATGGGGCTCCGAGGACACGGCTTCAGGCTGAGGTGCCTGAGGTGCCGACCGCCATCTTGGATTGTGACGTCACGGCGGCCATCTTGGATGAGTGTAACGGGACACATCGTAACGGGACAAGTTTGACCTGGAATTTGATCCTCAAAAATCGCCAAAAATGACCAAAATTGGGCAAAAATTGCCCAAAATTCCTCAAAAATCGTCCAAATTTCAATTTTTTTGAAAAAAATTTCCGCCAAAAAATCTCAAATAATTCCACAATTCAAAAATTCGGATTTCGAAAATCCTCAAAAGTCGTTTTGTCTTAGAAAGAACCCAAATTCCTAAAAGCGGCTTAAAACTCCTAAGAGCTAGCCGCTCTAAGCCGTCGAGGACATGACCTTGAAAATTAGGATGGATGATGACGTCACCGTTGCAATTCCCGTTACGGCCGCCATCTTTAACTTTTTTATTTATTATCCGAATTTAATGAAATTATTTTTAAATTATAAAAAAATTTAAATAATAAAATTTTAATAAAAAAAATTAAAAAATCATACATTAACGACACGGAGCTCGGAGTCCTCGGTTCGAACCCGTCGAGTACAAAAAAAATTAAAAATGGCGACCGATCCTTCCCCCTAGGTGGGTGCTAGCAGACTGACTCCCACCACTTTTCTTAAAGCATATATATCGTCACCAAGTATGACGTCATGTCCGCCATCTTGTCTTCGTTGCTGGAGACCACCATCTTGTTTTCGTCGACGAGAGTGCGCTGACGCCATGTTAGTTTAGTTCTTATCCGCTAGAGTGCAGTAATCATTTAGTACTGTGACACCCACCATCTTGAAATTTGGCCGCCATCTTGAAAATCCGTAATTATTTAGCTAGAAATTCGGGAAAAGTTCCAAATTCATTAAATAAATCACTCATTAACTTACATATTGATTCGATCGATTCCTGTCCTCGGTTCGATACCCGATCGATGCAATAATGTTTAATTTTATGTAAAAAATAATAATTTCAATAAACCATGTTCAACATTCGTAAAGAGACTTTAAATCATCTACTACCATCATCCTATCAGACAACAAGAACACCATATTGGAAATTCGTAATTGTAATGCTAGAGATTCGGGAAAAAGTTCAAAATTCATTAAATAAATTTGTAATCCATATAATGATTGATTGGATCGACTTAGGTCCTTGGTTCGATCCCTGGCCGATACAAAACAACTTTAATTTAAAAAAATACTAAAAAAGTGTTAGGTTTGAGAAAATAAAAACACCACAAGTTCTTTTAAAAAAATTTTATTACATAAATTCAATACACTACTACAAGTACAAAAAAAAAAACACTGACAAATTACTAAAGCCTTTTGGATTCCTCGATTCAAACAGTCTTCTTATTGTACGGACTAAGCCTTTTACATGACTTTAAATGACTATCCGATCCGGTCATCACCGCAGCCAGAGACGGACTGAAGTTCATATCACTTATATAGTCTCATTAGCCGGTACAACACATGAGTCAAATCAATAACCATGTTCATTATACGTCTCGGAGCATTTTTTATAATGACGATGTAAGCTATCAAGACGTGAAATTAGTTTATTGCACTTATTGCACTGAAATTGTATTCTTTGAACATTATAAGAACAACCGCTTCTTTCATGTCTGCGAGCATTTGAGGTGATAGTAAATGATACACCACAGTATTTGCACTGATGTGAAGTACGCTCTTCATTAATTGAAGTATTCAATGCTGATGAAACTTCAGCTAATGGTGGAACAGCACATATCGAAGTCTCCTCCAGTGTTGTCAGAGACGTTGCCAACGGGATCTGCTCCAACATCGTCGGCGCCGACGTCATGGTTCCCGTAGTCGATGGTACATCCTCCATCGAGTACGACGTTAAAGTCGGCAAAGATGCCATCGAAGTCTCAAGAACAAGCAATTACACGTCTTATGCACCAGAAGAAACAAACTAGGTGATCCGTACACCGTCGACGTCTGTAACAAAACTGAGCGTCCTGCTGTCTAGGACTCGCTTATATACATGCACCGTATGGAATAATACGCTAGTCAAACCAAGAACATTTTACTAAAATACTAGAGTCAAAACAACATTAAAAAAGTAGAAGCACCATCAAAAAAAAGGAAGCACACTTGGAAGCACCTTCAAAAAAGGAAAAAAAAATTGGAAGCACCATCAAAAAAAAGGAAGCACACTTGGAAGCACCTTCAAAAAAGGAAAAAAAAAAATTGGAAGCACCATCAAAAAAAGGCAACACATTTGGAAGCACCGACAACAAAAAGGCAGCACATTTGGAAGCACCGACAACGAAAAGGCAGCACATTTGTAAGCACCGACAACGAAAAGGCAGCACATTTGGCAGCACCGACAACGAAAAGGCAGCACATTTTGGATGCATCATCGAATAAGGAAGCACATTTGGAAGCTCCATCAACTAACAAAGGCAAAAAGGAAGCACAAGTTACGAGATCTAAGTCTTAGTAAGAAATCATAATACAAGAAATAAAAACATTACATTCTTATAATTTAAATTATTTATTTTATTGCTTTACATTATACAAATGCAAGTAAAACAAGTCATTATTGTATGTAGCCAGCATTCCTCAGTTCCTTGAGTATGAAGGATATTTCTTTGATGCACGAATAGTTTCCTGCACAAAGCGAACCATGTAGAAGTCTTAGCCGGTCAACCAATATGTTTGGATCTTTCCATGATGTGTAATCATTCTCTTCTACCAACATCTTCCTTGCACCTTTATAATAAATATTATGATCTCTGGTGTCTTCCGTTTTACCACCAACCTCAGGGTAACTTTCATGTTTGAGACGGTGATCATCACAAGCTTGATCAGATTTATTTAATATATCACGTCGTTTCCATCGTTTCGGTCTCAGGACACCGCCACATTCTTCGATCTTGGCAGCTTTAGGTGCTTGATCATAGTCTATGTCTTTGTCAACAGCCTCAGAGTCACTGTAACAATCACCGTAGAAGGAATCGTCTTCACCCAATTTACCGTAATAATTCGATGTTGATGATGTTGAAGTGTCTTCATCGTCTTCATGCTTCCTTTTTAGGAGTCCATCATTTTTACAAAGTTTGAGAAAATCTTGTCGCAGTAACAGCACCGATGTTCGTTAGTTGTTGTCGATTCGGCATCCATTGAAGTCTCCATTGATGGCGAACCAGCGTTCGCCGAGTTTCCCTGTGCAGCCAGCACTAGCGGCATTAAAGTCTCTTCTGCTGGCGGTACCACGTCTGTTGAAGTCTCCTCCAGTGTTGACATCGACGTTGCCAACGGGATCTGCTCCACCATCGTCGACGCTGACGTAAAGGTTCCCGCAGTCGATGGTACAACCTCCATCGAGTTCGTCGTTAAAGTCGGTAAAGATGCCATCGAGTTCGCAAGAACAGGTAATTACGTGATTAATGCACCAGAAGAAACAAACTAGGTGATCCTTACACCGACGACGTCAGTAACAAACTGAGCGACCTGCTGTCTAGGGCTCACTTATATACATGCACCGTATGGAATAATACGCTAGTCAAATCAAGAACCATTTACAATAATACTAGAGTCAAAACAACATTAAAAATAGAAGGACCATCAACGAAAAGGCAGCACATTTGGAAGCACCGACAACGTAAAGGCAGCACATTTGGAAGCACCGACAACGTAAAGGCAGCACATTTGGAAGCACCGACAACGAAAAGGCAGCACATTTGGAAGCACCGACAACGAAAAGGCAGCACATTTGGAAGCACCGACAACGAAAAGGCAGCACATTTTGGATGCACCATCGAATAAGGAAGCACCGCCTACGAAAAGGCAGCACATTTGGAAGCACCGACAACGAAAAGGCAGCACATTAGGAAGCACCGACAACGAAAAGGCAGCACACTTGGAAGCACCGACTACGAAAAGGCAGCACATTTGGAAGCACCGACAACGAAAAGGCAGCACATTTGGCAGCACCGACAACGAAAAGGCAGCACATTTGGCAGCACCGACAACGAAAAGGCAGCACATTTGGAAGCACCGACAACGCAAAGGCAGCACATTTGGAAGCACCGACTACGAAAAGGCAGCACATTTGGAAGCACCGCCTACGAAAAGGCAGCACATTTGGAAGCACCGACAACGAAAAGGCAGCACATTTGGAAGCACCGACAACGAAAAGGCAGCACATTTGGAAGCACCGACTACGAAAAGGCAGCACATTTGGAAGCACCGACAACGAAAAGGCAGCACATTTGGCAGCACCGACAACGAAAAGGCAGCACATTTGGCAGCACCGACAACGAAAAGGCAGCACATTTGGAAGCACCGACAACGCAAAGGCAGCACATTTGGAAGCACCGACTACGAAAAGGCAGCACATTTGGAAGCACCGCCTACGAAAAGGCAGCACATTTGGAAGCACCGACTACGAAAAGGCAGCACATTTGGAAGCACCGACAACGAAAAGGCAGCACATTTGGAAGCACCGACTACGAAAAGGCAGCACATTTGGAAGCACCGACAACGAAAAGGCAGCACATTTGGAAGCACCGACAACGAAAAGGCAGCACATTTGGAAGCACCATCATCGAAAAGGCAGCACATTTGGAAGCACCGACTACGAAAAGGCAGCACATTTGGAAGCACCGACTACGAAAAGACAGCACATTTGGAAGCACCGACAACGAAAAGGCAGCACATTTGAAAGCACCGACAACGAAAATGCAGCACATTTGGAAGCACCATCATCGAAAAGGCAGCACATTTGGAAGCTCCATCAACAAAAAAAAAAGGCAACAAAGAAGCACAAGTTACGAGATCTAAGTCTTAGAAATCAGAATACAAGAAATAAAAACATTAAATTCTTATAATTTAAATTGTTTATTTTATTGCTTTACATTATACAAATGCAAGTAAAACAAGCCATTATTGTATGTAGCCAGCATTCCTCAGTTCCTTGAGTATGAAGGATATTTCTTTGATGCACGAATAGTTTCCTGCACAAAGCGAACCATGTAGAAGTCTTAACCGGTCAACCAATATGTTTGGATCTTTCCATGATGTGTAATCAATCTCTTCTACCACCATCTTCCTTGCACCTTTATAAATATTATGATCTCTGGTGTCTTCCGTTTTACCACTAACCTCAGGGTAACTTTCATGTTTGAGACGGTGATCATCACAAGCTTGATCAGATTTATTTAATATATCACGTCGTTTCCACCGTTTCGGTCTCAGGACACCGCCACATTCTTCGATCTTGGCAGCTTTAGGTGCTTCATCATAGTCTATGTCTTTGTCAACAGCCTCAGAGTCACTGTAACAATCACCGTAGAAGGAATCGTCTTCACCCAATTTTCCGTAATATTTCGATGTTAATGATGTTGAAGCGTCTTCATCGTCTTCATGCTTCCTTTTTAGGAGTCCATCATTTTTACAAAGTAGGAAAGATCTACTTGAATTCGGCTGGAATATATTCTCACTTTTCACGTTAAGGATTCTTCCATTGTCTTCATTCTTCCGTAAATCATCAACCTCCTTCAATTTAAGTTCTTTGTCGAGATCGGAAGAGCCAAGAAAATTATTGTGGTAATGCAGATCACTCTTCCTTAGGATGGTAGATTCATCGTTGTCCTCTAGCTTGTACGCAGGCTTGGCGCTACAAGTTCTTCCATGTCTTTTTAGGCTCTCTCTCCGCGTAAACGACTTGCTACATCGTACACAACTTATCATATTGCGCAGTGGATTTTTAACACAGTCATTCTTCTCGTGTTGTCTTTTATTCTTTCTCAAGATAAAATCTTTACTGCAAAACTTACACCTATGTTCTTTCGATACAGCGTCAGATCCCAAATCAGAATTCATATTAGTTACTGAGACTAATACCAGATACCAATAGAGTGTTTTAAATTAGATTCAATACTTAAATAGAAATTTTTTCATATTTCATCAGCGAGAATTAATATATCTCCTGCAAAAGTACTTTATGCATGTAGTTCTGCTTTTCAACAACAGATGTCGCCACATGTTGCTTGCAGGTAAATAATATTTAGTTATTTTATGCGGGATGCGGGATGCTCACTAACGATCGCAAAAGAAGGATGGCTTCGCTAGACTCCAAGGAAAAGGAAGTTCGTCTTGCATGTTGGTGCTCCACAGATGTCTCATGGCATAATATTAATTTGACTGAGTAATGATATGTGTTAATTCCACCTTATAAAAATATTGCAAGTTTTGATTTAGTAGCAGAAATTATCGAATTAAATGTAACTCCAAATAAAATGACATGTCTCATTAGACAAAAAAAATCCATGCAGAGAGCGGTTTCTCAGAATAGTCAGAAACACTTGAAGAAACCACAGGAATGATTGCAAGAACACGAGAAAACCATCAAAATATTGACAAGAATATTCAGGAGCACACGGAGAAAACCACCATAATATTGACAAGAATAATTGGAAGCACACGGAGAAAACCGCTACAAGTTTTCTTTGTTATCATAAAATTACAGAAAAAAATCAAAAATAAAAAAACACAACAAATTCAAAAACTGATTATGCTAGCTTGTGAACTTCTCATTGTTGAGCAAAGATAGAGTTCTAGTCCAATTTGTTGTGTGCTGCCTTTTCGTTGTCGGTGCTTCCAAATGTGCTGCCTTTTCGTAGGCGGTGCTTCCAAATGTGCTGCCTTTTCGTAGTCGATGCTTCCAAATGTGCTGCCTTTGCGTTGTCGGTGCTTCCAAATGTGCTGCCTTTTCGTTGTCGGTGCTGCCAAATGTGCTGCCTTTTCGTTGTCGGTGCTGCCAAATGTGCTGCCTTTTCGTTGTCGGTGCTTCCAAATGTGCTGCCTTTTCGTAGTCGGTGCTTCCAAGTGTGCTGCCTTTTCGTTGTCGGTGCTTCCTAATGTGCTGCCTTTTCGTTGTCGGTGCTTCCAAATGTGCTGCCTTTTCGTAGGCGGTGCTTCCTTATTCGATGGTGCATTCAAAATGTGCTGCCTTTTCGTTGTCGGTGCTTCCAAATGTGCTGCCTTTTCGTTGTCGGTGCTTCCAAATGTGCTGCCTTTTCGTTGTCGGTGCTTCCAAATGTGCTGCCTTTACGTTGTCGGTGCTTCCAAATGTGCTGCCTTTACGTTGTCGGTGCTTCCAAATTTGCTGCCTTTTCGTTGATGGTCCTTCTATTTTTAATGTTGTTTTGACTCTAGTATTATTGTAAATGGTTCTTGATTTGACTAGCGTATTATTCCATACGGTGCATGTATATAAGTGAGCCCTAGACAGCAGGTCGCTCAGTTTGTTACTGACGTCGTCGGTGTAAGTATCACCTAGTTTGTTTCTTCTGGTGCATTAATCACGTAATTACCTGTTCTTGCGAACTCGATGGCATCTTTACCGACTTTAACGACGAACTCGATGGAGGTTGTACCATCGACTGCGGGAACCTTTACGTCAGCGTCGACGATGGTGGAGCAGATCCCGTTGGCAACGTCGATGTCAACACTGGAGGAGACTTCAACAGACGTGGTACCGCCAGCAGAAGAGACTTTAATGCCGCTAGTGCTGGCTGCACAGGGAAACTCGGCGAACGCTGGTTCGCCATCAATGGAGACTTCAATGGATGCCGAATCGACAACAACTAACGAACATCGGTGCTGTTACTGCGACAAGATTTTCTCAAACTTTGTAAAAATGATGGACTCCTAAAAAGGAAGCATGAAGACGATGAAGACACTTCAACATCATCAACATCGAATTATTACGGTAAATTGGGTGAAGACGATTCCTTCTACGGTGATTGTTACAGTGACTCTGAGGCTGTTGACAAAGACATAGACTATGATCAAGCACCTAAAGCTGCCAAGATCGAAGAATGTGGCGGTGTCCTGAGACCGAAACGATGGAAACGACGTGATATATTAAATAAATCTGATCAAGCTTGTGATGATCACCGTCTCAAACATGAAAGTTACCCTGAGGTTGGTGGTAAAACGGAAGACACCAGAGATCATAATATTTATTATAAAGGTGCAAGGAAGATGTTGGTAGAAGAGAATGATTACACATCATGGAAAGATCCAAACATATTGGTTGACCGGCTAAGACTTCTACATGGTTCGCTTTGTGCAGGAAACTATTCGTGCATCAAAGAAATATCCTTCATACTCAAGGAACTGAGGAATACTGGCTACATACAATAATGACTTGTTTTACTTGCATTTGTATAATGTAAAGCAATAAAATAAATAATTTAAATTATAAGAATGTAATGTTTTTATTTCTTGTATTATGATTTCTTACTAAGACTTAGATCTCGTAACTTGTGCTTCCTTTTTGCCTTTGTTAGTTGATGGAGCTTACAAATGTGCTTCCTTATTCGATGATGCATCCAAAATGTGCTGCCTTTTCGTTGTCGGTGCTGCCAAATGTGCTGCCTTTTCGTTGTCGGTGCTTACAAATGTGCTGCCTTTTCGTTGTCGGTGCTTCCAAATGTGCTGCCTTTTTGTTGTCGGTGCTTCCAAATGTGTTGCCTTTTTTTGATGGTGCTTCCAATTTTTTTTTTCCTTTTTTGAAGGTGCTTCCAAGTGTGCTTCCTTTTTTTTGATGGTGCTTCCAATTATTTTTTTCCTTTTTTGAAGGTGCTTCCAAGTGTGCTTCCTTTTTTTGATGGTGCTTCTATTTTTTTAATGTTGTTTTGACTCTAGTATTTTAGTAAAATGTTCTTGGTTTGACTAGCGTATTATTCCATACGGTGCATGTATATAAGCGAGTCCTAGACAGCAGGACGCTCAGTTTTGTTACTGACATCGACGTTGTACGGATCACCTAGTTTGTTTCTTCTGGTGTATAAGACGTGTAATTGCTTGTTCTTGAGACTTCGATGGCATCTTTGCCGACTTTAACGTCGTACTCGATGGAGGATGTACCATCGACTACGGGAACCATGACGTCGGCGCCGACGATGTTGGAGCAGATCCCGTTGGCAACGTCTCTGACAACACTGGAGGAGACTTCGATATGTGCTGTTCCACCATTAGCTGAAGTTTCATCAGCATTGAATACTTCAATTAATGAAGAGCGTACTTCGCATCAGTGCAAATACTGTGGTGTATCATTTACTATCACCTCAAATGCTCGCAGACATGAAAGAAGCGGTTGTTCTTATAATGTTCAAAGAATACAATTTCAGTGCAATAAGTGCAATAAACTAATTTCACGTCTCGATAGCTTACATCGTCATTATAAAAAATGCTCCGAGACGTATAATGAACATGGTTATTGATTTGACTCATGTGTTGTACCGGCTAATGAGACTATATAAGTGATATGAACTTCAGTCCGTCTCTGGCTGCGGTGATGACCGGATCGGATAGTCATTTAAAGTCATGTAAAAGGCTTAGTCCGTACAATAAGAAGACTGTTTGAATCGAGGAATCCAAAAGGCTTTAGTAATTTGTCAGTGTTTTTTTTTGTACTTGTAGTAGTGTATTGAATTTATGTAATAAAATTTTTTTAAAAGAACTTGTGGTGTTTTTATTTTCTCAAACCTAACACTTTTTTAGTATTTTTTTAAATTAAAGTTGTTTTGTATCGGCCAGGGATCGAACCAAGGACCTAAGTCGATCCAATCAATCATTATATGGATTACAAATTTATTTAATGAATTTTGAACTTTTTCCCGAATCTCTAGCATTACAATTACGAATTTCCAATATGGTGTTCTTGTTGTCTGATAGGATGATGGTAGTAGATGATTTAAAGTCTCTTTACGAATGTTGAACATGGTTTATTGAAATTATTATTTTTTACATAAAATTAAACATTATTGCATCGATCGGGTATCGAACCGAGGACAGGAATCGATCGAATCAATATGTAAGTTAATGAGTGATTTATTTAATGAATTTGGAACTTTTCCCGAATTTCTAGCTAAATAATTACGGATTTTCAAGATGGCGGCCAAATTTCAAGATGGTGGGTGTCACAGTACTAAATGATTACTGCACTCTAGCGGATAAGAACTAAACTAACATGGCGTCAGCGCACTCTCGTCGACGAAAACAAGATGGTGGTCTCCAGCAACGAAGACAAGATGGCGGACATGACGTCATACTAGGTGACGATATATATGCTTTAAGAAAAGTGGTGGGAGTCAGTCTGCTAGCACCCACCTAGGGGGAAGGATCGGTCGCCATTTTTAATTTTTTTTGTACTCGACGGGTTCGAACCGAGGACTCCGAGCTCCGTGTCGTTAATGTATGATTTTTTAATTTTTTTTATTAAAATTTTATTATTTAAATTTTTTTATAATTTAAAAAAAATTTCATTAAATTCGGATAATAAATAAAAAAGTTAAAGATGGCGGCCGTAACGGGAATTGCGACGGTGACGTCATCATCCAATATGGCTGCCATGGCATCCTAATTTTTAAGGTCATGTCCTCGACGGCTTAGAGCGGCTAGCTCTTAGGAGTTTTAAGCCGCTTTTAGGAATTTGGGTTCTTTCTAAGACAAAACGACTTTTGAGGATTTTCGAAATCCGAATTTTTGAATTGTGGAATTATTTGAGATTTTTTGGCGGAAATTTTTTTCAAAAAAATTGAAATTTGGACGATTTTTGAGGAATTTTGGGCAATTTTTGCCCAATTTTGGTCATTTTTGGCGATTTTTGAGGATCAAATTCCAGGTCAAACTTGTCCCGTTACGATGTGTCCCGTTACACTCATCCAAGATGGCCGCCGTGACGTCACAATCCAAGATGGCGGTCGGCACCTCAGGCACCTCAGCCTGAAGCCGTGTCCTCGGAGCCCCATTCCTATACTACTAATCAGGTTTGCGTTTGCGGGAGTCACATTTGGAGTTCTAAGTTTCTGTCGTAGTTATTTAAAAAAATATACATAACTTGTAAACATATAATATATTGAAACTACATAGTTAGTTGTAAGGCGCCTAAGTCACCCGTTAAAAAATGATGAATATAACAAACATTTTAATTTAATATAACGAAATATTTATTACAAATTAAATTCCTTTTAATATTTTGCAAATGATATTTATTTCTCATGCATATCTAAAATAAATAATAAAAAAATTATTTGGCAAAAAAAAAAATTTTAATGAAGAACCTCCTTGAAAAACTACATTACGTGTTACATTCTCTGGTCATTCAAAAAAAATATTTTTTTTCTGCGGATTCGATTCAATAAACACCAGGATGGCAACCATATTTGCAGTGCGATTCGTATGAAGGTGCTCAATTGAATGGATTTTGCAAACAGCATTAGCACGCTGCAATTGCAATTTGCATTCATATTTTGCAAGTGGAGGCCAACAACTTGATCTGCGCCACGTATTCTGCAGCGATGCTTAGAGGAACAGGTTAGCACATGAAAAATGTTACACAGTAAGCACACGAAAAGAAAATTCATAAAAGCGTTAAAGAGTCAGCCTAACTGTTCACCTTATAATTTCTTGCTCGTGTGTCTATGTTTGAGATATTCCCCCCTGAATATGAACGAGTCCCCGTACCGCCGTTGCCACCCGCGGGAATCCCTTGCCTGTTGTCTGCGTCCTTCGTCGGACGGGAAGCCTACAACTCACGTAGTTTCGGTTCCCTACCACGTTCGTGCAACTTCAGATTTCTCTCAAAAATTGAAATTAAAAAAATCGAAGGGATAGATTAGGTTAGGTCAGTCACAACATGCTTGTTTTCATTGGAAACTTCTGATTTAGCGGCTGAAGTGGCGTTAATACCAAAACGCAAAACTTCGGAAATCTTCGGAAATTCTTGCAAGGTACCGAAACTACGTGAGTTGTAGGCTTCCCTTCGCCGGACCGCGGCGGCTCCCGTGGGCTGGGCCCTGCGCGAGGGTTGACCCCCGGTCACGTGACGCCGAGACACGCCCCCCTCGCGAGCAGTCCGGGACGCACACAGAGACGTGACCAGATCCGAAACAGCGCGCAGGTCTATGTATAGACGAGGCCTCCCGGCCGTGCAGGACATTTTCCCACGAGGCGAGGAGCTGTGGCACAGATGAATGAAGTCGCGCGTGTCCCAGCCGGTGAGAAACTTGTCACCGACAGCACTCGATAGCAATGGTTAATCAGAAATTATCGTAAATTTCCAAATATGATCACTCCGTACTCACATAAGTAATTTGTGGCTATTAGGAGAAAAAAAAACTTATAAAGTAATGTGTGCGACAAAATAAAAACTCACCAACCGTTCACGAACATATCAGTAGTATAGAAAAGGGGCTACTGGCACAGGCGCCAGGCGGTGGTTTGTGGCGGTTTCTGCTGCCTTGGAACCTACATTTCCAATGACGTCACGGCGGCCATCTTGGATGGCTGTGATCTTGACGTTTGACCTTGACCTTCAATATTAGCCAAAATTTCCAATTTGTTTTTGGAAAAAAATCACAAACAATTTAATAATTCAAAAATTAGGATTTCGAAAAACCTCAAAAGTTTTTCAAGCCACCGAGGTCATGACCTTGAAAATTAGGATGCCATGACCACCATCTTGGATTATGACGTCACTGTTGCAATTTCCGTAACTATTATCTAAATACGTTTAGTGAGTCAAAAGACATTTGTAATTTTCTTGACGATATCAGACAGAACATAATCAATCAGCTTACTGATGATGTGGCAACAAACGGACCTTTGTAATATAACTTGTGGTTGGACTGTATATATGGAAAGCCATATCCGTTCGATGACAAAGTGAAGAACTGTGCATTTAAGACATCGGCTGCAGTAATTTACAGTTCTGACTATGTGAAGCAAACTGTTAAACACGGTATCCAGAAACTCTGTCAAGAAGAGGATGACTATGTTTGTAAAGGTTCTGGTTAGTCTCTGTCTAGTATAAACCGATTGGAGCTAAGAATTAGTCATTTCACGCCTATGCAGGGCTAAATGTTTATAAGATTGCTAGCTTTCGTAAGTGTTCCTGTAGTAGAATAGACATTATGTAATAAATATTATGTTTGTAAAAGAACTTGCTGTGTTTTATTCCTCGAACCTGACACTTTTATGGTATTTTAATTAAATTTATTTTTAGCTTCGTCCAGAGATTGAACCAAGGACTGGGACCGACCGGATCAATTAATTTATTGATTGCAAAGTTTTTTGGTGAATTTTGGTTTTTTTCCCGAATTTCTAGCTAAGTAATTACACAATTTCAAGATGGCACCCAAATGACAAGATGGCGGATGCCTCCATAATAATAAATTATTACTGCACTCTAGTCGGTAAAAATTACACTAACATGACGTCAGCACACTCTAATAACTGAAAACAAGATGGTGGCCTCTAGCAGACAAAAACCAGATGATGGGTACGACATCATACCAGCTAATGATATGCATATATACCTTGGTATTGGTGGTGGGAGGCCAGTCGGCAGGTGGCTTCCATGGAAGAAGGATCTATTGACATTTTTAATTTTTGCTATTACCTGTTTTGAACCAAGGACTTCAAGGCGTAAGTACGTTTTAAAATAGTATTTTATTTAAATGTGATTATTAAAATTTCTTTATAATTTTTGAAATTTTTTCCTAATTTCTACCATAAAAATTATAGTTTTCCAAAATGGCGGCCGTAACGAAAAGTGCAAGGAAGTTTTTACAAATTGTTGGTAAAAATTTAATTACTAATTTTTTTTTTAAATTTTAAACTTATCTCTTTAAAATCGGATATTAAATATAGATTTTCAAGATGGCGGACATGCCATCATACTTGCTGACGATATATATACCTTGACATATAAGTGGTGGGAGGTCAGTCTGCCAGCGGCTTCCGTGGAGGAAGGATCGGTCGTCATTTTTATTCTTTTGCCCTCACCGGGTTCGAACCGAGGACTCCGAGCTCCATGACGTAAGTGTACATTTTTTTTTCAATATTTTTTTATTGAATTTACTATTCAATTCGATTGATTAATTTTTTAATGATTTTTTAATTTTTTCCCAATTTTATAACATGAAAATTACGGATTTTAAAGGTGGCGGCCCTAACGGAAATTGCAACAGTGACGTCATAATCCAAGATGGTGGTCATGGCATCCTAATTTTCAAGGTCATAACCTCGGTGGCTTAAAGCGGCTAGCTCTTAGGACTTTTAAGCCGTTTTTATTATTTATGTTCATTCGAAGGCAGAAAGACTTTTTAGATTTTTCGAAATCCTAATTTTTGAATTATAAAATTTTTTGAGATATTTTGGCGGGATTTTTATCAAAAAAAAAATTGAAATTTTGGCGATTTTTGGCTATTTTTGGCTCAATTTAGGCTAATTTTGAAGGTCAAGGTCAAACGTCAAAGTGACAGCCATCCAAGATGGCCACCGTGACGTCATCGGAGATGTAGGTTCCAAGGCAGCAGAAACCGCCACAAACCACCGCCTGGCGACTGTGCCAGTAGCCCCTTTTCTATACTACTGATATCAACTTCAGTTTACACCCGCATACGAAATTCATTAAGTCGATCTCTTGTTTTTTGTTTTTTTTTTTTCCTGCAGAGATACATCCATACGGAAATTCTTTCATTAATTATTCAGGAATTTTCCTTTATTGAAATGTACGTTAATTCAGTGCAATTTATAGCATTGAATAACTGATGGTGGATGTGTGAGTTGGCGCTCGTGAGCTTATTTCTCAAGCTAATTGCAAACTCTTTCCACAGAGCTTATTGTGTGCTCAGAATTGCTTTCGTCGAAAATACGACCCACTTTTATAGTGATACACAAACAGAGGTATTCGTGATTATAAATTATAACATTTTATGCAAGTGTATACTTGACTCGATATATTCTTGATATCAGATATCTGAATAACCACGCCTTCCATTTTTATACCTGCTAACAAAGCGAACACAATTATCTTTTACTTGACCCTCAGAGAGATTTAAATGAATGTAATTTAAAATGTACTTTTTTTGGTAGTACAACTCTAGTATAAACCTGCAAGCTATCTTCTGATCTTAACATATCGTTTTTTTTAAATAATAAACTATAAATCCATTCGTTTACTTGTTCTACAATACTGGTAAGTATTGATGGATAAAATGTTACGTATGAGCAGAAATTTGTGCAATGTCTGAAATATTTATTCCTTGAGTTGAAGGGTAAACGAGAAAGGAAAATATAATTTGTACCGTATTTACACTCATATCTTCTAAAGGTACTTCTGTTTGCTAGATCGCTTACACATTTCAAGAATCGGTCCTTCAGTTCATGCCTTGTTACATCAGTGACCCCTATTGCGAACAAATATTTAACTAATCTTAAGTAAATAACTTGTATCCAGTCCAAATACAAAAAAAAACTTGCTGAATACAAACGTTGTTTTATTATTCGATACCAAGTTAACATTTGTAAAAAATATTTTTAAAATTTTTTATTGACATATAAAAATAAAAAAAGGAAATTATAGTATTGTAAATTTACGATCCTATCCTAAGGCTTTCATTCATTTTAAAATATATATTAATTTTTGTAAAACAAAAAATAAACTAGTAAGGTAGTTTAGACCATAAATTTCATAAAAAGTTTTAAAAATTTCAACCTACAAGATCTAAATATATCTTACTTTAAGTCATAATAATTATCACTAACAGCTTAATATTTCTCTGCTTAGAGTTGTGTACACGTTTCCATTGTCACTAAGATGAAACTGCGATAGAATGCAGCGAGAGACGGAGCAGCAATACTCCGAGAAAACCCACGGGTAATCAGCAAGCAACGCCAGGCGGTAATCGAACAAAGATAATCGCAGTGAAAAGCTGAAAATAGGTTATGTGATGTTTAATGTTGAATATTGGTTTATTTTATCAAATGGGGCGCTTCATAAAAATATAATAATCAATAAGCTGGGAGTTTCAACAAACGGTTGATTTCATGTGGATAGGAGACCTATGTTGGATTTACATACATTATTATTCTCCCATTTGTAGTGATAGAAAACCAATTCATAAACATCAGCAGAAATATTAGTTTGTTACTTTTTTAAGGGTATTTTTTTCGTTTTTTCTAGGAGCGCGCAAAGGAAATCTTTTTATCTTGCAATCGTGGAACAAACTTAATGCAAAAAATTTTAAATGCAAATCCGCGTACGCGTCTAAGTAAAACACGTTCTGGAATATTTTGAAGGGAGTTTATTCTGTTGGAGAAAAAACAGATGTTTGAAATCTCAGTTGATGCAGGTGTGGCTGTCTCTAAATCTAACTCTCTCCCTCTCTAACTCTCTCTTCTTCTCTATATATTCTACCCGCATGTCTTTGTTGTGCACGCATGTATATATTTTTTTATCCTCTTTAAAAATCATGATGGATCTAAAGACGGCTGTAATATTTTATGCGTGTTCCTCCTATATCTTTATATGCCCTCCCAGCTCTTATCATCGAGTACTCTCAGCTTTATGACATTATTTTCGTAACTACTATAACAACTTCATTCAGAGAACAACACAGTCGCTCAATTCTGTTGGTACTATAGGAAAATGTCTAACCAAACTAATTTCGTATTCCAGAAAATGCATATTGCTGCACAACTCATGCATAAATATTTTTAAATAAAAATTTTCAGGAAAATGTTTTTTCTCTGAAGGTAATGATCCATTATATTTATATATCCAATTTTTTTTAGAGGGCACGAATTATTCTACATCAGAAAATGTATAAAGTACTAAAATTAATCCCCCATACATAAATACAATTTAAAGACGCAAAAATATATACACAGTTTTGTTATTTATTTTATGTTTATGTAGTTCTATTGGGGTTAGAAGCATAATGCATATAACAAGTTATTTCTTAAAACTAACTAACTGTTGTTGATAATGTCAAAATTCATTGTACTCATACAACCGAACCCCGTAAAGCATACGGGCTAAGAATCAAATTATAAATCAAAATTTGACCACTTGTCAGCTACGTCGAACTATTTAGCATCAGTAACCCGCTTTTAACACTAACAATGCTACTCATCCATGCCTTACTTACTTATTGTGTTTATTTAAAGGGTACGTTAGTATGATTTTATGGCGTCATAGTTTTAAACCCAAGAGCACTAGGTTGGTCTTTATCATGTGATATTCCATTCCTGTTTAACGTAAATGTTAATTACACAGTTTAACACTTTTACCTTACATTTGCGAACACTTGTTACAATAAAAGTTCTCGATAATCAGAAGTAAATTGAATTCAACCTCACAAGAATCAGCTTGCAGTGTTAACAAAATCTTTCGCGTTAACATTGGTCTTCTTCAACGGTTCTCTCGGGGAACTGAACAAGAAGTAAAAATCAAGCGTAGTTAGTACGAATATCTGGCTGTATGGAAAAACGAAAACTCTTCGTTTATTTTAGTTAGAGCCTTCTTTGAAAAGTCTGAACATTTACTGCTGTTCCTAAAAGTGTACATTTCCGTATGTCATATGTACTTTTTTATTATTCCTTTTAAGTCTCCTTAAAGGGGTAGTATCCTTAATTATTTTTATTCAGCGATTATGGCTGTTTGCTCATGATTGTAAATCAATTCGTTGCAGAAACTTATTTAATTGTTTATAAAAAATTCAAATTAAACTTAAAAATGGTTTGTTTAACTCTTTTTAATAACTTAAATGCAAATTTTTATGTCAGCCGTGACATGTATTGTAAAAATAAAATATTGTGATACACCGTTTTTAAATAGCCGCTCTTGTGTAGTCTTCGTCGTAAACACTTAATATTTAGTATATAACTTTATGTCAATAAATGCTAGGTTCCCCCAAAGTCATAGAAGACTGACTTTTTCATAAGAAAAACATAAAATCTTCGAAGAAGATAAATTTAGTGTGGTACTTTCTTTTCTTTCATATTATAGCCAACAAATTACAGTAGGCTTTTTTAGTGAATTGAATTTTTAAGAGGTACGTAAATGTTTTATAGTACGCATGGGATTTGTACAGTGAAAACAACTGAAAATCAAAACATAATTATTTTGGTGCATGAAAAATTCAAAATATTTATAGTATTTTCTTCCATGAGAACATCTCTTTTAAATGATCATTTTAATCTATTGTTATTCTCTGTACAATGACTTACACTGGCTAAATATTGAAAACTTGTCCGATGATTATGAAGTGCATGCAACTACTTATGAGCTAAAATTATAATAAAAATAATAACATGCTCCTGCAAGTATAGCCATGGGATCTCCAGAAGCAAACAAGGATGGTATTATTTCTTCTTTGTTTATATTATTTTATACTCTCCCCTCGGTATTAATTATTCCCCTATGTGTGAAGTTGACTACATTTACTAGGATGTAACTATCTTTAATCTTGTGAACCCAGTGTAATACACGATTTTGATTACAGGTAGAATATGACCGTGTGGGAAAATATTTGGGCACGTTGTAACAGGTCTCGCCTTTGTACTAATCCAAGGCCTATAGCTGCAGGGATTATCCGTGTCATATTTTTGAGGTCTCATATTGAAGGCTTAGCGTAATCTACCGATCTGCATTGCTCCTTACAATGTCTAAATTGTTTCGGTTTTTTTTTTCCCTTCAAGATTGGATTGTTCGCCTTTTGAATGTTTCATATGTCTTTATGTCAAAATGACCCATTTTCAAGCTATCATCTAACGAATTTTAATTTAAATGGTGTGTATGCTAAATTTTTAATATTTTGAAAGCCAACATCAGTCGTAATTTTCTTTATATTCGTTATGACTGCGACTAGACGTATACTGTGCGTAGACGAAATAAAAATGCGATTATCAATACATTAAATTAAGGTTTTTGAGATCAACAAGGGACGGGTCCAAGTCGGGGCCCACCGAACTGGCTTAAACGGTGTGAGTAGAAGCAGGTAGGTGCCTCTTTCCACGTCCTAAAATATCTCGCCTGAGAGAGCCCTAGAAAGCGAGAAAAAGCTCTTCTAAAGATTTTGAAATGGACTTTCAAGGATATAGTTTCTTAAATTGTCCAAGTCAGCGGCGTGGTGCAGTAATAAAGCGTTGTCTGGCGATCAGCCAGCGCGGGTTCGATACCCTCTGATACAATTCTTTTTATTTTCATTTTAATTTTCTCACAATATTAAACTATAAATTACATTATTGAACTATATTTAAACAGTTTACTGTATGCATTTGAAATAAATTCAATCAATTCAATGGTATTTTACTCTAATTAATAAATTTATTAATGATTTTTTTTAATTATACATTTTTGGTTTGTATTTAATAGAGCATGGTTTATGATTTCCACTTTTTCCTTGAATAACATGGTTTAGCAAACGTTAAGCAACGTTCTGCTGTCGTTATATCCTCGTTTGATACTTTTTCTATGTTCTATTTCGTGCAGCTGTTTCAAATCCACTTATTCGGCCATTACTTTACCTTTTTTTTCTACAGTTTGTAACACATTTAACATTTGACATTGGTGGATTTTGGTTAGTTTTATTTTTGTTTATGCATTAAACTTTCTTTTTCCATTCTTCGGGTAACGTACAGTGCCAACTAAGAATGCCGTACGTCCAAAATTATGTTTTAAATTAATTTTCCCAATCGAAAGAATCAATCAAATAACATTAAAGTTTCTCACCGTGGTGTTCTTGTTCTCGTTTAACGATCCGGGCATTCATCAGCGGGCGAATGCGTCCAACTGCGTGTGCAATTACAGTATGGAACTGTACGGAGACTTCTTCACCTGGATCGATGTTGATCAACCCTCTGCTCCGCTGAGTGAAAGGGGGAAAGTAATTAAGAAGTTTGTTGATTTTGTGATCTGAGCCTAGGGCGGGCTTATTATAGCCCAGATGAAGTGCTGAGATTACGCGAAGGAAAATGACTCCCCGTTAATAGCTGTGAGCAGGCCCTGATCTTTCGAGGAAATGAAACAATAGCTTGATGTTATTAAAATTTATTTTTTTAAAAGTTTCATATTTTCAATTATTTTTTAAAAATATTTTACGTGTCTAAATTTACTTTAGAAATAAATGCTGTGAAATTCAAGAAGAACTGGCCCTGTTGGGGTAGCAGGTTAGTCAGTCATATTAATTATACATCGAGTCTAATTTTGTTCGAAGTTAGATATACGAGAGCAGATTTTTTAAGCTCCTCGATACGTACCACTTATTTTATTTATTTATTTAAAAATGCATGTCACGTAACATGCAATGTACTAAATTTATCCACTAAATTATGGAATACCAACACAATCAGTTGGTCAAAAGCGGAACAAAAAAGTACCAAAAAGAAGTACAAGCTAACAAGGGTCAGACAAATTAATATATTTAATATTTGGTTTGTGTCATCTATTGCAAATAAAAAACAAAGTAAGAAGGCAAATAATTCGATCGGAATTCCTTATTGTTCTCGAGATTTACAAAACAAACATTTCGACATCTACCTTGCCGCCTCTAAAATTGCTCAACAAATTAACAGAACTCAAGATTGCTAATTTACTTCGGACTCTGTGTGTTGCATTGCACATATACTGCGTACTTCTGTTAACGTTGCTCAAGCAAAAAATCTTTCAGTGTGCTAAGCAGAATAAAGAATTTCCTGAGATCAGCAATGTGTCAATAAAGACTTACTGATTTAGGAACATCATGCATTGAATCAAGACATGAGCGGACATTGAATTTTGATTATTTTCTTGAAACGTACGCTAATATGAAAGCGCGAGAAACTAATGTTAAATAATTAATGATTTTTAAATTGTTCGATATTAATTTTATTATATTTTAAGTTGTTTAGTATTACATAAATTGTTGAGTTCAAAAAAAATTGTCATATATATTTTTTTAAAGTTATGAAGAGATGAAAATTATGTTTTATTGAGAGAAACATTCTAAAACTTTTCTTAAAATTCTGTTAAATATCATTTAGTGTTGTCCTATTTATACAGTATTATATAATCTCTTAAAGGTTTGCAGCCTTTTGATTATTTTTTTTTTTTTTTTTTTTTAGGGTGAGGGGTTTGAAGTAATAGGAAGAGAGCCCGAAATTTGTTTTTTCATCACGGGCCCTTCATTTCTCTCTTTTATGAGTGTGTGTGTGCGCGTGCTTAGGTGTGTGTGTGTGTGTGTGTGTGTGTAAAGGGAGTGACGCAGGGTTGCAAACCTAACAGTGCAGCGATGCGGCAGAGGCAGGGGCTTCCAGCCGACAAGGCCATCTGTAAATTGGTGGGAGGATTATCCGACGGCACAATCCGGCCTGCGGTCCCACACTGCAGTCCCGCCTCGTTCAGCAACTCCCGGGAGCTTCTGCCTTTATCTCAGTCACGTCGCGCGCCGCTCTGACGAGACGCCAGGATTATTCGGGAGACGAGAGAGAGAGAGAGAAAAATTGGTTGTCTGTAAAGTCGGTTTACGGACGATAGTTTAACGTGACAACGTCATAACAAAACATTGATGAAATGATTGCATACTTTTATGAATAAAATTGAATCATTTTTATTTAATTATCACTATTTTGTATGGATACAAAGAAGGAGTGAATTGAAATCTACATTTTAATTGATAAATTCACTTTTATTTTTACTCATTAATTAAAATATATTTATTACTTTAACGAAGAGATTATTTTAACTATAACGTTTATACATGTTTGCTTTTTAACTTCTTCCAATCTGTGTTATTCTATTAAGGATAGGACGATGATAGGAAAAGTAGGAAACGAATGGGAGTGTTTCAAGTTTAATGTGCCTCAAAAAAGTAAAGTCGATGGTTGTTCTAATCGAGTGGAAGAGAGATAGATGCGGCGCAAGCGTACAATGAGCGTAACGGGACACAGTGTAACGGGACAATGTGCTTTACGGGACACTTTTTCGTGCGTGCAGCCGGCGTTCATCGATTTATTAGACGTTGTCACGTCAAAAAAATATATATAAATTTTTCCCATGCTTGTCGGGCGATGTCAATGCCACGTAACATTATTAATAACTGTCTAGCTGGTGTTTCCCATGCCTTGTTTTAACTGTTTTTTAAAAGGGTCCTGTCTCGTTCCAGGTAATTATTTTATATTTACGTTCCACACGGTTAAACGTGCCAACATTTTGACTGAAATTTTGGAAAACAAAAAATATATATGGCATATTTTTTCTTGCATAATTAGCTGGAAATTTTGCTTTTTTTTACGTTTTCGTGCAGTATGGATAGTCAAAATGAAATGGAATTTAAAACTAGAATATTTTAGTTTGAAAAACCATTTTACTGGCTACTATGTGATATGGTTTAATTTAAATTTACACATATATATGTACATATATACATATATATAATATATATGCATTGCCTTTTAAATTTCTCAATATATTAATGATTTGAAAAGGCTAGATAAAAATTAATAACTAAATTTTTATGAAAGAAATATATCCATATCACGCAGTAACTACAAACATTACCTTTAAACCTAGAAATTTTCACTTATTTTTTTTCCTTTTGGTTCTCTTTATCCATTGCACAAAAATGTAAAAAAAATTGAACTTTGCCAGCGTTACTGTACATTTGTATGTAAATAACCTTTAAAAAGTACTCATGAAGATTGACTTTAAGGTACACTTATTTTGGGTTCTCATTATGTAGTGCGTGAAACTCAATTATGTAGACGCGACACAGCCACCATAACCTTTCAAACTGTTGGCCTAGCATGCCTTTGGTTTTAGCGCCGCGCCTGCTATTATTGTTACGAGTTTCGCAGGCGGCGCTGTCACTTCAGACACACTGATGACTGTTAATTGAAACGCGCTGGTTCCAGAACTAATTATCCTCCAGCTGACATTTGGACTGAAGTACACAGATCTTTTTCATTCCTCGCTTTGTTATTGATCACTGAAACTCTCGCTTGGTAAGTGACACAAATAAACTTGTATTATATTTAGTCCTAAGGTGGTCTTTTTTTTTCAAACAACTGCTTGTCGTAGTTAATTAACTAAAATGAAAACATACAATTAAAACAGTCACCACTAGAGCAAGGTGTAAATGTTACCTACTGAATAAGCACCATAAGATTATTAACATTTTCAAAAATTATTTTGTTTGGTTCTTCTTTTTTGGACTCAACTAATTCAGGTAATGTCTCATAATCACCGAGAAATCGTTATAGAAACACAGTTTGATCTATAAACCAACGACATTTCCATACATCTCTTTAAAAATCTTTTCTTTCTTGGAAACCAGTTTCCAAAGGAATCTTTTGTTACATTACAGAAAAAAAAATCTTGTATGTGTGTTGTCTCTATGATCAGATGAACAAGGAATCATGTTGGCTGCCATGTCGAAGGCCTAACCTTTAGATGGATTTAATCAACATAAACGGAGTCACGTTTTCGAGTAAATACTGCATATTCTCGACAATCATTCAAAAACAGTTTTTGTAATCATCAGGACTATAGTTTTAGATGAAGATAAATAATTTTGAGCGTGCGAATCTTGTTCTTTGTTGTAACCACGTCTTAGCCCAAACTTTTCTATGCTTATTTGGTGCTTCAATAAATATCCAAACGATGCTATCTTTCAAGCAATTCAACTTCGCCGAGTCAGAACTGTTAATTTACGGGTCGCTTTAGTATCGTACTTCTGAACTGGAACGAGAAAGTGGTACACACTTTTTTTTTATAGAGTAGCAATTTTCTCCTCGACACATAAATTAAGATAGTGAAGATTAATTATATAAAAATAACCCACCCCTGCTGATTGCATTTTTTAAGTAAATTATAAATCTCCCAATTTACATCAATTCATGTGATTTTTTTATTTATTTGTATGTAGCAATTTTAAAAATATATTCAGTGCTTATCATTGCTACATTTAAGTTACAGCTTGTGTTAGTCCGACGTGGAATCAACATGCACACAGAATCTACTGGGGAAGGGAGGGCTCGTGCCTCCCGATATATCCCATTCAATACGCCGTTTCCAACATCCGTGCTCTATCGAACGCCTTATCGCAGATATTCAGAGGTGGGGCGTGTTCTAAAACAGGCCGCCACCATTCCGCTGCAGGCTGTTCGTTCCTCGCCGAACACGCGAGAGCAGCGCGGCGTTATGCCCGAGCCTGACTCGTCTCGAAGACACGAGGCGAGCTCGTGCTTGCCATTGGAAAGTAGTGATGTGGATGATTGTCACGAACGTGAGTGCGAATGCGAATATTTAAAAAGAAGTCGCCTATCTATAAAACTAAAAGTAAAAAATAATTGGCATAAAAGTTTAGGAGAAGAATAACGATTCCATTTGATTAAAATAATTATTCTTTTGTTCTTAAAAATAAGTTGACTATTTAAAACACTGAATAGCAAAATACATAATGTGTAATTAATGTTTGATGAAAGTTTAAGAGATGAATATTTTTTGGTTTATATTTTATATATTTTTTCTAATGAAACGTTGATTATTATTTATAATACATATATTAACTAACTTTCCTAAGTTATTAACAAAGTTTAACTAACTTTATTACCTATTACCTAATGATAAAGTAAATGCTGAAGGTTACTTTAGTGAAAAATTTAAGTTTTTGAAAGAGTGAGAAAAACTTTAAAAAAAAATGCTAGCGAAATTCATATTTTTGTCTTATTTTATATTGTATTCACATATAAAAAATATGATTTTTTCTGATATTCGTATGAGCAAAATATTCACGTGAATTTGGCCAATGCGAATGCGAATTTCAAGAAATTTGCGAATATTCACGAATGCAAATATTCTTTACATCACTATTGGAAAGCCTGCTAGCTTTTCGCTTCACAGGAGAAAGTAGGCACTATTCCGTACGCCACGAGGCCTTTATCCTTCGACACCTTCCTACCACTCCTACAAACACATTGCTTTACTATTTATTAGCATATATACTCTTTACGTCCAAGTAATGGCAGCCATTAAGTGTGGCAAGATTGTTTTCTCACTTCATAATGTAACAAACAATACATTTATAATATTAAAGGTGAATTTACAAAGTTTTAACTTAACGTTTTTAAATACATCATTACTTTTACCGTTAGGTCCAGTTTTTGACTTGCAAATAAAAAAGCTGTTTGTTTCAGCTTCATGGACTATTTGTATTTTGATTACTTAGTTTGTTTTTATTTACTGCATGATGTTTAACGATGTTTAACTCGAACATTTTGAAGGGGGGAAAAAAACTCCGTTTTACAAGCATATGTACTATCAACGATGCTTCTTAGAATGTATAGTGTCATGAAAATAAAATAGGGTTAAATATTATAAATAAATGTATTTTACAGCAAAATCTAACTATTTGTTGAAGTTCGACGTATTGTAATAACGTTCTGCACAAATTAGTTTCTTAATGAGTAGAGACCGGAAAAATTCGCGGATTTCTTTCGAGACAGGCTGTAATCCAAACTCGTTTAGCTTAATGCTGCGTCAGTGATTGGACAGAAATTTACCTGAAGGACTCTGAGCCAAAAAAAAGAAGAATCGAAAAAAAATAAGTATCGAATCATAAGAATCGCAGTAAACAGGTGTCCCGAGTCGGTAGCCAATGACCAGGTGATAGTTGCCCGAGTACATAGAGAATCGTGGAGTCTATCCTAGTGGTCACTAAACCGCGAATTTTTCCAGTCCCTAATAATGAGCTGTGGTGGGTGATGAGTGCTTTCCTGCAATTTAATGGGTCGATCAGGCTGTGCTTCTGGTCGTGCATTATTTTTCAGCAAATAAAGCACAGTAATAAAAGACAGAATTGTGACGGACACACTTAAACCAACCTGATAATTAAACGGGCGACATATTAAAAGGCTAAAGTAAAATCTAAAACCATATAACATTAATAAGAAATTCTAGTCGACCCGTGGGGAATTCCGCAGTGCGCACAAAATCGTTTTGTGTGGCATTCCATTCTTTAAAAATTTGGGAGAAATGACATTTTGAAGAAGAATAGAAAAAAGTAAACGGGTGTTGGTACAAAAGAAGACATGTAATCAAACACATCAGTACAAATAGCTGTTACACTTTTTTTTACAGAAATATAATATTCAAACATACCAATAATATATGCGTTTACAAAACCACTTTGAATACAATGTTGGAAGTGATGATGTGATCATCGTTCACTTTTTGGTTGTACGTATCTTCAATACTAACTGATGCTATGAGAAATAAATGTAAGAGGTTATGTTTGTAGGTTATGTTTGTGATACAAAATATCAACAGCAATTTCAAAAGTACTTACTTATAAGAAAAGTCTGACGTGCCAGAAGTTTTGGTTAAGTGGTTTTTTGGTGGAATTTTTTGGTTAAGTTGAAGGATCCTCTAAGATTTCTTTATCATAAGTTCTGTTTATTATGACGTAAGTGCAAATTAAAAAAGAAATAACTTATGTAAACGCTGATGTTTCAAGTGGATATCCGATTCGATATTTATCGAAAAATCGACGCATCCATTAAAGGACCTCTTCTTAGATGATTTTTGATCTCAAATTTAAGAGAAGCATTACATTTTGAGACCGTGGGTCTATTTTTCGTCATTAGTCGGCACAATACGCTTTAAAATGAGGGGTAAATCATGGAATTTGGTTAAGGAATAAGGAAGATCTCGCGGACCGACAGAAAAAAAGGCTAGAGAAACAATATAGGTATATAGAAATTAAGACTTGCAATTGAATTTTAAAATATTTAAAAGGTCAGGGTAAGCAACTCAAGTCTTTAAATCGTCCATGGGGCAAGCGAAGCATGCCACAACATTTATCACAATTTTTCCTTTGGATACATGTTATTCACTCATACCTTATCTATTCAATGTAGAATTTACCAAGATAAGTGACTTGTCTGTCTTAGAGTAAAACTATTACGTCAATCATTTTGAAGCTGAGAAGATTAAATCATATTCTGGATCACGTGATAAGCAAGAATTGTAGACTTTAAGATATGAGTTCATGTTATATAACCACTTAAATATCATAGCCCGTCGATAAACTTGAATTAAAAAATAAATTGATAAACTTGATTAAACATTTGTTTAGCAATTAAAATTAGTTTTGGCTCCATCATACTCAGATTCTGTATAGTGATCATAGTAATATTTTCATTTTGGAATTAAGGTGTTAAGAGTTTATGATGCTACGTTTTCGATGCATGCTAAACAAATATTTTATGTACTTGAGAGAAAAAAGAATAAAAATAATTCGTGCTAATAAACTATCTATTTTGTGTCAACTATTGAACATTTTTACCGTTTACACAGCAAATATTTATGTGCTGTATTTTAAATTACAAAAATGTTATATTAATGTGTTTTTCTAAATGGACGGATACTGTCAATGTTACATTAACATTTTTCATTGCGATTATAGTATAATACAATAATGAATTTACACAGTCGACATAATGTAAATCAAAGAGAGTTTTGCTTACCTTTGTATCTGAATTTTCATTAATATCGGATTTTACAAACAAATAATACACACTATTCCGTTTCAAAAGTCACTGTGTGGCAACTAATTCTTGGTTATATAGACAGTTACCCCTGACCAATGAACAATGAAAATGCTCATGAGTTCGCTTGTCAATTATATTGCAAATTTATTCACAGCTACTCAAAACAGTCCTTTTGCCCTTACGAACTGCTTCACTATGCCTCGTTAATGTGAAGTGGTCGTGAGATTCATTACTCAATTAACTATTGCCTTAACGCAGAATTTTTATCCCCAAGTCTAGCCAATTTATTTAGTGTTCAGATAGACAAAAAAATTTTCCATCTTTAATTAAAGAGAGAAATTTGTTAAACACTCTTGTTACAGTAAAATTGTTTTCTGACCAAACAATTCTCAATGGCATTGAGCTTGCTTTATAAATTATATAGATACTTATGTGTGTGTTTGATGGTTGACCTATAGATACATTTTATGTAATAAGTTAATTAGCTTAATATTTATGGTAAAATAATAACTGGTTTTAAGTTTAAAAAGTAATACTGTGTAGTTTACAGAAGTTTTATTTTTTGTTGATTATAATATTTGTTCTTGTTTCTCTCTCTATTATTTTTTAATTTTTAATATTTTTAGTTTGTGCTTTTTTATGCAAGAAATCAGACCACCATTTATAAGAGCACATAATTAAAAAAAATAATAAGTTAACTATATAATTTTTCCCACAGTTTAAGTGTGAACTATTTTCTAAGTTTCGTCTTTTTTTTAAGTGATCACTTCTTTGTTTTTATATTTAATGTTTATTTTTATTTGTAATAGAAATATTTTTTCTTTCATGTGTGGTTATGAAGACAAGGTGTACATCTTTTAACTTCGCCACATCAAGTGTTTGCTCTGAAAGTGACAGTTGTGAAGCAAGTGCCCCTGGGTGGCTACCTTAAAGGTGTTTAAGCTTGAGACAAGTTGCACGACACGGACGCTACGTACCTTAACCTTCGCAACGCCGACCGTGATCTCGCCAGCTCCTCTCCCACCCGTGCACCCGGTGGCGGCTCGTGACTGCTCGGGCGGGCTCGGGCGCGCTCGGGTCCGCCCGCGCCGGCGGCGGAGGAGGGCCGCGCGGCCAGTCGGACAAACAGCCGCGGCGCGACCCAGTCGTACGCGCGGCGCGTGCGTGCGTGCGTGTGTGGAGCGTGTGTGCGTGTGTTCCGTGCGACGCCGCGTGCGTCGGCTTGCCTTGTGTTCGGCGACACCCCTTCCCCGAAGGGCGCGCCTGGATAGCGCCCTGCACCGGTCTGCCCAGGTTCGGACCGGCTGTCACGTCTTGCGGCGGCACAGTGCTTCATTTCCTTCGCACGCCGAGTTCGACCGTTGGATAATATGCTCCTCGCACAGTGCCATCGATATTTTGGATACTTTTTTTTTACATAGGTTTTGAAGAAAAAACTACCTGTTGAAGTCGTTACTGGGCGCGACATCTGGAATATTCCTAGCTAAGTTTTCGTTTCATTGTTTCTCGGTACCAAAACAATTTTAACACACACATCAACATTTATACGACATATTTTTTATACAACTCGCTTACTGATAAACACATGGAAAATCTTGATCGAGTTCGTTAATGGGCAATAGAAATATGGATGGAAGTAGAAGTATGGACGAGTTAAATAAAAAATTATAAGCAACAATGCTTCCTTGATATCAAAAAAAATATATTGCATTCTAAAAGCAGTGCGAAAGTCATTTGTTTGTAAGCATTTTTTTTTTTAATTTAGTCAAACATTAGCTCAAATGGCAGATAAAAGAAATGAGTGATGAACAAAGAAATTTACGATATTTGTAATAAAAGCAGTATAAAATCCGTTCAAAGTTTTTTTAACCTTCTGAATATGATATAAAAATTTTGTTTGGAACAATTATTGATACGTCAAACTTTTATGGTAAGATATGTATGGCATTTGGTTAAAATTAGGTTAAAATTGACTTTCGTCCTTTGTAATCCAACGTACACAAATATTAACTTGAAAATCTATTTGCTCCTGTAGGCCAACCAGAATGTGATTTTTCAAAACCAAATGCAAGCTCTAAAAACAAAATTATAATGCTTCACGTCAAACGAGAACCCGCTTCGAAGTACATGGCCCACAGCCCTCACAGTGTTCAGTATTCTGTGAAGAAATGTCTATTAAGAAATTAATTTTTTTTGAGAATTTAATCTTGGAAATATAAAAATTTCTTTCATTTTATTGTATATAAGTTATTGCAAGTTATTCTGTATGACATAAGAAACTTCAATAAGTACTAATAAATATGAATATGCATACAGAAAACAAAGACCAAATCAGCTGATGTCAAAAATTAAAAGCGTGGACACCACAGAGAATTCCATGGAAGGGATCAGTCAAAAAATATATATATTACAGCACAGACTGACATGTCGACCAACAACTCCGAGACAGTTGCAACGAACACAGTAATAAAAGACAAATAAAAACGACTTTTGAGAACACAGTGACAAACAGACGAACACAACGAAGATTTAAAACAGATGTGGAGATCACAATGACAACACAGACACACAGGCGAACCCAGCGATGTGACTAAACATATGTTCTGCAACTGTCTCGTCGTTGACAGCCCACAGTGATCGTCTGTGCTAATATTGCTCTGATTCCACCCGTGGAACTCTGTGTGCTGTCTATGCTTTTAACTTTTTACATCGGCTGGTTTTGGTTTATTTTCAGCTTGTTTGCATATTCATTTTTTTGTCATTTTTTTGAGTTTTCTTATGTCTTACAGTGTAACCAGAAATAGATTATTAAAATATATATACTTATATAAATAAAATCAATAATACTTATTGGAAAAACCTTTCTGTTCTGAGTTAGAAGGAAAATTTAGTACACGAATCCGTTAATATTAAGGAAAAAAAATCCTGGAAGGAATAGATAGACATTTATTGCATTAATTTACTGAAGACGTACATGCAAATGACTTTATTATACTTTGAAATTTCTTTGATTATCACTGAAGTTTTACAAACTACCTGACATTATAAACTGCGCAGTTCACATATCCAGCATAGGGTAGGAATCTGTCACCCTGAAGAGTACCTGAAATATAATTGGCAGTGCTTCGGAATAAAAGCGTCTTCTCTGATTTAGTCGGCAGAGAAATGTGTCCTACTCGAAATTTTTTTCCGGCGAAGACGGCGGGGAAAAGAGACAGGTTTTCGGAGGCCCCGCGGGACGTGGGACGCCAATTAGCGCGCGGCGCGGCGCGGCGTCTGTACGCCGAGGCCACGCAACCCCGCGCACGTCATATTGATTGCGTGCGCGTCGCCTGTCGGCGCCCTGCCCTCTCCGGCGTTTCGGCTCGACCACAAAAAAAAAACCCAGCTGTTTCTCAGCCAGGGTTCAGGTTTACTTTTGTAGGAAGGACGCCTCAGGTACCACGGCGGAAAGTAAACACTGTCCAACTTAAACCTTCAAGACAAAACTTGTTTAATTTAAAGAGCCAGGTCTTGATGAGGGGTTACGTAAGGGTCCAACTTGCTCACGTAGGTTCCGTACCCAAAATATGAACGTATTTGTGTGTTATTGTAACTATTTTTTACGTGTTATCTTAATAAAATAATTATTATTTTAACCTCATTTAATGAAAATCTTATTATTCTTATTGAAAAAATCTTGTGAGCCTTTTTACACCATTTATTAAACATTTAGGAAATTTTCTGTAGAAAATATTTGTAACAGAACAACAACATGAGTTCATTTACATAAATAGCGCTTAACTAGAAGTAGTGACGAGAAAATAAATTATCAACATGGCGTGTGAGATCCCACCTTGAGTACCGTTGGTAAGCACGAAAATGAGAGAAACTCAACCATTCCGCGAAACACGTACGATGATACAGTATGTCAACACACAGCTGTTTTATAAGTCTTATCGTAAAGAATACGTGCTGCTATATACGAAATAACAAATAATTAGTGACGAAAAATTCGCGGCTTCAGTGACTTATAAGCGCGACACTTCATTGCTTAGCAAACACCGTAAAATGGCCTGACTGTGATTGGTTCTTTTTAGACTGAATTTTTCTCGTCGTATAATCTGGGGGCCCTATCACTGAAGCAGCACAAATTTAAACGTGTTTGAATTTCAGGCTGTCGCGAAATAAAACCACGAATATAGTCTTTGCCGATGAAACAGTATGCTGAAAAGTAATGTGGTCCTACCTGCGGGGGTGTGTGTGGTGACGTAGGTGAGGTGTGTGGAATGGGGGATGAACTGAACGGGCGATTAAGTGGAAAGGGGGGGGGGGGGGAGGGGTGTCGAGCCACAGAAGCAGCTCTGCCTATTCCACTCGCGACCAATTCCCTCCCCAATACCTAAGCTCCGCCCACCGGCCGTCAAGAACCGCGCTAGCAAGTAATTACATTCCCCTCCCACTTCCCCCCTCTACAACCCGCGTCCGTGTAGCCGATTCCGCGAGAACCGAAAGAGCGGGAATGAGACTGCCTACTCGCAAAATTACTTTTATTTCAGAAGTGAATCTTCTTTACAGCCCAGCGGCTATGACTAGAGACCTGAAAAATTCGCGGATTCATTTCGCGATAGGATAGAGTCCAAATACTTTTGACTTTATTTTGCTTCAGTGATTGGGCCACAGTTTATCTTAAGGACTCTGGGCCAATGAAAAATCTTTAACAGAAGAGTTAGCGAATCACGATCATTCCAGTCAACAGGTGTTACGAGTCGGTAACCAATCAGCAGATGTAATTTGCAAGAGTGCATAGAGGATCATTGAGTCTATCCTTTAGGGATTTGAAATCGCGAATTTTACAGGTCTCTAGCTATGACTCATCAGAGCATAACGAAAATTGCAACGCTCAGCTGTGTGGCGTTCGGTGGGTTAAAGAGGAGGAGTAATATGGGGAATGGAGAATAAAATATTCAGTCAACTGTAAGACAAGTCAGGAGTTTATATGTGTTGGTGAGGCGGGATGATAAGCGTGACTTTTGCTGGGGCTTCTAGCGTGCGCTCTGAACTGGCGTGCTGTCTTATCGTCGTGCAGAGCGCAACAATGAGATTTGAGCGGTAAAAATGATGCTATATGGCGTATAAATGAAGATAAAGGTGTAATGCAAGTCTCTTGGGTGATTTTAAAAACTCTGTGCCGGGTGTTTCATTATTCTGAAAATAACCATTTCAGCTATTTTGACTTTTCTAAAAAAAAAAAAAAAAGTTTGAATACTAAATACAGATACAGAACTACTCATCCTCCCTCTGAACATTCTTAGATACTTTTCGTAAACAGACACCACTCGGATGTCTTCAGCAGTTCTTCAATTGTGTGCACACCGTGTGTTTGCCCAGGTAGGCGCGGGACTTGATCGTCGTGTATGTTACAACGGTGAACCACCAGTGCGAACGTCAATTGTGTACTTCATAGCAAATTATTGAATATAATGTTTTATCGATCAATCGGACAGCTGTGGTATGAAGTGACACCAAAGTGTTTTTTTTTTTTTTTAACGTCTCTTCAAAAGGGAGGTCGTTTTAATAAAAGTATCGACTCAGCATTCCAGTTCGAGGAAACTGGGAAAAGAAATGGTGCATGGGAAACCATGGGAAAATAGGATCGAAACTGGCCGGGCCACGTTCGAGTCCATCGTCGTATTCCCGTCTCCATCTCGCGAGTAGCTTTCTTTCACGTCACTTTATTTGAAGGAAGCAGAATGTAAGGTTCCGCGTCGAACGGTTAGGCACGCGGGCCAAAAAGGACTGCCCTTCCCGAGTTTGCAGTGGACCGGCTTGCATTTCCAATGATTTGTGTCGCGCCGATGTGTAACACTCGAACCCACGACCCTCGCTGCGTGGGCGATCACGACCAATTTATATGTGTATACACTATGTCACACAAACCATAATTTTAATGAGAGCTGTTTAAATAATTTTGAAAGAGTGCCTTGCCTGTTTACTTAGCTAATTTCTACCCAAAATATGTGCATTTTGACACATCGTTGATCTCCGTGTCGTATGCTACTAGAAAGAAAGTCAAACGATGGTCAATGTTATGGTTAAAAGTAGATATTTTTTCCCAAAAATGGACATAGTGTCTTATGCTTCCGAGGTACAGATTTATTATTTAACAGAACGTTCACATGTCCCTGTACTGTAAAATGCAAGGTTTTTAAAATTACAGGAAATTCCTTACAACATACTTAAAGCAAACAAACATTCGTATTTTTTTTAAATAATTAAATATAAGTTTTGCCTGTAGTGGCTTGGAGATATGAAATAATTTTCATTTTTGATGCGTAACAGCATAGCTCTCGGTATACGGCATTTGGTGGGAGTAATTTCGTGTACGCGACGGAAGTAAAGGAACGGAAATAAGTAACAGGCGGTGCTGCTGTCTGTTTCGGATGACGCGAACTAATTCAGGTTCAAAGCCGGGGTTTAGTATTTTTGCAAGTCTTTCTCGCTTTTATCGGCGCCGTCTCATTTTATAGTTTCAAATTTCTGTCTGCAAATGGAATGATTCGATAGTCGACGTAGCTGCTCCGGCAACGAATTAATAGCTGAAACTGCGTCCAGAAATTCATTTTAAAACATAATTTTGAATATTTATTACATTTGGCATTATTTTAAATAGTTATACATACGTTAAATTTCGTGTCCGGGGCCAGAGTGTTTTTTATTATAAGCGTATTTACAACATGAGAATACATGAATAAATAAATACATAAACATAAAATAAATATTACATACCACTGACAAGTACTCAAAGACTCGCTCACATAATTTTTTATTTTAGTACATATTTACTTAATTATCACTTGCCTGTAATAATGATAGAATCCCAGCGATTTCTGAACACTATTTATATAGCTGGTGGAATTCACCATTCACTTTTGGAATACTGGTGCATTAAATAAGAGCAATTAGTTATAGTACGTATCCTTAGACCTAACATAATTACGCTGTTTCTAGGGAAGGTGTTTCGAACAAATAAATAATTTTTATAAGACTTTTTTTTTCCTTGTCTGCAAATGACAACCTAATTTCCGAGAGTATTTTGGAGGGTGTTTGGTTTAGCAATCCTTGGTGATCCTGACGAGAAGGTCCCTCCTGTGTCTCCCTTCGTCTTGCTCTCTTGAAATGCTGCTGTTTCCGCTGTCTCGAGAAGAATAAAGACGCGAGATTTACACGCAGCGCACAGTGGTCGTGCTGTAGCTGTGAAGTTTTGTTGGGGCGCTGGAAGGGGAAGTGGAAGAAAACGACCCCGATAATGCTTCGCAAACATTTCCTCTCCACCAGATGGTGCTCGTTATTCTCGTTTGTTTTCCTCTCAGCTCTTTTTTTTTCTCTCCTCGCGGCATATAAATATCCTCCGTTTCTGAATAATGCCTTCCCTCCTACGAAAGGTAGCAAAGCTTGCTTACAAAACGGTTTTTAGTGACCATGTAAAGCATACTGAGAGTTAAGTTTAGTTCAGAACAAAATGAACAAAGGAAAATTTTACCATTTTAAAAATTGGTAGTCGTACTCTTTTCGCATTGAAAATACTAATTTGAAAACTTAGATTATTTTTTTATTATTAAAAAATGGAGCGTTCTACAGACATGGGGAATTTTTATTTAATTTCGTAATTTACTAATTGTAGAACGATATATATATATATATATATATATATATATATATACAGGGTTCACTCAAGTATGATAGCACTAGCAGTAAACATAAACTTTGCAGCTAAGGTTAAGCCACTGTACCGAACACGTTAAATATTCTGCACTGTAAATTTTCTTTTTTGTTAATGAAACAAAAATATTCGTGTAAAACTACAGATATTTGTAATATTTGTACATTTAGTTTAAAATAACTGAATAAATACAAAATAGTGTTCGCAGTAATACTGGGTTCAGATTCTTACCTGGGCATTTATGATTTGTGTTGTCCAGTACCTCCAATAGTTAAAAGTAATTTGTAAACCGTTCCCTGAATACCTTCTCAGTATTAACTGACACATTAATAAGCATAAAGAAACAAAATAATGTCAAATTATTGATAATTCTATAATCTTTTCAATGGTTTAAAACATTAATGCTTGAATGACATATAAATTAAAATATAAAATTAGGAGCCAATTATCGTAAGAAATACTCGGTATTATCACTAAAAACAGATTTCACATATTGAAAAATTACCATATCCATGTGTAGGGGCAGGCATTTTTCGCGAAAAGATCTAAACACTTATTAGACTGCAACAAGGTATACCCGCACCTGTGGTTTCTTCCTTGTGATTGGCGGCCGTCTGCGAGAGAAGTTGTCGCCTTGCTTTACCGAGCCACTCAGGACGCGTTTACTTCCGCACTGAATCACTGTGATTGGTGTTGTTACAATCGATATGTACCTGGGAGAAACTCACCCAATCACGAAACACAGACGGTGAAACAGTGTTTTAACTTTCATCTAGTCTTGAAATCTTTTCGCGAAATCTGCATGCCCCTATCCATGTGATGTACAAAGTTACTATATCTTTTTTTGGCAACTGGTTTACAAATGAATCTTTTTGTAAAAGTACAAAATTTAAAAACTTTCAAATTGGAGTCGCTGAGTCATTCCAAGAGATGGCAATACAACCAGTGAGTCCTCGGTGGTGGTATTCGCTGTAGACCGGCAAAATTCACGATAGTTTCTGGCACCAGGTTAGACTGCACAAACTTGTGGGTTATCAAGTCAGTGTCAAGTGTTCACTGGCTGCTGCCACATTTCTCCCTCTCTCCGAGAACTTACGGTAGCGTCAAATAACTGGCTATGTTATGACCAGGGGAAAATTTTTGCATTTGAACTGTTGTCAAATAACCACGCTAATTTCGTGGTCTTTACACTTTTAGAAAACCACTGTAAATTTACGGATGTTTCAACGAAGAATTTAATTACTAATAAACGAAGAGTTCTTAGTTATTTAAAATAACTGAATATTCGTAGAAAATACGCCGAATTTCACCTTGCGAGTTGTATGTTTCATTATAAACAAAGGTAAACACAAGCACAGACAATACAAGTGTTCTTGCTGAAGACTTAACCAATTGTTGAGTGTTTTATTAATATATAAAAATCTTCTTTTGGAATCATGTACAATTTATGTGATTTTAGTGTCCGTAAATTTGCGAAGATATCTGAATAATTTGTAACCAGCGTTCTTCGTAAATTGAAGGTGAAAATATCTAATAGTGTATCAATTGTTATCACACCAGGCTCATGTAAAGCGAAATGGAAAACATTTTTGGTACGAGCACTACTCCACCCTTTTTCGGCACGACTCAAAATTATGACCAGCTACAATGTTAAAAGTTACAGTAAATTTACGGAATTTTCAACGGAGAACTAACCTGAGACAAACATAAAATTTCTTCGTAATATCGGATAGCTGGATCTTCTTAGAAACTACCCCGGGTTCCGATTTTCGAGTTCAGTGTTACGTAAACACACACGCGGAAGAAGGAAAGAAAAAAGATATAGCCTTTATATATATTTTTTTCTTTTGTAGACTCAAAACGTTTTCGAACGTTTTGCCAATATAATAAGGTTATTGCTTTTTTAATCATATTTAAAGTAAGTGAACGCACGTAACCTTACGAAGAAAGCCTGAAATCAAATAATATCCCTGGATGACATGTATCTGAATGCGCGAAGCTTGGAATTGAAGATGGGTTCTGAGACCGCAGCAGAGATAACGTGCAGCGAAGCTACGTAGCACAAGACATCGAATTATCTTATGAGTGATCGGACTTGACACCAAATACGTTCTTTGAAATCTCTCTTTGTCTACCCCTCCCTCTCGGCATGATTACTTTCTGCAGCTGAAATGTGCTCTACAACAAAATTTGGCGGGTTTTATTCAAACGGCTATTTCCCTAGTTTACGGGAAAGTAAACTCCTGCTTACCGAGATAGGTTTCACATAGGGTTTTGCATGTTAAGCACTATCAGGAGAAATTTAGCTACATTTCAAAATACATTTTTTAAACAAAAAACACGCAATGAATTGCGAAATGAGAATCATGGATTTTTAAGGGAAGGGGGGATACTTAAACGTTTAATGTATAGTTTATTGTTTTTTTCCAGTTATAAAAAATAATTACTTAGAAACACGAACATAAAATAACCGTTGCGTACTTTTTCATCTCAAGCAATGTTCTTCTCTTCGCAATCTATAGTAGGGTTTTTGTTTGAAAGCGATGCTGTTTGAGGTAATTGAACTGCTAGAATAGTATCTACCATTCCTATTATTGGTGTGGCTGGGTCTTTAAGCAGTCATTAACTGGATCAGTTTATTAACATTATTAAATCGACTGATATAGTTCATAGTTTCGCCAAACAATTGCCATTAAAAATTTTTTTGTAGTTGATTATTTAAAACTTATCAGTTTCCTAGAACTAAACAGCCTTTAATATGTATTATTAACTATTTAGTAAAGGTCTAGCTGTAATGTTGTTATAAGCGACCTAAAAAATCTGAAAGGAGATTAATTGGGCAGATAATATCGTAAGCTTCGTTGTATAACCAGTTTTCGTACAAGGTAGCTCGGTAATGTGGTAAGCTCGCCAGACTCTGTAAGTAGTTCAGTCTCGGTCATTTAAAGTCCAGACTGTTTGCCGTTCGCATTCCAGGAAAATCACGGTGCAATTTACGGGTTTGGGCCTTTCCCAACAAGTCGCTTGTTGTGTTACACCGCGTTTAACTTTCTGCTCGTGAAGTATGAAACTCGACAGAATGCCAGTTTTTACCAGGTTGTGGCTGGCCTCCAATGTGCATTTTGGTCGTCCACGGAATTACGTAATGGTGGTCATGGGTCTTAAATCACAGGCGGCCACTTATGCTGTCTAGAGGTTCATATCGAAAAGTACAATTGGAAAAAAAAATCACAAAAAAAAAAGATAGAATAAAGGGTGTTGAAGAAAATATGAGTCACCGTGTAGGCCTCGATAGAACTAAGGCTGGATATCATCTGCTATTTTGATTTGTTGTTTTTTTTTTGTCTTTGATTTTTAATAGTTAATTCTAAAATGTTAACTCTATATCTCCCTTGCATTTGTTGTTCTGCCACAAATAGTTTCAATGGATAATTCCTTAGTGTATTATCATGGGTGTAAAAATGGCACGTAACTATCATCACCTGCGCTACTGCGAGATTTTGCTAAATTATTAAGTGAATACCTTCCTTGTATTTGTTGTTCTGCCACAAATAGTTTCAATGGATAGTTCCTTAGTGTATTATCATGGGTGTAAAAATGGCACGTAACTATCATCACCTACGCGACTGCGAGATTTTGCTAAATTATTAAGTGAATACCTTCCTTGTATTTGTTGTTCTGCCACAAATAGTTTCAATGGATAATTCCTTAGTGTATTATCATGGGTGTAAAAATGGCACGTAACTATCATCACCTGCGCGACGTATTACAACCCATGATATTGCACTACGTGAATATCTGTTGAAACTATTTGTGGCAGAACAACAAATACAAGGAAGGTATTCACTTAATAATTTAGCAAAATATCTTAGTTAACAGAAAAGATGAAACAACAAAAAAGTTAACATGGCGTGTGAGAACAAGCTTTAAGCTTTATTAAATAACATTTTATAACTGTTTTAAAATTTAAAGCCTTTCTGTTCCTACCTGTATGAACTTTACCACTTACACATATAAGTAAATATTTGCAGAAAATTTTATGGTTATTTTAGTACAGAATAAAGTTTAAGATTCATGTGGCAATGATCACAACTTTGAATCCAAAATACGTTATGTTTAAAATTTTTGAGCGCGAATCGGTGCCCGAATGATTCGAGGCGTACTTAAATGCTGACTGTACCGTCACCTTAAGCTTCTTTGCACATCTATGCACAACCGTGTTACGTAAGAAACTGCCTTAAATCTTTTTGCACCCCATACACTTGTTTGTAATTTTTCAGTTAACAGTTACTTTAGATCAAAATTATTGAAGTGTGTAGCAGTCGAGGTTCGTTGAAATTTCTCAATTCTTGGAAGAAAGGCAATTTCCAAACTTTCAGTAAGATGAAAACTTAACGGGACATAAAGAAACCATTTAAAGTGGATAACTTTTTTAAAATGGTTTTGAACTCTTGAGAAACATTTTGCCCACGAAGTATTAATTTGACTTTTCTGGTAAATATTTATACCATTTAAAAAATTTGTTTACACTTATACTAAATGTACAACGCTAAGTATGTTTGTATATTGAGACAAAATCTATGAAATTATTTTCTTGCCAGCCTTCTTTAAAAAAATAAAAAAATAAATATAATTTATTTCTAAATTGATTTTTTTTAAATTTAACCATAATTTTAATAAAATTTATTTTCAAGAAAATCACTCATCTTTGTTTAAATTTTTTACACGCCCTATTATTGTGACATATAATGCAAAATGTTGTACTTTGGGATAATACGCACAGGATGTGAAAAAATAATGATAAAGTTATTTCTAATGATTGTCACATATTAACTTGAATACATAGATCAGGGAACTGAGTGTGTTTCATGCAAAATTCTGTAAAAAAAACTCTATTTAAATATATTCAAGAAGACACCTAGTGTCTGAAAATAACTTCACGCTATTAGTTCGACAAAACTTTGGCGTAGTTAATCCCGTTATCGTCACCACATTGTAAGGAGATGTGACAGTTATCGGCATCGCAAACTTGGCGAAGCCAAAAACTTTGAGGAGCAATAATGGCTGTGTATGTAAGAAAAAAAAGACATTAAAATTTAGGAATTCAATGTTTGACCGGTCATTTATTTCGTAATAGTCAAGTTTCTGCTAGTAAATCTTAACCTCTGTGTCAATATTTAAAAGAGGCTAAATAAGTACTAATAAAAGCGAAAGAAGATTAAAAAAGGAATTTTAATAAGTTGTTTTTAGACCATGCAGAAATGGATGCAGTTAATCTCATAGATACATGTAAATATTTCCCGATTTTTGGCCAAGGCTCTTATTTTGTTTTTCCAGAAAAAAACCTAATTATTGAGAATGAAATTACAGAAAACTAATTGTTGACAACCATGTACTTGAATAATTAAGTACAGATTCATAAATTACTTAAGGCAACAAATGTTTTAGTGCATCAGTTATTCCAAAATAAGACTCAAGTAAAATAAATAGACATAAGAAAATAATTACTATGTTGTAATCTTCCTCTAATAGCGTAATTTCCTTCCATTGTCATCATATAAAAGAGCGGACATCATCTTCAGTATTATAAAAAGTAACTTAAAATATATTTTAAATAAAGTTATGTTTAACTACCGGTCTAAAAAAATTGCAAATTCATTAGGTTGCTTTTACATTCATACAAAGTTTTCTACTTTGTTTTTGATCAAAGATGTTGAAAGCATTTAAAATTAAATGAGAAATAAATCTTAATTACTCTTTTTCAACTGAAAATATGAATTGATGATGCATTTTTGAATGCTAAACAAACTGGGCTGTCTCTTTTGGTATCTCGGCCACTTCTTAAATTCTCGATGCCAAAAAGAAGCAAATATTTGTATTGGGTGAATTCATCTAACATTAGATAAGCTATTTAATTAAACTACTTGCATGCATATCATTCATAATTAATGTTATTATTACCATTTAAAGTTATATGCTAGGTTGCATTTTACTTACTAGTTTAAAACATTAAAAAAAAAATTAAACGTAAAAAAACTTTTTTAAGGTAAAATAAATGTGTATAAGATTATATTAAGTGCTTTTACAAATAATTTTCTGTTCATTTGTACAGCACTTGTGAAGTATTTTGTCCTAGCAAAGCATTCGCGTCCTTGTATGTTAATCGCGTAAGTCCTCGTTAACCATACACCGAATCACACGACGCAAGTTCACTACGTTCCAGGTACAAGCAGTGTTCACCGCAGCGCTTGCATGGCATATTTCCAGACTCATTGGGTGGAAAGAGGATGGTTGTCTTGACTGGGGTTACAAACCTCGTGGTCTGATGACGGCATCCAAACAGTTACGATCGCCCCGTCTGCGTGACGCTATCCCGCTCACATTGAATGTTCCGCGCACTTCTTGGTGATACTCCTTGGGTGGAGACGGAAACATTCGCGGGTTCAATGACCTTCAGGATAGACTGAACGTTTTTTATGCTAACCCTGGCAAATGTCGCCCTGCTCATTGACCGCTGACTTGCAAGACGTGTTGACACGGTATCCTGTGACCCCATAGCCATAAGGCATTTGTTGATTTTTACTTATTGGCTCACAGTCCTCCACGTAAACTGTGAGCCGATGTCAGCTGGATAACAAACATGCAAGTTTGCGAAATGAATCTCGAAATTTTTACGTTCTCAATCAATAGAGACAGAAAATATTCGCGCTTTCCATGACCTCTAGGATAAACTCCACAGTCCACAGCACGCTCGGTCAAAAGCGGTTTGTTCATTGGCTGCCGACTGAAGAGACGTCTCAACTTAGTAGCCTGTGATACGATACTTCTTCAGTTAAGGGTTTTTCATTGGACTTGGGTATCCCTTATCATCTGTGTGCCAATAGCGGAAGCAATTTAGAGGTGTTCATATTTTGAATTTTATCCTTTCACGAAATGAATCTTCGAATTTTTCCGGTCCTTATCAACCAAGGGGTGATTGCAGACGACTCCACTGTTTCATAAGCCGTGACGCACATGAGGTTTCCCTGATATTAAGGCTCTTTCACACACTAAGATTATTATTTTAATTTCATTTAGTTGCTATTTCTAAGGAATAATCCTGTAAAATTTAGCTTCATGGTTTTCTTATGTTTTATTTGGTCATAATTTATGTCACTATATATTTACTAAACATTGTAGAGTGTTTATGTTAATAGTACATCAATAAAATTTGTGACAAATCTACATAATTTTCCTTTTCAAAATTTTAGCCAAACAAAAAAAAATTCAACTCTTATAATGCTAATTTGGTTAACCAATCCAAAAAAATTTGTCAGCTTAGTTAATTAATTTATTATTATAAATTTTTAGATTTTCGTATGTGATTTTCCAATTTTTTTCGTTACACTAGCTAACAAACTAAAACTATGCGTGTTCCTAAAAATTTTGCGTAAGCTTGTGTCTCAGTCCAGATTCTAAATCCTTAGAACAGTTATCACTCCAACAGTCAGGTAAGCTACTAAATACAAATACATTCAATACAAAGGACGCTCGTCAATATTATGGGAAAGTGCAAGTTTATCCAGTACACTGAGAGTTTCGTTTTGTGGGTTTTGCTCTTGACCTGTCAGATAAATATGGCGTGAATGTTCTTGTATTTATTATACCTGTATCTCACTGGAATTAACTCATACAGCTGTTTTTTTTTCCACCTGAAACACTAGCAAACCGGTCTGAAATTGGCAACGAAGTTACCTTCACACTTTAGTGTGGATCATCTTCGAAATATATGAAGTCGTGATCTACTTATCCAACTCTGAAAACGATATTGAAATTGAGTATGTAGACACATTTGAATTTTGCGCATTCCATTTTAACTTATGAATTTTTTTCGTTTTGAAAATTTTCCTACAAATTTAATTTGCCAAGGTGTGATTTGAGCCAAAGCGGTGCATAACCCGAGAAAAAAAAAATTGTCACTTTTTTCTTTATTTAATCCAATGAGCCATATCAAAGCCTCTGACTGACACGAGAGACCGTCAGGAACAGCTGATCACAATAATGTAGCTACGTTTAGCACAGAGAACAGAGCTGTGTAAAGGGATGGGTTTTATGGTCGGGGGAAGAGGGGTTTATCGAGTGCCAGTGACGCTCGCGCACCGCGCCGCAGTGTTGCCAATGGTCCGAGCTTTGCATGACGAAACAGATACAGCAGGCAATCCTGCCTCTGCCCGCGGGGCATGGACCTACTGACAGTTGACACAGACCCTGCGACCTGTATCAAGTGTTCTGCGCGTGATACGCAGGTGGGGAAACACTTCGTGAGCTGAAGCTAGAGTAGAATATAATAGTTCCTCCTGATGCTGGGTGGCCAGCCGCCATCTTGGACTGTGACATCAGTGCGGCCATTTTGGATAACTTTTTAACATTTATCTTGAGTTACAAAAACTGTCTAAACATGACCAAAATTCGTCAAAATGATAAAAAAAAAATTTGAAAACGTTTTTCCAGTAAAATATTTAAAAATTTAAAAATTCAAAAATGTCTATTTTCAAGGTAATTTTTTCTGTTTTGAGGAATTTTTTTTAATGATTTCTAGAATATTTGTGTTTTTAATTTTCTGGGTAATAATTACAGATATTTATTATGGCCGACAGCTGACGATCTGGTGATTGAAATTACTGCACTCTAAAGAGGAAAATTTATTATAACATTATTTTGCACCAACGGCATTGCTATTTCACATTTACGTAAAAGAGAAAACCTGAAGAACAGACAATGTTAGATAAACACACAAACACTTATAGATTAACACGCAAAAATCAACTGATGTCAAATGTTATTTATAGAAAGGAAGTAGAATTACATGAAAGGAATTTGTGAGAACAGCACTAAAGCAAAGACGAACACAGTGGTTTGACAACGATGGGACAGTTAGTTACAACTGGAACAGTAAATACAGACAAACACCAACCTAGGACAACACAGCGAAAAAACAGAGGAAAACAACGATGATTCAAAGCAAATAATGTACACAACACAAACGACAACATGCGAACATGTGCTTCGATGTATTGTCGTGTTGTCCAGATTATTTGTTTAGAATCATCGCTGGGTTCCTCTGTTGGTCATTATGCTGACCATGGTTGGTGTTATATATATATATATATATATATATATATACATATACATTCCCTGTTGCAACTGTCTAGTTTTCAGTTCACTGTGTTCGTTTGTGCTGTGATGTTTTTTTTCTGATTCCTTTCACGGAATTCTATATGCTGTCTATGCATTGAACAGTCGGCTGAAGATTTCAATTATGAACTAATTTTGCAGTAGTGTTGCGCACAGTCACGTGCTTAGCCCGCAGTGCGCTCGATTATGTTTTTTTGACGTGACAACGTCTAATAAATGTATGAACGCCGGCTGCACGCACGAAAAAGTGTCCCGTTACGCACATTGTTCCGTTACGCTGTGTCCCGTTACGCTCATTGTACGCTTGCGCCGCATCTATCTCTCTTGCACTCGATTGGCCTATGCGTCCGAGGAGAAGAAAGACAGCGGCAGCACACAACTTACATCTACACGTGAACTGTTTCGTCGACTGTTTATAAAGTGAAGTGAAAAGTTAATGTGGTTTTCATTGCTTATTACAACAACAATTTCGGCAATAAAGGTTAATTATTCTTGCATTTTAAAAATCTGATTAGTAGTATAATTTCAAGTATTTATTCTTTTATTATTAAAATAAAATTAATGATTCAATTTTATTCATAAAAGTATGCAATCATTTCATCAATGTTTTGTTATGACGTTGTCACGTTAAACTATCGTCCGTAAACCGACTTTACAGACAACCAATTTTTGTTTTTAAATTTTAATTGCGAACCCAGCGCAGGTCCAGACTTGTTCGTCGTGGGTGCGTGCCTACACTCCTCGGGGACTCTCGCCGGCGGATAAGAGACGCGACGAGACACGGAACAATGCGCGCCGGGCGCCGTGTTTGCTCCGTTTACGACCCCCCGGCCGTGATGACTTTATGGAGCCGCGTGAGCCGCACGTGCTAGCGATCAGCCTCCGTCGCCGCTGCAGCTCTCGGCCTGACTGCAGCGCGCAACGACTACGCCGCTCCAAAATGGTGACCGTAAAGCTGGATCGCACAAGCCGTGATTTCCATTTTTCATTCTATCATTAATATTAGTTAAGATATTTTTATGTTAAGTTAACAATATATATCTCTCGCATTTGTTCTGTCACAGATATATTCAACATAAATTTTCTTAGTTTAATATAATTGCTCTAAAATGTAAGTGTTCGTGAATATCATCTCTTGCGTGACTTTTTACATCCATTTTATTACAAATATATGTCGAAAATATCTTTGAAAGAACAACAAATTCAAGCGAGTATAGAGTTAAATGTTCATAAAAAGCCCTTAATTAACGGTAGGTAATGACTAGAAAATATAAATATCAAAAACGGCTTCTGAAACCTAGTCTTGAATATTAAAAAAAAAAAAATCCCGCGATGTTTATAAATTTACGGATTTATTGAATATGAACTCACATACAGCAAAAACATTGTACATATTTACACGTAAAATTTTCCTGTTTACAACAGCACAAAAAAAAAACTCGAAGGAAGGAAACAAGCGCTGTTTCTTCGAACGTCTGGTTATCTGGAATTACAATGAATCCTTCGTTTACATGATGTGCATGTTTTGTTGAACCGTCCTATAATTTTTTGTAATTTTGAAGTGTAGGTTATAATATATTCCAGCTGATCTGAACATTTTGTAAATCACCCGCAACAATATTTTCTGTCAACAGATGTACAAAATTCAATTTCCTGCTCAGCGTTACCCACCTTTTTTGTAATTATTATTTTTAGTTATTTTGGAGATTACAGATGTATTAGAAGAGATATTTCAAATATTGGTTTATATTAATGTAACTTAATGTATTTTTCAGAGTCGCAACGACGCAGTGAGGCATATAAAAAATTCAACTTTGAATATTTGCTTGATATTATTATTATAAATTTGAATGAATGGTGACAAAATTTTCTACCAAATAGGAAACGAGATATACTTTCATTATGGAACATCTGCATAAATTTTCCTACAAACGATGTCACAAAAATGAAAACCAATAATAATGGGTGAAACTAAGTCAAAATGGGGTTTATAAACCGCCATCTTGGATTTTTCCATGTTTTACTATTATTGTACTTTTGAACTATCCATTCCAATTTTTGGCATGCCAAGGCATAAGTCATGTCTCCCAGACCTTCTATACCTTGTTGCAAATACATATTTACTAACAGGCTCAAGTCTGTAAGCGCTGCAAGGAAAAGACTTATAATTTTACGGGGCCAACTTCAACTAACATGATAATCACACCAGTTCACAAGTGTTCTTTTCAACAAGTAACCGAAGTAACAACAAGTAACAAGTAACAAGTAAAAAGTAACCTGTGCCATATCAAACGAAAAAAAATGGCACGAAAGCTTTTTTTTTGCAAGCGTTATTAAAATTTGGGAAATTTCAATATGGAGAGGCCTAATAGCCCTTAATTACAGCCTTTCTTACACTTGTTTCACTGTTTCATACGAAAACATATCAGTGCAAAAAGTGATTTATCGCCTGAAAAGAAACCCTTTAACCAGTTCATTAGCTGCAATAACTACAGTCCCGTCCAAATTTATCTAAGAAAACAAAACATTTCTTATAATTTAGCATAAAAATATATTTTCGAATTTGTATATCTCTTTGACTATTATATTTATTTACTAACTCCGACCTGACCCCGCTGGGAGGAAATAACTCACTGGTTAATTTCAGTGGCTACAATGGTCACAATTCCTGCAGTACACCTAGAGCATGATTTTTATAAGTGTATATACGTGGGAAAAGAAACCTCGAATTAACATGACCACAATAAAAATTTAATGTATTACCGAATGAAATGTATTACGGAATGAAAACATTTTTAGCTTAAAAGTCAATGATAAGAGCATTTATATTACATCATTATAATTTATTTTAAGAAAATATATTTATGTTTATTTTATTTTTCAATATATCAAACATTTTAAGTAAAGTTTCATAAATAATTTACGATAAGGTATCATTATTTTTTAAGGAATTATTGTATTATTACACTTCGTAAACATGCTCGTCTAGAGTAAAAGGTAATTCACTAAAATTTGTACTCTACTCGATTCAGATTCGGGGAAATATCTAGCGAAACACCTATGTAATGGTAACGGGATTCGGGGAAATATCTAGCGAAGCACCTGTGTAATGGTGACGGGATTAAATCGTAAACATCAGAAAAAATTTTTTAAGAGAGGCAAATAGTTGTTTGTGTTGGTAATATGTTTGAAGTTAAATACTTCGCATAAACCTTTAAGTTATAAAAGAGTGCAAGTTTTCATGCAAGATAAAAGTAAAAATATCCACGCTGTCAGCTTAACCGTGCGTGTCAAGTTAAAGGCGTGTTTTTATTTGACGATATGGATCTTTATTCTTGGCCAGCATGCAAAACCAAAAGCTTCCTTTACTGGGGCATTTAACCTCACGTTTGCTTGAAACAAATAATCAAGAAAACACAATCAATCTTAAATAACATACAATACTTATGCATAAAATATATTAAAAAAACTATCCTCTAGGCTGTATGAACCATAATAAAAAACATATATGTGACCCTTAGTACTTTAATATTAAAAATAATCTCCCAGAGACATTGTTTATAACGCGTATTACTTAACAAAAACTTTTTCAATGTTTTTTTTACAGTTGCTGAAACATCCCGAATCTGTCCGAGAAAAAAAATCAAACGATTGGGCGATAATATTAAACCATCACTATAATATTTGATAAAATAATGCTTTTAAAAATCTTCCTATGTATATTCTCAGAATGTTAAAAAATTTCAGATTTTACAAATATCAAAACGTTTGAAAATCAATAGTGAACATCACATATTTGATGAGTAAAAAATCGTTTTAAATACTTATACAAATTATTTTATTTACACTGAGGCTTTAAATCATGCTTTATTTAGTTCCATTATAATTGACGGATGAGAAAGAGAACTTTTATTCGTGATTATAACATTTATCATCGGCAAACCATCTTGGCCGTTTTTTTTTTTTCATTGACGAGTAATTTCGCAATGATAGTATTCTGAAGGCTACTTTCTTTCAGCAAATGTTTTCTTTTTTTCCCCGTGTCCACCGGCTCTCAAAAGAGGAAATTCTACTCGAGATTCCCTACCAAAGCTCCTCGGTTTTTCCGCCTGATACTCTCCCGAGACTGTAATGAGACTTTTTTTTTTTTTAGAGACGAGTTTATTTTAGAACCAGACATTTCGCCAACAGTTCCTGCCAAGTTCTAGGACGAAAACGTAATCCACCGGAACCATGTAATGAGATTTTCGACTGCCGTTTGTTAGCCTGGACCTTAAAAAAAAAAAAAGTATTGCTTCCTAATGAACAGCTTCACAGTTAAAAATATTCTGCTTATAAAAAACGCAGCTTACCGGTTATGAATTATCCACATAGCTTCGTAAATTTTTAGGATGACATTTTTTTTATTTACTGTGGGCCTGAACTTAACAAGAATATTCTTCGCGTACCTTTTTGCGTCTTTGCAACTTAATTTTTTTTCTTCATTGTATTTCGATGATCTAAATTAAAATTGTGTAGGGTAGCTGTTAACTTAAAACTCTCTATGAAGACGGATTTTTGTTACAAAATAACGAATGATTTTTTTCTTCAATAAAGTAAATAGGAATTATAATGAAAATTAAAAAAAATTATAAAATATTAGTAATTTTTACTATGATAAAAATTTGAAATTTTAACACGTTCCCGTTATAAAAAGTGTGCAGAACATTTTTTTTTGCGGAAACTACGTAACTCCCCACCTAAACTATTTTGACGAAAGCTTTTTTTAGCAAAAAAAAATGCCGTTAATCAGTGGAAGTCAGACTTATGATTGCCGAGTGGTGTTTCAGTTGCAGGTTTGATTGTTTTACGACCACGGGTGAATACTGTGTGGTGAGATGAAGGGACGTGGAGAGAGCGAGAAGGGAGGAAGGGGGTGAAAGAGATGTGCCTACAGCCGATTGCTGTGACAACTAACTCTACCTAATACGAAATTTAATTTTTTTTTACATTCGATTGCCCCTCCCCTCCCCGCCACGACTTGGGAGAGAGAGAGAGAGAGAGAGAGAGAGAGAGAGAGAGAGAGAGAGTGAGAAGCGGTGAGAGAGTGTGAGAAGGGAGGGACAAGAGCTGTGACGCATGTTGCCCCGTGACAGAGCTAACGAGCTCACTCACTGCCTGTCTGCTTGCGTGCAGGTCCCGATAACAATATTGGCCATGTTGTTCGAAATGTCAGCTTAACTTCCTATCGTCCCGTAATTCCCAAATAAACTCCACAAAGTAAAATAAATCCAGAAAAAAAAATACCGTGCACTGTTTTTCTGTTGCGTCGTATCCTATCAAAGTGGTGCCCATCAGATCAGGCCATAAACAGTTACTTGTTTTTCCGTGGATATAAAATTTTGTTGACTATGCCTGTGAAATCAATATACTATAACAATTCTTGTGATTAGCTTACGAAGTCTGCATGTTGCATATTGTACGTACGGGTTAAAATGTTTCCTATTTTGTCATATGAATCTTAGGAAAACATTTGCAAAACTGTTTTCATTATCACACCAGTAAATAGTTGTGTTTATTTTACGTCAATTTGGCGTTGCATGAAAATACAGAAACCAATATTTTAAGCTGCTTAAAAAAAGTATTTGAAAGAGTATTTGTCGTGCAAATTCTTTTTCCAATTTTTTATACACGAAATTTATCATTTTATATTACACTATGTAACATAATTGTCTCTGATTCTCTGATCGTAGATGTTCCTAAAGTATTTTTGCACTGATTCCAGATCAGTAATCCGTTTTATCCTATCACGTGCAATTTTTTTGAAAATTTAAGAAACTCATTTTTTATTTAAACGTAAATTTTACAAGTGAAACTATTAAAAAATAATATGTTTTAAGAGATAAAATTAGTGAAAACCAACATAATTTTAAGTTTTCAGCCATTTTCTCTCTTGCAAAGTAATATTTTTTAATGGTTTACGTTTTAAATATTCATTTAACTTATTATCTAAGTTATGTGACACAATCGTAATAATAACCAAAGTATTAAAGAAGTTATGCGCAATTTAGCAACCGAAAGCAATTTTTCAGGCCAGAGGTGTCTTACTGCCCCTTAAAAAAAACTCAATAGTGAATTGTTTAAAAACCTTACGTAATACAGTAGAAGTGAAATCATATTTGACATCAGCATAAAAAATACTTTTAAAATCAACTTACAGTCTCAAAACATCGTTCCGAAAATTTTAAAATGTCACATAGTGTTATGAAAGGTTTTTTTGAATGCTGTACGAGTTGGCTGATCGCAGTTTATTCGCAGTTGCGAATTTATTCATGTTAAATACTATGTGCAATTTAATTTCTAAGTTTATGTTGTGGATTTTGAGATGTTTTTGTGGAAAACTCTAAACCAAGTGGAAATATTAGATAATTTGTAGTGAGAAGGAAAAAAATATATATGGGGGCTATCGATTAGTTGTCAATTCCCTTTGTGCATGGCTAACACTTAGTACAAGCAATCAATTTATACACGTGGACTCAACCTTGATAAAGGACCAAAAAAATTCGCGGATCCATTTCGTGATAGGATAAAATTCTAATATTTATACCTCCAAGCTGCTTACGATATTGGAACACTATTGGCCCATAAGAAACCCTCAACTAAAGATGTATCGAATCACAGACCACCAAGTTGAGACGTCTCATCAGTCGGCAGCCAATGAATTTGCAAATTACTTTGGGGTCTATCCTAAAATGTAAAACGTAAAATTTTCCTGTCCCTAAGGATAATGCTTGTTCGAAAAATCTTGAAAACTCACTTCACCCACATTTAGCTGGTGAGATATAATAAGTTTGCAATGCAACATAATCATAATTTTGTAAACAGCACATACGTATAGTTACACCTTATACAAAGAGGGAACCGCGTAATTATTGTCTACATACCTACGTATATTGTGCTTAGATTAATATAATAATCTACCTGTGCCTGAAAATTGGTTCGCGCGGACAAAATACGTCATAAAGATAACTTAGATAGAAAATATGGGCATTTGGTGTTTATGAATATAAGCACTAAGTCAAATGTTACAATTAAACGTTTCTGTAAAATACAGTTTTGGTTTGACATAAAGCTTAAAAAATAACTCCACGTCAAAATTATTTTTTAAAATAAATTTTTGTGGTATATGAAATTCTTCAGAAACATTTGACAAATCATAGTAAAATAAGAACTCAAGACAATCCTGGGTTTTAAGCTAATATCTACACATACGATCGACAAGAAAATTGTTTTACGTAAGATTTGTTCTGAAAGATATTCCAGGAAAGATATTCGATGGGTAATAGTTTGTAATAAGTATTTCTTTTATTTATTGTGTGTTGCTGCTTAGCGACAGTCATTTTTTAAAACTTCGGCAGGAGAACATTATTTGGACACTTATTGCGTTACGACAGCCGATTATTACCTTTTGGGTGCGGAAAGCGAAAGATTGGAAAACACTGTGCCGCCGCTTCGTGGTCGTTAAAGCCAACGGGGGACTTGGAAGTTCTCAATTGCGGACGTGTTGTTTCAGCTGCGGGTAGTTTCGGGAGGGAGACAGAGAGAAACATAAGCTAGCGAGACTCGGCCAGCGATGGAAGAAGAGGAGGAGGAAGTGACGCAGGAGAATGCGTCGGTCCAGCAGCAGTCGTCGTCGTCGTCGTTCGTGAGTCGTCAGACGCACAGCACGGTGACGACGCGCTACGGCCTGTCGGCGTCGTCCTTCTCGTCGCGCTTCCTGGAGAACGCGAAGCTGCTCCAGGAGCAGCAGCAGGAGGAGGCGGAGCAGCAGCAGCAGCAGCGGTGCGGCTCCTCGGAGGAGCAGTCGACGACGAAGCGGCCCAAGACGGGCGACACGCTGGCCGTGTCTCCCGGGCGCTCGCCCGACGCCGCCTCTTCGCGCGTCAGCAGCTCCTCGTCGGCGGAGACGGGCCGCCAGCAGTGGCTGACGGCTTCGACCGCCGGCGGCTACCGCGAGAACGCCAAGTCCATGGAGAGCCTGCGGCCTCAGTCTCACCACCAGCACCAGCACCAACACCAGCACCACCACCACCGCCAGAGCTTCATCACGTCGTCGGAGCGCGACATGCGGCGCGTGGTCGCAACCTCTGTGGAGGCGCGCTCCTTGGAGTCGCTGGAGCGCGAGATCCGCCTGATGGGCAAGCGGCGCGCCGTGTCCGGCGAGGACCTGGGCGGCGGCGGCGGCGGAGGGGACGACCCGGGGGCCGCAGCGAGCGCCGCCGAGCGCCGGAGGGGGCTGTACGCGGCGGGCGACCGCAAGATGGCGGCGCCGCAGCACCTGTCGCTGCCGCCGCCGTGCGGGGACCGCCGCCTCACCATCCTGTCGCCGCACAGCCCGGGCGAGGCGCTGCTGTTCGCCAGCTCGTTCGCCACGCTGCGCACCCGCCGCAAGAAGGCCATCGTGCTGCCCAAGCTGATCCTGCCGCGCAGCGAGTCGGACGTCTTCCTGGAGTGAGTACCAGCTGCCTGCGTACTGAGGAACACAAACAATTTTGGAATTTTTGTTTTAACAGAATGACCGCCTGATTGGTTTAAAATCTTATATCTATAAAACTTTTTAAAGAATTACAATTGCACACGACCTTAATTAAAAATTTTCCCTGAAAACGGCCAAGGAACTACTAAAATACTCATAGAAGATTCCATACTAGTGAACTCTTTGCCCTTGGCATAGACTATTCCAAGGAAAGTTTCAAAATGGAGCTATAATATAATTTTACAATTGGTATACGAACAACGAAAAACTATATATATATATATATATATATATATATATATATATATATAGCTAGCAGCGAAAACCCGGCGTTGCTCGGGTTAAGATACATTGCATGTTCAATGGTATAAAAAATATATAAGGATACATTTTTTAACATAGATATTATAGATTTCAATTTTCGATATTGAGAGACTTATTCGGCCATTAAACATGCGGTGTATATAGTATATATCTAATAGAGTAAACTAATTAACGAATTAAAATAATTTTAAGAAAAAGTTTAGTAAATGAAAAATTCATTTTTTATTTACATATTTACTTTCTCGAACATTCTAAATCGATCATAATCATTTTGGAACTTTCCAGATCATTCGAAAAATTTCTAGAACTGTCTCGATCATTCTAAATCGATCATAATAAATTGCACTCATTTTGGAACTTTCCAGATCATTTGGAAAATTTCTATAACGTTCTAGATCATTCTAACTCGATAATAACAGTTTTGGACATTTTGGAACTTTCTAGATGAAGCCAGAAATTTGTAGGACTTTCTCAAACATTCTATATCGATTATAATAGTTTGCACTCATTCTAGAATTTTATAGATCGTTCCTGATATTTCTAGAACTTTCTAGAACATTTCAGATCAATTATAACTGTTTTACGTATTTTGGAACTTTCTAGACCATTCAAGAAGATTCGAGATCTTTTCAGAAATCCTCATGCGTTAAGAAAGGACAGAAATATATGTTTTAACATTTTCGCCACCCACAACCACCCACCGCGTCCAAACTCTCTTACTACCATCTGGAGACCAAGGGGTATTTACCACCCCAACGGGAAGTTGATTGGGGTTGGTGGTGATTGATAAAACTGTGCATTTACTACGTACTAACAAAGCATTTTATATATATTTAGATTATAATTAGATTTACATTACCCAATGCTCTCTACTATGGAATACTGTATCTCAGTAATTCATATATATATATATATATCTATTAACTCCTGAAATTTTGCCTGGGAAACACTTCATTAGTAAGGTTTTATAGTGTTGTGTGCATTAGAATTTTAACCTTTGGCTGTCTCCTCAGTAAGAGTTATTGAGTCATAAATCAAACTACTGCTTGAAAGCCTTATCTTTAGAGCTGTTGTCGCAAGCTTATTAACTTTCTTGGTAGTAAATAGCACTGGATCTTTCTTTTAACAATCGGTGTCATACTGACGTCAATGAAACATTATTTTACATATTGTTTCTTATTTACGCATTTAACTTCTCTTGTGTGTATCCAAAGGTGAATATTAAATACTTATGATGAATTAATTATTTCAAGTTATGTTAACGTTTATTGCATGGTCATGTTGATCAACACTAATTTTTCATATTTTTTAATGATTTTAATTTTTTTAAGTTATGTTTTCTTTGGTACTAAGGAACGTAATTCAATTGTTGTTCACATTTAAGAATGTATCCAACATTATGTGGAATTTTCACAGGACAAAAAAATTTTCAGTAAAAAATAGTCTGTCAGTAAGAAGTCTAATAGTGTGAATTATCAAACTTATGTGTAGTTAAACGTTACTTGGAGACTTTTTTTTTTAATTCTTCAAGAATAAGTTGATTTTGATGTTCTCAATATATATATATTAAGTTTCACTTCCAACTATTTAATTTAAGAGTTGCCATTTTTCCTTCATTAGTATTTATTTGAAAATTAAAATAATTAATAAATGTAATACCAATTAAAGTTGTAAATATTAAAATCCTGTTAAATGATGATGTAATGGGAATGTGAGATTCTGGTTTTAAAGACACCGGTGTTCATATTTTCGTATAATTTGGTATTACAGAAGTATAAATAATTACTTTTTTTCTATAATTTCGTGTCCTTGCCTATGAATATAATTTATATTATAGTTATAAGTATATGTTAATAACTGGTTTCGTCATTTTCATAGGTATCTAATTAATATTTCAAATATTTCAACAGCAAATTATATTTCAAACCTTCGTATGAACTGAGAGGATGCATTCTTTTGCTTAAAAGCTGATAATTAATCTTTTGTGTGTAGTTTTGGTCGTAATATTGTTTATTTTCGAATTTATTCGAATATCAGTAAGAAATAAGTTTTGCTAAAATACCTACACCTTTTTTTTTTTAGGGTTTTATAAAAGTATAATTTTTCACAGATTTGTGAAAGGATTTCTTTAAAAAAATATTTTTAACGAAAAAGACTAAACACAATTAGTTCATTCAAATTTGTAAACCGCATGAAAACTTGATATCAGTTCATCCTATAATTTACATATAAACTCAATTTTAAAGTTTTTTAAACCGTTAGAAACATTTATTGATTGGTTAAGACCATTTATATAAAAATTAACCCTATTTATATTAAGCATTAAATTTAAATATTCGACTAGAACATAAAATTGAAGACGGATAATTATATTAATTTTTGAAAGCACCTCTTTAAACATAGACATTTTAAACTAAAATTCACTTCGCCGCCCGTCACGCAGTGCCGGTGATGCTATCGGTTCCCGGAAATACGTAATCCTGCTTCGCTGCTCGTATTTACTACGTGGAAATGACTCTGTTGAGAACCTCCGCCCGGAGTCGCCCGACCCCGGTCGAAACGCGTGCGAGACTATCGATTGCCGCGAGAGATCGACTGTCGACCAGGGCGGAAGGTTCGCTCAGTCTGCGTGCGTGGTAAGTAGCGAACGAGAGAGGGAGAGAGGAAGAGAGAAAGAAAGAAATCCGTAGCAATGTCAACCCGGGAGGAACTGTCGAAACGCGTGCGAGACTATCGATTGCCGCGAGAGATCGACTGCCGACCAGAGCGGAAGGTCGCTCAGTCTGCGTGCGTGGTAAGTAGCGAACGATAGAGAGAGAGAGAGAGAGAGAGAGAGAGAGAGAGAGAGAGAGAGAGAAGGATCGTTATGTCAACAACAGAGAGGAACGGAGGTTAGCTTGAGCTGAAACTGTTTGCCCACCATACGAAGAGAGATGGTACAGAATGTTTACCGTCTGCTTGTGCAGCATCCGATCTGATGTTCCTACTTTATCTGTCGTTTGTTCTTTATTTTAATTAAATATGCAGTAGACTGCAAAAGAAAGTGAGTGGAAAAAATATTTGTTAAAATTATTTTATAATCATTTATTATGCATGTATGTTCTCGGAGTAATTGATTGTTTTTCATACATTGATTTATAAAAACTTTTTTAGGTTATTTGCATCGTTAAAAAAAGTTTTTATGTGCCTCAGCCACCTACTGCGTTATATTTTAGTGTTTATGTTATCAGTTTAGCTTAAATAGAATAATAATTTCTTACTTGCCTTAGTTAAAACAGCTAGAACAAAAAAATGTAAACTTTATTTTTGTGCTACTTTAAAAATCATTACTTTTGATTCTTAGATAAAAACAAAAAAGTAAAAAAAAAATAGTTGATTTTTTTCTCAAATCGCACTTAATTGTAATTAATTATTAATTCAAATTTAAAAAATAGAAATGACGAAATGTATACATATTTATTTAAAATAAACCGTATTTAATTTCTAGCTACGCTGTATCGTTTGTTTGACTTATGGCTTTCACTTGTACTGTTCTTTAGGCGTTACTGAATGATTTTAGGGGATTATTAAAAACACGAGATATTTAATTCAAAGCTGACCAATGAGATTAATGTTAAGGAAATATAACATTTTTGTTTGTTTGAACGTAAAAATTTAAAAACGAAGTTTTCTAAAAATTACACGTATTTGAGGCATTTGTAACAATGTTATAGCCACGTACGTAATCAGGTAGCTACAACAATTTTATGTAGCCAACACAAATCTTTTACGGCAGAAAATGTTTATAAAATATTTTCTTGTGCTTGAAAACACTCTTTTTTAAATCTCTATTCTGTGATGGGACTTAGCCATATCAGATACAATTTTGGCGTTCTTCGGTAGTACTTATCTAAGATACAGCAAATTTTAGCAACATATGTAATTTCTGTGCCCGTAGCACAGTTTTTTTTTGCCTCAACAATGTGGTAGGCGAAATAGTTCCGTCCTTTATCACTGTCCCAGAAAGCTTCACACCTGATAGCGTCCCATTGTCCCCCCCCCCCCCCCCCCCTCACACCTATATCGATTGAAATTGTGTTGCAACGAGATGTTCCTCACTTCACCCTAGCCGATTGCTCTTATATACATATGTATACATATATATATATAACTCCCTCCTTTCTAAATACATTTAAAGGCATGTTTGGTTATATTCTCGGCAGCGATGCTCTGTTTGGAAATAGACGACATGTTTGTTATTCTAATCCTTTCACACTCTATAAACACAGCACGCGTCGTCCTCTTACAGTTTTGTAAATAACCTATCAGCAACTAAGCGGCTTTGGGTGGTGTCTGAACTAAGAACGGATAAAATTACAGAGGAATAATTTTGTTTTATCGGGTTCAAACAGTCCAATTACTCCGTTTATATGGTTTAATAGACTTAAACTTTGTGTCCATTTCCGATTTTTAATGTCCAATACAATTTTGATGATCAAAAACAACATTTCTTAGTGTTTTATTTGGCTCAACGGCAGCAGTTTCAATGAACAAAGTTCGTAAATTGAAGTTCATAATAAATTTCAAAGCATAGATCCAGCTTGCAGGGTGTTATTTTTCTTTTGCTTACTTAGTTGAACATCACAGTGAGAGGAGTAATAAATGACAATGAATATTGGGTGTAAGTTACAAGCAATGTTCAGTGAGTTGGACTGAAAGGTAGTCAACCGTGACAAAAGCGCGTATAAAAAAGCGAAAGAACCTGCCCTTTTATCGTGCGTAACCGATTCCGAGGAGTTAAATATTCCTCTCGCCATATGTTTTTTTTCTGCTGCAGGGAACAAGTCAAACACGCTACGGAACAGCCACATAATTTCAATTGGCTGTGGTAGTGAAAATTTTGCTGGCGGTAAAATCACTGGGAGAAATAATTCAGGGTGAGTCAGAATTTGCCCGACAAACTTCGATGCAAGTTAATCAAGGAAAAATAAGTTGATAATGTAAACACGTTGTATGGAGTTAAATGCTTCGCAAGAATGTTTTACGCCTTTTAAAGTCACAGTTGAACATTTATTTTTTTTGTAAATGATACACTTTTTTCAAATGGAACATTGAGCGTTTTGATATTGTTTAATTGAACAAATTTGTACAACCACCACAAAACTTGTCGCTAACGTAAAATGATTTACACGAAATAATTGGGGGTAGCGTTTTAATTTGCCATGATTTTTTTCCTGATATGTATTAACCCAGAGTATGGTAGATAAAACATGATTCTAAAAACGCAGTAAAATTTACAAATTTCACTTAAACATGGGCTCTTTATATTCAACTGTGGAGCTGTTTCAGTTACTAAAGCACAAAATAAACTATAAATTACGAAAAATATCTATGTTCTAACAAAGCTAAGGGAAAACTGAGCTAACCTAAATGATACAAAAAGTAACTTCTCAGTCTTTGCAATCAGTTTATTTTAGCCTGCCAAATTAAAAAAATATATATAATAAAACTAATATGCCCTCTTGAATTCAAGCAAAATTGTGAGCAATCTAGGGTAAACGTTACTACAAATTAAATCACCATAAGTGATAGCCATTGTTTGGTTTACCGGGGGATAGTGATAGCTTTCTAAGTTTTATCCACAAAAAATAAATTACAGCATTTTACTCTAAGTGGATATTTTTATAATAGTTGAAAGTTTATAATTTTTATACCATGCACACTATTAAATTCGTTATAATTTAATGTAAAACCTTTAATGATTATCTAAAACTTTTGTCTGAAATAATTTTTTATACGACCTACAACGACTGCAAAGGATAAAATATACAGTTGTTGAATAACAAAAAAAAAAAATATATCTCCCTTATTAGACACACTGTCAAATCCGTTCAAATTGTTTGTAAATCTCAACATTTTTATCTAAAAATTTAGTCTAAAACAAAAATTTCATAAAAAAACATTATTGCAAGGGGTTGAAAACCTGGGGTTGAAATAAGAAAAAAAAATAAAACTTCCCAACCATGTACACTACCAATTCCATTCTTATTTTGTTTAACTTTATAAATAATGACAATATCTATTGTTAAAATAATTTTGTATCGAACCAATCAAGGGGTGGAAATAACAAGTTTTGAAGATAAAAAATTATCATTATTTTTTTAATAGTATTACCATCATCCGTTATAATTTATTGTATAAATACTAAACTTCATCGGAAACTTTGGCTGAAACAATTTTTGATGAAACGAATAGGGGTTGAAATTAAAAATAAATTAATTGGTATTAAATTCGTTTGAATTTATTTTAAACCATCTTAATATTATCTTAAAACTACTTATTTGCAAAGAAAATTTTTATACGATCCCGTTATTAGTGTAAGGGATGAAAAATAGTGTTTGGAGGTTAAAAGAATTATATAAATTAGCCTACCTTATTTGGCTTATAATATGAAATTCGTTCTAAGTTATTCAATTATGGATACATTGAGTTCGCTGCATGAAAAGTGAGCAAATGTTTAATAGATAATTTTGTAATATTGGAGAACATATATATGTTATTTACATTAAGTTCTTAAAATGTTTCAGATGTTTATATAACTTTCAAAAATATTTACATAAGAAATATGTACTTCGAAATGTACTTAAGCCTGTAGGCTGTGCCGAAAGAGAATGGTTTTTATTTACTGTAATGAAAGTAAGAGTTTTGTTAGGTTAGGTAAGTAACGTAAATAATAAATTAGTAAAAATATAAATTTTGGGTGATTTAGGTGATTGTAACTAAAAGGTTAGGTGAGGCACATCAAAAATACTCTAAAATCGTAAAAATTTATGTATTCCAGCAAACGTTTTTTTAAATTTTAATATTTGACCGCGAAGTTGCACGAGCGAACGGTGAGCATCATCGGATATGTTCCGGAATGACTAATTAAGAGAAGTGGAGTGGCCAGTGTAACCACTCACCACCAGGGTGCGAGCGACCCAGGTCATAAATCCAGCAATGGATACAAACACATGAAAGCGGACCACGCGTCCAAGTTACCAACCCCTCGCATGGTATAGACTCTTATCCGCCCGGTGTTAAAACTCTTCATACACGCCATCCTCTGTATCCTGTACACAACTACGGGATTAATGCACGCCCTTGCGTCCCGCGTGTCTTGTGTTTTACACTGGGTCCAACATAGCATAGTTTTAAGATAGGGGAGTTGGTCATGGCGCAATATCGCTGCCGTGGCTGGCCAATCCCCGCACAAAGGCACGTGATGCGTGCGATTCTTCCCTGCATGGCTAATCCCAGTATGACTAGGCGTATAAGGCTTCGGCCTGAGACGCACCTAGGTCCTTCCCTAACCCGAACCCCTCCTAGAGTTTCTACGTGCGGTAATGCAGAGTATAGTGTGAGCTCGCTCAGCCCAGGGACGATGCGAACGGCGGGGTCGCTAGGCATCGAGGGAAAGGCAGGTGCGGCACGCACGCAGACACGTGGTCGAGAAAGTGCGTGCTTGTCTGTCGGTACCAGATCGTGACCCGCGAGAGACGCGCCGGTCAAAAGGACTTGGTGCTCGACGCTGCCTCTAGTACATCCGAGCTTAACACAGTGGCGTATCCAGGGGGGGGGGGGGGCCACCAGGGGCAAGTGGCCCCCTCTCCCCCCGCCCCCGAAAAACCGGTTGTCTGCTACATTAATATTGCCGACAAAAATGATTGTTTCTGAAACCAATAAAATATTTTAATATAATTGATGAATTTCTTGTAGAATCATAAAATCTGGTGGTTGGATGTTATATGTGTAGTGTGAGTAGATTAAATACAAATTTAGTAATTTTAAGACATTTTTTCTCTGGCTACTCTCGATCCGCCATTGGCTTAACATTACCGACATCTGAATATTCGAACGAAATGTCGCAGGGTTTTAATTTAGTACAGTTTCTTGGACATGCGCCTTTGCAATTTTTCACACTGTTTTTCCATGGGGCAAATTCATAAATTTCCCTATCAAAATATATTGGAGACAAATATTTGACCATGAGACAGGGCCTTAAGAGAAAAGACAGTGTTTTTCGTTGTCATAATGTTGGTACCAAATGCATTGAACAGCTATATAGTTCTTACCGTGCATACCGTCTGCCAACTATGAGACTGACTTGAAAAAAACGCCAGGTTTCGACACTAAATTTTAGAGCTATCCGGTAAAAGTCTGTAGTGTATTTGCAATTAGCCAAACATTTAATTACCTTTTATTGACGTTTATTTTTATAAAATAATTTTTTTCTTTATCTTCGAAATATTTTGTGACGAGCTCTGACGATACAAATCTCCAGCCGCATGCTTTAACCGGGACTGGAACTACTAAAAAAAAACCACGCAGTGTCAGCCGGCGCGCATCCAACTGCCATATGGCTTTCGTACAAAATTGAGCGACAGAAATTGAATGATGTCCAAAAACTCATTTTAAATTTTACTAGCAGAACCCGGCAGACGTTGTCTTGCACGTGTATATTTATTTTATTTTCAAATAATTGTTACTTTTTAATATTTATTGACAGATTAGATGGCCAAAGATAGTTTAAATGCGTGTGATACAAATGTCATTTGCCTACAATTAAAAGAGTATAGTCATTCATATAGCACTTAAATTTTATTCTTGATTACCAATTATTGATAAAAATTATTATCCATATTGGTTATTATTAAACTTACTCACCAATTACTAACACAGTCTCAATCAGTACAATCAGTATTTGTTATTATTTGTTGCTATGTGTTTCTTGAGTTATAGAAATATATATATATATTGCATAAATAATTGCCATTTAAGATTTCCAACAATAGTTTAGTTGCGTGTGATACAGAAATATTTGATGTTTATTGATCAAAGCAGGGACTGGAAGTAACGCGCTACTAGTAACGACGTTATTTGTAACAGTTACTTTTTATGGTAACGATCGTGGTATCGCAATATATTAAGTTTTCTGTAACTGTAACTGAATTACATTTTTCTGCCTTAAAGTAACGATAATTGTCGTTACTTCTTGCGTTACATTTTTTAAATTTATTTCTTATTGAATGAACAACGATTTGTTGATTTTTTCAATCCCAGAACGAAAATCCCGACAAGCATATTATTTGCGATGGTATTGCTTGTACTTGTAAAACTGCTGTTGGCTAGCCTGCGCTCGTATTTTGTTTTGATTGTAATTGATTTAATATTTGCGACATGCGGGTTTACTGCTGTGCTGTTTAATTAATTAACCTACCTGTGCACATGCGCGAAAGCAATGTCAGAATCTAATGAAGCGAGAAGCCGAGAAAGCAGTCCAGAATTTTCGTTGCCGTGGTCTTCATTTTCTAATTTTTTCGAAGTTCGGTCGAGTGATAAAAATAACCTTATTGTGAAGTGCTTGTTGTGTGGCTCTGCGAACAATTTTGTAGTGTTAACTAATTACTCAATGTAATTTAAGACCTATTAAAAAATTTTCAGTTTAAATAAACATATATTTACTAAACACAATATGTTTTATTAGCTTTTAGTTATAACAATATTACGTATCACATTTTTAATTTTTCACAAAGTAACTGTTAAAGTAACTTACAGTTACTTTTCTCAGAAATGTAACTGTAACTGGTTCATTTTCAGTAGCGTAACTTGTAGTTGTAACAGGGTTACATTTCCATTGGAGTATTTGTAACTGTAACTGAGTTACTTTTTAAAAGTAACTTTCCGGTCCCTGGATCAAAGATAGTTTAGTTATGTGTGAAACAAATGTCATTTTCCTACAAATAAAATAATAATAGTTATTCATAGCTGCAGTACACAACGTTTTGAGGTATAAACCTTGTTAGTAATTATAAACATCCGCCAGTATGTTAGCTTGCAGCAAGTTTGGTTCAAGCGAAACAGTCTTCTAAATGCCGCAGCATTGAGGCACAGAAAGAAAGTTGGTTTAAATTTAAAGACTTCGGCAAGTTTTCAGAAAGTGAGTCTCACACCTTAAACGTCAAATATAACACCTAATCATTGTTGAATCATGCAAAATTCAAGTCAATGAATAATTGGTAGCAAGTTTTCACGCTATGTGGGTTATCAGTGAAATAAGGTTATTTTTACTAAATTTTTTTTTTTTTGTGAATTTGGTAACGCAAGCGGTTTTTGGAAGAAGAAAAAACGAGACTTGCCAGGACAAGCGACGAAGATCGTTCTAAGGAGATATGAGGTGGGTGAAGCTCTTGCCTGTTTCAGGACCCGGCCCCCTTGTTAACATGCTCTCGTGTCTTTTGTCTTACGAAGGGCGTTAAAGGGCACAGCAGCCCTTCGAGAGACTGTCCGCCTCTCTCTACCCCTCCCGGCTCTATGCACGCCTTACGTAATCTCGCTTAAGGGTCGAGCAGCCAATGGCAATCAGTTTTCAATTTGCCGTCTCCCGGGCGTGAGATGCAGCGAGCGGCCGTAGCTGCCCCTCGAGACCCCAGCAACCCCTAGCTGCGCATGGGTGACTGCTAACCCCTCCAGGCCGGGCGCGACACGGGGTGCTAATTACACGCGCTAGCGTGCCGTCGACGTCACGTCGCTAGTAACACGGCGCAGTTCCACTCAGGCAAATATCGTACGTACGACATCACGGGAAACTCTGGCCACAACAAGCGTTGCCGAAGCGCGAGACACTTTGCTGCATTGCTTTCGAGCTATTCTTCACTCCACGCCTTTAGAGGGGCCAATACTGTAGCTGGTTTTACGTGCTTAAAAACGTTGGTTTAGGCCAATCTACCCTTGTGAATAATCATTGCACGCTACTTAACTGTAAGAACATTTTGTTGACAGTGGGGGAAAAATTTTTTTTCTAACGACTTTCTTCTTGTTAAATTAAAACAAAGCAATAGCATCTGTAATAAAAACACTAATATAGGGTATTAAGTTTTTTTTAGCAATTTTTCATCCTATAGTAATAGCTGCTGTACTTCTTTAATGACAAAACAAAACAATTATTTTTATTGAATATTTATTTCAAACAAACTAATCAGTTTGTATGGTTTATTTTTTCTTTACAGTGCCCAAAAAACATTTTTGTGGCATTGTTGTGTGTTAGACTATATCTACCGGCTTACGGCAACATCCACCACGTTTCTCTCTTGGAAAATGTTGGGTTTAACATTACCGGGAAAATAATCCGTATGAACTAGTGGCGAGTAACCTACGAATAGCGTACACAATAACAGATTTTTTCAAAAGTGGTTCGAGAAGGCAGAAGACAGTGTATCTTCTCTAATTTAAGAGAAGTATTTATTCAGCCGTAGATTTAAAGTTTTCAAGTGCAAAACCCATCGAAAACTTTTAAACGATACATAAGTAAATATAACTTGCATTGGTTTACTTTTTCATGTAATATTCTGGTGATATCCAGACATAGATTAAGTTATATCTACACTTAAATAAAAACAAAGAAATGTTAATTAATGTCAGAAAATTATGTGCCATTATTACCAAATTGCCAAATACGTCACAGCATACACAAAAAATTTCCCGCAGTAAAAGAGTTATGAATATGTTCCTCATTTCAGTGTGTTAAAATGTATTTGTGTTCAAATTTTTCCTTATAAATATCCGTAAGTTTGCAAATAAATTCGTTTTTAAGTAATGGTCTAACAACCAATTGAACCAATTTACAGTTTTTATGTGTTTAAAGAAGAATTTTATTCCTGTACGAAAAACAGAAAAAAAAATGGTTTGAAAAACTAATTTGTTACGAAAACCTTAAAATCTACCCTTTTCCGAGACACTAGTTTAGAATCACTCTTGTAATTATGAATATGATTCATATATAAACTTATCGCTGTATCCAATAAATTAATATGTGTAGAGATGTTATAATTTAAACCACGCAATAAATCCAGTTTAACATTCTCCTCACACTCAAGGAATTCCAGTTTTAGTTTAGCCCTTGTGATAATGCAAGGATATTTTGGCCAGAATCTGTTCTATTGAGCTACGCCTCTTCGATCATCGACACTGAAGCTAATAACCCTCCATACACGCTTCACCAATGTCCAATCTCTGAGAATCAATTTGGCCACACTGAGAGAAATAAGCACAGGCAAGAAAAACACAACAGTTCTTTAGCAGGTTAACAGCTTTAGTGCCAGCAACAGAATAATATGTATAAACAACATTATAAACTATAGATCTAACAGTTCTTCATTTTACACGAACTGTTGTATGGTATTGACCACACATCACAAACTGTGCCTGTATGAACAGTTTATACAGAACTAACCGAAGTACACAGTTCTACCCGGTCTTCACAATCATTATACTTCAGATGAAGTCTGTATGACACATATTTGAAAGACGTAACATTTTTTTTAATATTTAACTCCTCTGCAACCCTTGGGATTTGATGTTAATAAATCCTTTCTTAGCGTATGTCTATGTAGAAAAGGTTATGTGCCAAATTTCAAGTCTATAGTTCCGGTGGATTCGTGATGTGTGAGTCATTGAGTGGTATTTCACTTCATACAAACTTTACCGCCTCTCTATAGATGGAATTTTAAAAAAAAACTCTTTGGAGCACCCCTAGAATGAATTCGTAAAACGAAAACCAAACCCTAGGGTACCTACTCAAGGAATATTTCCTCCAAATTTAAAATATTTAGTTCCGCCGGTTTAGGCAGTGCGTTGTCTGTAAATCAGTATTAGAGTTTTAATAAGTAGATGTTTTGAAATTTTGGGTACACACGATATGGAGTGATGGAACGCGATTATACAAGCACAAGAAGTCAAAACTCAACCGGTGAATAAGTTTTAAAGGGCGCTTTCCAGCAAAACGATATGAACGGGCGAAACAGCGATCGTTTTCAATATTGCGGTGTGGATCTCTAACGAGATGGACGCGTGCACGAATCAAGAGAATAACTACGTGCATTGCATGTACGTACTTGCGTACATCAACGCTATTATGCCGAGGACGTTTTACCAGATGCCTGTAGAGCCTGCTTCAGTTTGGGCTGCAGCAAGTCTTATGTGGGGTTTGTGTAGTTGGAAGTTCTTGAACAAAAAATATTTTTCTTCAATTGAATAGTGTCCTTTTATTCCGTATCATCATGTTCTGTCTAGCGCTTCAACAGTTGAATTTTGAGTATACAGCGTACACTGTTTTTTTTTTTTTTTGTAAATGGAACAGAAATATTTACGAAAAATTACAGATATTTGTAAATCTGAACATTTATATGAAAACAACCGTACCACTACAAAATATGTTCTCAGTGATACTAATTTCAGATTATTCCTCGAGAATTAATCCCTTGTGTCGTCCCAATAGGTCCATCTAATAATCAAATTTATGTGTAAACCGTTCTCTAAATAGCTTACCAGTATTAACTGTGCGCACATTAATAAGCATATTGAATATTTTATTATCATTTCCGTGGTTTAGAAAACATAATGCTTGAATGAAACATAAATTAAAATATAATTATGGGCCAATTAAATTAAAACTTACTCAGTATTATCTCGAGAAACGTATTTCATATATGGAAAAATAACCATAGCCACGTGTTGTAAAACGTTACAATATCTTTCTTGTAGTATTACAAACTATTTCTTGGCAACTGGTTTCCAAACGAATCTTTTGTAAACGTATTGAATTTTTTTCTGTGTACGGTGATTCGTGCATGAAGTTGTGTTCTACCTCTCACTAAAGTATGTGCCATGAATATTTTATAAGATTTTTACTAATATTCCATATGACTTTATGCTTAACAACTTTTTATGTTGAAGTTACACTGCGCATTATTTATTTACACTAAAACATCAGATAATAATCAGAAAATATGGTGAAATATATTTTTGTATATTAGTGACTCAAATTCACAAATTTTGTACTAATTAAGTATGATATTGGATACCCTGTTAGCTCAGACCTTCCTTTGAACAATTATGCGATGTAAAACTGTAACATAGCGTGCTATCCAGTGCTTTCATCTAGAGCGAGGGGAGATCGGAAAGGAATTTAAAATGCGCTATCATTTACGAGCAAAGAGTTGGTCAACAAATAATCTCGACCCTTTGTTAGTGAAATAATCAGCAGGATTAGACTGATTATAAAGGTTCAGATTCAACTGATTCGTAAAAAAAAATACGTAATCGGCTGAAAGAAGAGTACAAACAAAGCTCCTAAAAAGTGTTCAGGTAAACTGTGTATTCCTGTAAACACATTTTCGCAGCATGGCTGGACATGAATTTTGCTGAAATCTTCGTATATAAATAAAAGTTTCAATTATATTTTTTTTTAAAGAAATGTTAAGAAAATACACACAAATAATTTTTTACCAAAAAAAAAAGACTATCAAAACTTTCATAATACAGGTGCGCTTTTTATTATAAAGTTATGACTATGGATATGGAAAATTCGCTTTTATTTCCTGGGAGCGGGATAGGCTCAAATACGCAATGACGCAAAAGAGTCAGTCAGTTCCTGAGGTTGATTGGCTGGTGCCACGTGTGCAACCAGGGAGCTGCTCTGGTGAGACCAGGCGCTGTCCCGCCCGGTGGCGACTCTGCGAAGTGACTCGGCGGTGGTCGTGCTGGTCCAGCGACAGATCACATTCAAATTCCATAGGTTTTTTTTAAATCACAAATTTTTCTCTTAAAAGTTTGGGTATTTTCAACAAGACACTACAGCACTCAGTGTTCTTTTACCTAATCTAAGTTGACATATATATATTTATTTATGATAGGGTAATTGTAAAAAAAACATGATTTGCATAAAAAGGAAAATTTAAAAAACTTTTAGTAGTGTTTTTGGGAGCCTTTTTTTTGGCTCAATGTCTTTGTTTTGATGCTTTACCTAAAAGTACATTTACACCTGATATTATTTACACATACATAGAAAAAAAACCTGTCTTTCACGGTTTGTTAAAAAAAAACATAAAATATGATTAATTGCACTGGCTCTAATATTAAACTATATGCATTCATGGCACTGTGGTGGTCCAGCGACGAGGACTGCGCATCTCGTTGTCCTGGCCACTGAACCGCTGCACTGGATATATATATATATATATATATATATATATATATATATATATAATATGGTACAGAAATATTCATGTTAACTTACAGATATTTGTACAATTGTGAATTTACTTGGAAACAACTGTATCACTACAAAATAGGGTTCGCAGTAACACTGGGTTCGGTTTCTTACCCGGGAAATTATGCTTGGTACTGTCACAGTTCCTCCAATAGTTAAAAGTTATTTTTATTTGTAAACCGTTTCATGAATACATTTCCAGTGTTAATTGCAGACATTTATAGACATAAATAAATTCCTATTATTTAATACTCGATTATTTTTCCCCTGTTTTAAAAAAAATATATATGCTTGAATGAAACATCATTTAAAATATAAAATTTTACGCCAATTTTAGTAAGAAATACTCAGTATTATCTCGAAAAATCATATATAATAAATTCAAAAAATAACCGTTGCCATGTGTTGTACAATGTTAAAACTTGTTTCGGAAGGAATTTTTTTCTACAAGTACAGAGATTGTTTTTTTTTTTCTGTGTGCGATGGACATTGCAGACTTTACTGAAAGGGTTAGTTCCAGTGTTTCCATACAGGAAGGCCTACTCTTGATTAACGCTAAACGACCTCATGCATCGTGTCGAATTAACCAGCTGAAACTCATGAATACCCCTTGTTATGGCTCATTGAGTGGGAACAATGCGAGCCATTCGGCCGAACATCCGTAACAGCACAGTGGTGATATTTAGAGATTATCGGGACGGGCCGACAACTGTGACACTAGCTGACGCCCTAGTTCACGCAATCGATACTCGGCACCACGCTATCGGCAAGTTTGTTTCTCGGCAACCGCGGTCTCACGCGTACAGGAGTTTTATTTATTTTTTATTAAGGGTAGTGAGATTCATCTAGCACTTTATTGTAGCAAAAAATACTTTAATAAAAACAATTTACGTATTATTTTTGTTTTAATAATTATTTAAGTAAAATATATATACTAAGCGACCATTTTGGTATTACCAAATAATGTACAAATTAAGCTTTTAAACCTCTGTAAATAAAATGAATTTATCTGGAAAACAGATACAATTCCCCAATGCTGATTTTAAAATAAAGCAGATTTATCCAATTTTTTTCCCCCAGTGAAATGTCGCTTATTTGCAGTTGTTTTCACGGTTTCGTTTTTTCAAAAATAACTATCAGTAGTAAATAATCAATATTTTAGCTTCTTGAAATTCACTCGGAAATGATATCCAGGAATAAAGAACATATGTTTTTGGAGAATACTTAGGTATTTCGCTGTCAGCAAACGCAAAACAATTGAAATGTTAAAAAAAATGAAATATTCGGAAACTGCATGATGTGAGTTCGGTGGCTGGACGAATTCGAGTGAGTCAAATATTTTATTTTTTAGATGCATTTTGGATACTCAAACACTAGGAATAAAGTGATAAAAAATAAGGGTGGATGCGCTTTTTTAAAGAAATCTTTGGTGTTTTTTTAACTTATGAGATGCAGAAAACGAAACGCTCAACTATGGACACGTTTGTATTTATTTCAAAACTTTACTCATAACTCATGACAAAGAACACAAAAACAAAATTGTGGATGTAAAAAGTTATCGATATCTCGTGGTCAACGAGATATCGATTTCGCTTTTCAATCACTTTTCATTGAGTTATTGTATTTTGTTTCATTAGTATTTTAATGTTTATGTCAGTAGGCAATATTTAAAAATCAGCACATTTATTCAGTTCCAAACCACACATTGGTATGGCTTTTCATTTTAAGTCACCATTTTTAACATAGCAACCTTCGTTGATAAATTCAGTTCTCTCGTGAAGTTAGTGTATGGTCGTATTTTTTATACTTCCAGGGATTATAATTAACGTGCATCCTTTTGATATCTGAAAATTCAGACGGAGGTATTCTTGAAACATCTTTACGTGTAATGTAATTTGAATGTTAACATGAATATTGTGCCTTCTTTGAAGTGTAATTCATAACCACTTACTTATAATGAATCAGCTGCAAGATTTTAAAAAATCAGCTAAGTTACCATTACTTTTGGTTCTTTATTTTGTCACCTCGTTTAACCTTCTCACTTTATCAGAGTCCAGGTAATCGCATTAAATTATTCTAGCGAGGGTTTTAATGGTGAATGTTGGAAGCATTATGAAGTACTAGCTAAATTCGGCTACGCTTCGCTGGGACCCAGTCTAATATGAAATGAATAGGAAAATAAATTCAAGTTCTAGCGAACATAAATTCACCGAGGAAACATATCATCAATTTAATACTCTGATTTGCGTTGCTGTGGATATGATTTGAAATGAAAGAGAAGGAAGAAAAAAAAAATATTTTTACACATAATTTTTATTTTTATTTTGAAGCTAATAAATGTCCGTTTTCTGCATAAACATAAATATCAGAGGGTTTGCTGAGTCTTGAGCATGTGACGTATAATTTCCCTCGGAGAAGCATTCTTTTTCTAAATTCAAACCGCACACTTGCAAAGATTGCCCTTACGCTTTATTTACAATCATAGCGAATGCAAGGCGTGTTGGAAATCGAACCCGTTTGAACTCGAACGCTGTGTCGATTGGAATGAGTGGTATTCTTGGAAGTAGTACGTCTTCACCTTTATGAGGTCCAATCAGAATTGTTGCTTCAATTAGAATTTTCATCATTTTTTTAAACTACTTATAGTGTGCAATTGCATAACTTTTGCTTATTGATGTTTTGGAGTTATATAATTGACACTCCAATTTTCAAATTTAGAATGTGTGACAGTAATCTGGTAACGTCAAGTGAATTAAGAAAATCCGTAAAAAAAATTACTACTTCACTTTGTTTTATCACGGAATCAATGGATTTGCATGCCACTCTTTCACCTGCGATTCTGTTTAGAATGATTTTTTTATCGTATACATAAAAATTTTTAGCCGCTAGAATGGCTCTTCCGCTTAAACATTCGTGATTTCGATAATTTGTGTCGATGCTTTGGAAAATATTGTCTACTAATTCTTCTTTTGAATTCATAATCTTCAAAAATTTTATGGGAATGTGATTTTTCCTGTGTCTGAAATTGTAGGTACAGTGCCGTTACCGACCTCGATAAATAGTCTTGAAAATATGCCCGCTGTTGAATCGATTTGGAGCTGAATTCTCATATTTGTTGTTAAATTCATTTCTTTGACTGAACTCAAAAAAGATGAATATTTCAGACAGGCAATCAATTAATCAACTGGTGTTGAGCGAGGTATAACTGGAAGCGTTTGCCTGAAGTCACAGGATAGTAACACCAATGCTCCATAAAATTGGACCTGAATATTTCTCAAGACTTTAATTGTGTCGTCTAATGCTTCCAATGACTTCTTGTGAGCCAACTCGTAAACTGCGTTCCATGGCAAGCAAAAACAAAAGACGGCGGTAATTTATTTTTGCGCGCGCGCATTCCAATGAGAATATATTCATTCCGTGAAGAATCTAATCTACTTTCTCGCTAGATCGTCCAGAAATAATTAATATACTTATTCCAAACTACATATTAGCAGAATGTGAATGAAACGTATAAACCTTCTATTTAAAAACGTATATATTTTTTCTTTTCCAAAAAGCTCAAACCGGTAGCCCTATATGTTTATTTCCGATCGAACACCATAATATCAAATTTCATTCTTCTTACTTTGAAAATGATGGACATCCCGGAAAATTAACGTATACTTTAAAAAAAAAAATACCATAAAAATACTTGCGTATTGAAATGCAACGTTGTGTCAAAATTTCAAGTCAATTGATCGACTACTTTTCAAGTTTGGCGTACACAAACATACGGAGGCTGAATTTTTATATAAGTATATAAATTTGTAAAGAAAAGCAAAAAACTTTTGATTCCCAGAAAAGTTTGTTAAATATGGTGTATGACTATTATTTTCTTATCTCAAAATCTGTATCATTGGTGAAAATGATTGCTATCGCTTCCCTCTTGTTTTCATAGTGACACACATATTAGTACTTTATTTAAATGCGACAAATGAAATAGAGTTTTAGCTAAATCTGTTTTGTAATATTGTCCATTAATGTAAATTGTGTCATTTTTAAATAATTATCTTTGATGTTTATGTGTATGAAACTTGCTATTGCCGCAACTTAACCTGTGCATTTAAACTGATTTTAAAGAAATTGTGTTAACATCATTACTACCGGAAAATATTTCTTACAGCAATTTTTATTAAAAGAGAAGTAAACTAATTTTGCTTCCTAATTTGACTTAGCTTTCAAAGTTGAGCCACGTGGCAGGTGGTATTATGGTAGAGTATTCCGACGTTTCGTCCTGCATTTCAGTTTTCATCTTAAGAATTTAAAATCAACTTAAAGATAGCGAATGGTATTAAATCTGCATATATATGCACTTGGGGTCTTTTCAGTTAGACAATCACAAGATGCCTTCTCATATTGGCTCTAGTGCCAGCCAATCAGTGAAGGTCTGCACCTATTTGGTAGTGTATCTGCCAATCATGTATGGCCTCATCTTATTGACTGTTGTTGGCCAACCGGAATTATAACTTGTTTTGCTTATCTCATCATGCTTTCTACTGGTGTTTTTTTTTTCTTTTCTTTAATTGGTGTCCATGTTTTGATAATATTACAGCCTTTTCCTCTACTGATTGTGATTTGGTGTTTACATAATTCTTTAGCTTCTCTCAATGTATTGTACCTGCAATTATCTGCGATAACATGCTTTAAAATTTGTCAAAATGTATACTGTTTGATAATGACTGATTTGTGGCACTTGTTTTTATAGTACCTGATGTGTTCTTTGATTCTTGTACTACCTTTCGGTCTGTCCTATGTATTCCAGTCCACAGGAACATTATTCTCCGTATATTCTACGAAGTTGGTTTGCTGGAATTTTATTGTTTACTGAGCGTGGCCAGATTTATAGTTTTAATTAAGGTTTTTTTATTGTATATGTTTCGTGTTTCTTCAAACGTCGGGCTAGCTGGTTGGTGACTCCTTGTAAATTTGGTCGCATCGTTATGTTAATAAATATATTAGCAGTTTATTGGTAGATGGTTTGTTTAAGTCTTTATGTATATATTTATGTTCGTATTCATTGACCAGTAGTGCTGTGAAAACTGTGCGAATCCTTAAATTAGCTTTGATTTTTTTTTCTGTTTACTTGGACTTTGCTGACTAGTGTGGATATTAATACTTTCTTCTGTGCAGGAGGATTTTGAGAATTGGGTTTAGGTATCAAACTGTGTGTGTTTAGGTTTGCGATACACATTCTGGCCCAGATTTTAGTTCAACACGTCCAAGACAAGTAGTTTTCCTTATTTTTTCCAATCCCACGGAGAACTTCATGTTGAAGTGTATGCTGTTGAGGTGCTCTAAAAGAAGTGTGCTAGGTTTTCCTTGCCAAGAGTGGGTCATTCAGATATCAGTGCCATACCTTAGGTTTGAGCGTGCCTAATTATATCTCTGCCTCTTCAACTTTTTTCCTGAATGTATATGTTTGTAGTGAAAACAAGGGAGACGCTACAAGTATGTCTTATGCCTAGAAAAAAATGTTCTTGTACAAAAAGAATATAGATATCACTAAATGTTCAACCATTCTTAAGGTTCCCTGGCTGCTAGGTCTCTGTCCCAGGTGTTCTATAAGAATCTGAAGAGTTTCTTGAATTAGGTCTTTTATAAAATTTAAACTACGTTTAAAATGGCAATAATTTCATCATTGTCCACGGACAAATTTTTTCTTTAAATTTCTACGAAATTTTCAGAGTTTTTGATGTGGGAGTTACGATTTAGGTATAACTGGGGTTTTGAGTTTGCTGAAATATCTGGCTCAGCTATGTGTTGGAAAGTCAGTTTCGCTGACAATACGGTGAAGTGAAATGTCTAGCTTGGGGATTTTCGGCAGTCCATATAATGACTTGCGGCATGTTGTCTTTGACAGAAGTTTCAGTGGTCCCGTTACGATGAAATATGTACCTATTTGCGCTATGCGCAGGAGTATAAACTCTCTCGCAAGCTTATTCCCTGCGTGCTCGATGCCAGTTTTTACCAGCAGAGCTTCCAGAAAGAGTTCGTTTGGCCTCGGACCGGCTGCAGAGGATGTTTCCTCCGCGGTCCCGATCGAGCAACAAGGTCGCCAACCTTTCCCCCTCCCTTCCCTGGTATTGCGCCACAAACCCCGCTAACCACAACGTGGGGGCAGCTTTAAATATTCACCTCCTCCTCCTCTGCATCCTCCTCTTCAGGTATCTTCTCGTGGTAAACAAAGCAGGGCCGCTGGCAAACACTCGTGGAACCCAATTAAACCCTTCGCTTCAACGGGGAAAGCGTCGTCAAAGTGCGTTTGTCGCACCTGCACGAATTTCCCTGCTCTCCTCCTGAATTGATTTACCGCCCCAACTTTTAATTCTCTGCGAAAGGTTGTGCGACACAAAATAAACTGAGAAAAAAAAGCAGACCGAAGTGAGTTTAAATATATATAGGCTGAAAAAAACTAAAATTAATGCTTCATTTGTACAAGCAAATACTCTATGTAGTCGGACAAATTATATCGACATGGCATTACCGAATGCATTTTGATATAATTAATTTTAAAAAAATCAACCAGTTTCTAAAATATATACATTTTTAATGATTATTTTTTTCTGGTATGTAGTTTCAGTCTTCAGAGTAGTTCCAGGGATCTCCTACGTTTGAAATTAAATTCTATGTACCCATCAAGTAGTTCTTTAAGAATATTCTTGTAAAATCAGAAGCTATCTTAATATTACTGTAAAATTGAAATGTATTCTACATGTTACAGAGATCTCCGTAGATTGTTTAATAACTATCTTTTTTGTGGTTTAAGAGAGCGATTTAACGAAAAATTATGTATTCGCTATCATACTACCACAATGTATGAAAACAAATTATTGAAGAAATTTCGAGTGTTTTGGATTTCAGCTCAAAAACATTATTATAATTACTATAATAGTCATCATACCAACCTCATATGCAGAGATAAGGCAAAAATGATACATTTTTACTTATATGAATATTTCTTTTACGTCTAAGATTTTCTAGTATTTTCGTCTTATCTGGTGGTTTCTGCCACATTTTAATACTTTTTTAATATAGGTGCAAGTTGTGTGATAGTTTCAACTGTAACATAAATAAGAATTTTTGGACTTATCCTTGGGTTTTTTTAGCCTTGACTCGCGAAGATACAAGAAATTCAATAAGTTAAGTATTGATTTATAATTGATCCCTTTTTCGATATTTACGGACATAGCTTACGATAATTTACGGTATATTTCTAAACGTTTTGGAAGTTAACAGTAATGCACCTAAAATTTACCAAAAATATGTTTTTCTTTCATAAGTTTTTTACGATACAGAAATATTTCACTGCCATAAATATTGCAAAAAATTAGGTTATCTTTAATTGCACAAACCGATAGTATTTATGGTAGGAGATTGAAATTTTTGTGTTACCAACAATTCTCAATGAAAAATGGTACAGACAAATGTGAGGCAAAAAATTAATAATATCTAACATAAATTAGTTTGTTATGGCCAACTGTGGTGGTAACTGGAAAACCAAACTAAATCATATTATAATTTAAATATAACCACATAATTAACGAAATAAGAGTTATCTGTGGTGCTTTCGAAATTTCTATACAACGTAGACGTGATTATGAGAACATTTAATTTAATTGTATGGTTACCTAAGAGTTATACACATCGCGCTATGCATATTCGTTTACTCAGGTGTAATTTGTAATTTTTAAATTATAATTTTTGCTTCTCAAGATTAAATTAGTTTTATATTACCAAGAGGTAAAATAAAACCAATAATTTTTATGACCTTAAAATGTATACAAAATATATGGTTGTAATAACTCTTAAATAATTTATATATATTATTTCACGATTATCAATCATATTTGTTTTCATAATTTGGGATTACAATTCATAAGTGATGTCGTTAGAAAACACATGTCTTCATGAATCGGTTTTTATTGTTTGCGTTTCTAGCATAACATCACTTGTATTGTTATTATTATTTTAAAAAAATAAAAATTATTAAAAAAAACAATTTTGTGCTGAAAATTTTAATTTTTTTCCTTTACTTCCATTAGGCAATAACATTCGACAGTCGTGAGCTGGTTTGTAAAATCATGTACACGACTGCTCCGCTACGTCGCGTTGCTTAGGGAGTCTCGACTTTAGTCCGGCATCCCCCCCTCCCAACCATCACGTGGAAAGGGATTTGCTCTCCGCGCTTAACTTGGCATTCACTTGCCGCCGTGCGTGAACAATGCTGTCATGCGGATTAGTGCATGGTTAAAAAAAAAAATTAAAACAAAGAGCAGTCCATCTCTTTATTCCTTTTCTTTTTTTATTATTATTTCGTACACGCCTACGTTATTCAGGGACTAAAGAGCAAGTCCGCACCAAAAAAAGTGCATTACGTGACAAGAGAGCGCAATATATATATATATATATATATATATATATATATATATATATATATATATAAAAGCCAGAATCCTCTCGAAACAGAGTCGAGAAGAAGCAGACAGAACACAATATTCTAGACATTAGAGTTAGGAATTGCTTGGAGATGCCGTGCTGTGAGATACTCAAAGTCACTTTCTAAACCTAACCATCGCCATACTGCAACACCCAAAACATTGTCCACACGATGGTTAATAAGTATGAATTATAATTTCCGTCGTTACAAACACAGTCACTACTCAAATAAATCAGTGCCTTTGAAAATGTTTCCACAATGCAGACACCAATCTCCAACCAGTGTTTTGGTGTCCCGCTGTCACTGTTAGAAATTACTGTAAATCTACGAACTTTTCAACGAAGAATATAACTCAAAATAAACGATAAGTTCATCGAAACTAACCCGTATTTCTACTTCTGAGTTGTGTGTTGCGTTCTAAACAAAGGTAAACATACACGCTGACAAAAATAAGCGTTTTCTTACTGTACACAGAACCAGTTTTTTTTTTTTTTTAAGTTTTGTTAATATACCAAGAATATTATTTTGGATTCATGTTTAAAGTAAGTAAACATATAGTTTGTAAATTTACGAAAGAAGCCGTAAATTTACGAAGATCCCTGGATAATTTGTAACCAGCGTTCTTAGTAAATTTAAGGAAAAATTCTTTAACAAAGTAACTTGTCACAGATCATCAGCTGGACCAAAAAAAAAGACTGCACGCAGAATATCCATGTAGTTATCCATGCATGGCCAACATTTAATTTATATGAAAGGGTCCCATATATACTGGTGTAAGTCAAATATTTTGCAGCTTTGAGTTAACTATATAATTCACCTATGAAAAGTTCAAATTATTATTTAGACTGGAAAACTTATATCTGTAAAGTTATGCTCGTAATTTGCTGGGTATAAATTTAATGGTCGGTATGAAATGCTTTGTTAGGAAATGACTGTGTTTAACGACGGAATTTATAATGCATACTTCTTAACCATCGTTTGGGTGTTGCTGTTATAGCGATGTTGAGGTTTGGAAAGTGACTTCAACTTCGTCACAGAATGGCATCTCCTGGCCATCCCTAACTTTCATGTTTAGAATATTGTGATCTGTCTTCTTCTTCTTCTTCGTCTTCTTATTTTTCTTCTTCTTGACTCTGGTTCCAGAGGACTCTGGTTCCAGAGGACTCTGGTTCCAGAGGACTCTGCTTCCAGAGGACTCTGGTTTATACACATACACACATACACACACACACCTATATATGCGCTCTCTTATTACGAGTTGGAAGTTTTGTGTAAAGAACATAGGCCCCTGCGAAATAATAATGTGTCTCTTCTTTACAGGAATTATTCATTGGTTCGTTGATATTCTTAAATGTACTTATACTTATTTTGCTTCTGGGCCCTATTTCATAAACACAGTAATAATATTAGTTCCTAAATAGTAGTGAAATAAAAAATAGCTATTAGTGTAGAAATTTGTGTTTCATAAACAAAGTTGAAGGACTGATAAAATAGTTCACTAATTTTATTAGTTTAATAGTCAGCTGATGTTGGTGGGTAATATTTTGATGTTTACATTTTTGAACATTGTGTAAAAATGGCTAAAAGAGAACTTAAAAAAAAAGGAAATATTAAAATTTTCGAGAATAAAGATGTTCTGTTTGGTACATTTTCTGGCACTTTAACAAAAGATGTTAAGAAGTTGTGTTGGACAGAAATACGTGATTATGCAGTAGCAATCGGGTTAGTCATAAACGACAAAGACTGTGCCAATTGCCCTACAGACAGCAGGGCCGGCGCGTCCATATAGGCGAACTAGGCAACCGCCTAGGGCGCCAAGTAGCTGGGGGCGGCGCAGCACGACACATAAGAGCTGATAAAATATGTTTAACGATTATTGAAACTAGATGAATATTGATTTTTGTAACAGTTTGGAATGTTTATATTGATATAAGTAATTATTAAAGTCCACGGTGACCTGGTTATGATTTGTAATAAGTAAAAAAGTAAAAAAAAAAAAAAAACAAGCCTGCTTACATTTGATTGTTGACAAAATCTAAGGCTTACGTGATGTATTTTGAGGTAAGGGAAATTTTTTTTGGGGGTTGTCCGGGGGGGGGGGGTGACTAAGGTTTTTCGCCTAGGGCGCCAATTTACCTTGCACCGGCCCTGACAGACAGTAGCTTTAGAAACATTGTGCATGTCTGCTATGCATTGGTATTGCACACCACTACCAAGCCAGTGTAGTGCTATTTGCAGTGGTTGCCTAGGTGAAAGTGCCTGATTCCGTGCTGTTGGATGGAATAAAAAAGGTTCAATGCTTGTGAGCACATAATTAAAAACACCACGTGTTAACCTAACACGTTCATTGTACTCATATGTTTCCTCTGACAACGTAGGTATAGGTTTTCCTTTTTTGAAAATGTCTCGGACGTCTTACTATTACATCATCATCTTCACTTCCACTAGAATCTGAAGATTCCATTTTCTTTGTTAAATTTTTGTACTACACAAACAGATACCACTGCTGTTCTCTAAAAATTGATGACTCTTAAAATGATTTATTATAAAGCCAAGATTGATAAATTTCAGTGCTAATAATCAGTGCAATATATTTGTGTTTGAAGTTTATGAAACACTCTTGATTTTGAACTCATTTTATCACTCATTATTAGGAGTCCTACACTACTAGCTACTTTTTTACACTACTAGTTTTATGACACAAAACTTATAATTAGCAGCTACTTCTATGACTGCTGACTCCTAATTATGAGACTAATAAGTTTTATGAAATAGGGCCCTGGGTACACTTTAGAGGCGGATTTATTTTAAAATCTTAAAATGGCTTACACTTTAAAAGTATTGATTTGAAGGGAAGATAGAATTTTTTTTTTCAATTTGGTTTAAATTTAAATATAATTCTGTAAGACAAGATCGTACTAATGTTTTCCGAAATAAAATTGAATGGCGCGCGCTCTACCTACTTCCTGTGCCTCCCCCATCCTCTTAAACCATTCGTCTGACCAGTGGTTCACTCAAAGGAATCCCCATCCTAAGAGTGTCACGAGGCACTTGGAGGTACACAACGTTAACAAACATGGCAACAAGGGTCTCACAGTTGTCCGACTCTCTCATTTGTTCGTTATTCCCGCGCGATCCGCCATCGAGTACCCACTCCTGAGCGTTGTACTTGCAGACATCGCCACTACTTCCTTATCGGCTGTGAAGCAGTTTCACTTCGCAAACCAACAGGTGGGGTGAGGTCTTGAATAAGCATCGCGCTTACGAGGGGAAAAAAAAAATAGTGAGTACGTTGAGTTCACGCGCGAGAGAAGTGAAAATTCTTGCTTTTTATGTATAGATAGAGATAAATTATTTTCATTTTCGATCAAACTAACCACATAAAAATAAATGATAATCATCAAATCAATGCAAAAAATCAATAACTCTTTTCCACACAAGTAAATTAATTGTTGATACTTAAATGAAATAAAGAAATATGGTAGCGTCAATCATTAGCCGTTACGAAAACTGAGGAGTAGACGAACACAAACAGCGTTACGAGAACTCCATAACATCAAGCATCACTGCTGCGTCATTTCTACCTCTCCCCTGCCGTCTCCCCTTCCGGCCGATACAACTAGCATCTAGCATGCTGTACTACCCACCTATCCCCTCCCTTGCCGTCTTCCCATTAGACCGCTGGCGCATGCGTTGGAGTGGCGTCGCCTGCTGAAGCACTCTCCTCATCCACCAGTTCCCCCATTACGTACCTAACTATTCTCCTCTTGCGATCGGAATTTTTTTTCGTAACGCTTGTAGCCCCCTCAGCAAAGAATTTTCAGTTTAAATGATTGTGTCACTCGCAAAAAAAAAATTGGTTGTCTATAAAGTCTGTTTACGGACGATAGTTTAACGTGACGTCATAACAAAACATTGATGAAATGATTGCATACTTTTATGAATAAAGTTTAATCATTTTTATTGAATTATCACTATTTTGTATGGATACAAAGAAGGAGTGAAATGAAATCTACAATTTAATTGATAAATGTACTTTTATTTGCACTCATTAATTCTAATATGTTTATTACTTTAACGAAGAGATTATTTTAACTATAACTTTTGTACATGTTTGCTATTTAAGTTCTTCCAATCTGTGTTATTCTGTTAAGGATAGGACGATGATAGGAACAGTAGTAAACGAATGGGAGTGTTTCAAGTTTAATGTGCCTCGAAAAAGTCAAATCGATGGTTGTTCCAATCGAGTGGAAGAGAGATAGATGCGGCGCAAGCGTACAATAAGCGTAACGGGACAGAGCGTAACGGGACAATGTGCGTAACGGGACACTTTTTCGTGCGTGCAGCCGGCGTTCATCGATTTATTAGACGTCGTCACGTCAAAAAAAGACTGTCTGCGCGCGAGAACGGGTCCGAGAATTGCGCCTGGGCTGTTGGGAACGGGCCGTGTTCGACAACACTTACTCCTGGGAGATTGTTGGCGGGGAGGGTAACGACGCGGGGACAGGCTTCCAGCTGGCCCGAGGCCCACACCGCGGCGGGTTCTGGGAGCTTCGTCGCCGCCTGCGCGCTGATCGCACAAACACACACACACACACACGGGAATCCTTTCTTTTCACAGACGAGAGAGCCAAACGCCCGATCGTGCATATTCGGTTTTTTGACGTGACAACGTCAAATAAATCGATGAACGCCGGCTGCACCCACGAAAAAGTGTCCCGTTACGCACATTGTCCCGTTACGCTGTGTCCCGTTACTCTCATTGTGTGCTTGCGCCGCATCTATCTATCTTCCAACCGATTGGAACAACCATCGATTTGACTTTTTTGAGGCACATTAAACTTGAAACACTCCCATTCGTTTCCTACTGTTCCTATCATCGTCCTATCCTTAACAGAATAACGCAGATTGGAAGAAGTTAAATAGCAAACATGTATAAAAGTTATAGTTAAAATAATCTCTTCGTTAAAGTAATAAACATATTTGAGTTAATGTGTGCAAATAAAAGTAAATTTATCAATTAAATTGTAGATTTCATTTCACTCCTTCTTTGTATCCATACAAAATGGTAATAGTTCAATAAAAAAGATTCAATTTTATTCATAAAAGTATGCAATCATTTCATCAATGTTTTGTTATGACGTTGTCACGTTAAACTATCGCCCCTTAAACCGACTTTACAGACAACCAATTTGTTTTGTTTTTTTGTTCATTGTAAATAAATATGGCGGTGATGATAAAAGGATACTAATGGTCAATTAGGTTAGGTTAGCTACATTATAAATACTTTAAAACATTGTGGACGGTTGATTTGGTTAGGATGGCTACATTAAAGATACAGAAAAAAACATGAACTTCGGGGAACTTCGGGTTTTGGCTCTCTCGTCTGTGAAAAGAAGGCTTCTCCCCCCCCCCCCCCCCCCCCGACACACACACACACACACACACGTCGAGGGGCGCGGAGATCACCGCGAGGGAGAAGCTGCGTCATTACGAACACGACGTTTATCGTTAAACTCCGGCCATTGACGACGTTCTGGCGGATATGTGCAGTAACCTTTGATTATTAACACACAATTCGGACGGTATTTATCACACCGGTGCTACATTATATAGGTACCACGTATGTATACGTTAATGATGTAAAACAAATAACTTTAACTATAAAAGTATAAAATAATAAGAAATTTCAGTGGCACAATTTTTTTTTTCCATAGCTGGGACTGTTAGGGAGCCAAACTATTAACAATTAAGTTTATTTGAGGTTAATAACGGTTAGGGTAGTATTTTTGTACATGGATTTGTGTTTCCTATGGAAAAACACAGGTATTGCCACTTTTACAAAACAAATATATTTTTCTATATCTTTAAATTAGATAATTAAATATTCAGTAATTGTTTGCCTTTAAGGACTCCGATTAAAAACCGTGGGTCACAAGTCTTGCGGATCATAACGAAACACACACCGCGTATGGTTCGTAATCACCAAATGACTGTACTTGTATTGGTTGAACGTAGAGAAAACCCAGAGTCTCCACGAGTGTTCATAATAAGTCCACTGGTTCCGTGACACGTCCGCTCGGCTCGGGAAGACCTAACCCAACTCAGGAGTGTAGTCTTCCACGACGGAGTGCATGTCACAGCTCGGTAAGGCCTCACCGGGCTCAGGAGTGTAGTCTTCCACGACGGAGTGCATGTCACAGCTCGGGCAGGCCTCACCAGGCTCTGGAGTGAAGTCTTCCACGACGGAGTGCATGCCACAGCTCGGGCAGCCCTCACCAGGCTCAGGAGTGTAGTCTTCCACGACGGAGTGCATGTCACAGCTCGAGAAGGCCTAACCAGGCTCAGGAGTGTAGTCTTCCACGACGGAGTGCATGCCACAGCTCGGGCAGGCCTCACCAGGCTCAGGAGTGTAGTCTTCCACGACGGATTGCATGTCACAGCTCGGGCAGGCCTCACCAGGCTCTGGAGTGAAGTCTTCCACGACGGAGTGCATGTCACAGCTCGGGCAGGCCTCACCAGGCTCTGGAGTGTAGTCTTCCACGACGGAGTGCATGTCACAGCTCGGTAAGGCCTCACCGGGCTCAGGAGTGTAGTCTTCCACGACGGAGTGCATGTCACAGCTCGGGCAGGCCTCACCAGGCTCTGGAGTGAAGTCTTCCACGACGGAGTGCATGTCACAGCTCGGGCAGGCCTCACCAGGCTCTGGAGTGTAGTCTTCCACGACGGAGTGCATGTCACAGCTCGGGCAGGCCTCACCAGGCTCAGGAGTGTAGTCTTCCACGACGGATTGCATGTCACAGCTCGGGCAGGCCTCACCAGGCTCAGGAGTGTAGTCTTCCACGACGGAGTGCATGCCACAGCTCGGGCAGCCCTCACCAGGCTCAGGAGTGTAGTCTTCCACGACGGAGTGCATGTCACAGCTCGGGCAGGCCTCACCAGGCTCAGGAGTGAAGTCTTCCACGACGGAGTGCATGCCACAGCTCGGGCAGGCCTCACCAGGCTCAGGAGTGTAGTCTTCCACGACGGAGTGCATGTCACAGCTCGGGCAGGCCTCACCAGGCTCAGGAGTGAAGTCTTCCACGACGGAGTGCATGTCACAGCTCGGGCAGGCCTCACCAGGCTCAGGAGTGAAGTCTTCCACGACGGAGTGCATGCCACAGCTCGGGCAGGCCTCACCAGGCTCAGGAGTGTAGTCTTCCACGACGGATTGCATGTCACAGCTCGGGCAGGCCTCACCAGGCTCAGGAGTGTAGTCTTCCACGACGGAGTGCATGCCACAGCTCGGGCAGCCCTCACCAGGCTCAGGAGTGTAGTCTTCCACGACGGAGTGCATGTCACAGCTCGGGCAGGCCTCACCAGGCTCTGGAGTGAAGTCTTCCACGACGGAGTGCATGTCACAGCTCGGGCAGGCCTCACCAGGCTCTGGAGTGAAGTCTTCCACGACGGAGTGCATGCCACAGCTCGGGCAGGCCTCACCAGGCTCAGGAGTGTAGTCTTCCACGACGGATTGCATGTCACAGCTCGGGCAGGCCTCACCAGGCTCTGGAGTGAAGTCTTCCACGACGGAGTGCATGTCACAGCTCGGGCAGGCCTCACCAGGCTCAGGAGTGTAGTCTTCCACGACGGAGTGCATGTCACAGCTCGGGCAGGCCTCACCAGGCTCTGGAGTGAAGTCATCCACGACGGAGTGCATGTCACAGCTCGGGCAGGCCTCACCAGGCTCAGGTGTGTAGTCTTCCACGACGGATTGCATGTCACAGCTCGGGCAGCCCTCACCAGGCTCTGGAGTGAAGTCTTCCACGACGGAGTGCATGTCACAGCTCGGGCAGGCCTCACCAGGCTCAGGAGTGTAGTCTTCCACGACGGATTGCATGTCACAGCTCGGGCAGGCCTCACCAGGCTCAGGAGTGTAGTCTTCCACGACGGAGTGCATGTCACAGCTCGGGCAGGCCTCACCAGGCTCAGGAGTGTAGTCTTCCACGACGGATTGCATGTCACAGCTCGGGCAGGCCTCACCAGGCTCAGGAGTGTAGTCTTCCACGACGGAGTGCATGCCACAGCTCGGGCAGCCCTCACCAGGCTCAGGAGTGTAGTCTTCCACGACGGAGTGCATGTCACAGCTCGGGCAGCCCTCACCAGGCTCTGGAGTGAAGTCTTCCACGACGGAGTGCATGTCACAGCTCGGGCAGGCCTCACCAGGCTCAGGAGTGTAGTCTTCCACGACGGATTGCATGTCACAGCTCGGGCAGGCCTCACCAGGCTCAGGAGTGTAGTCTTCCACGACGGAGTGCATGTCACAGCTCGGGCAGGCCTCACCAGGCTCAGGAGTGTAGTCTTCCACGACGGAGTGCATGTCACAGCTCGGGCAGGCTTCACCAGGCTCAGGAGTGTAGTCTTCCACGACGGAGTGCATGCCACAGCTCGGGCAGCCCTCACCAGGCTCAGGAGTGTAGTCTTCCACGACGGAGTGCATGCCACAGCTCGGGCAGGCCTCACCAGGCTCTGGAGTGTAGTCTTCCACGACGGAGTGCATGTCACAGCTCGGGCAGGCCTAACCAGGCTCAGGAGTGTAGTCTTCCACGACGGAGTGCATGTCACAGCTCGGGCAGGCCTCACCAGGCTCAGGAGTGTAGTCTTCCACGACGGATTGCATGCCACAGCTCGGGCAGGCCTCACCAGGCTCTGGAGTGTAGTCTTCCACGACGGAGTGCATGTCACAGCTCGGGCTGGCCTCACCAGGCTCAGGAGTGTAGTCTTCCACGACGGAGTGCATGTCACAGCTCGGGCAGGCCTCACCAGGCTCTGGAGTGTAGTCTTCCACGACGGAGTGCATGTCACAGCTCGGGCAGGCCTCACCAGGCTCAGGAGTGTAGTCTTCCACGACGGAGTGCATGTCACAGCTCGGGCAGGCCTCACCAGGCTCAGGAGTGTAGTCTTCCACGACGGAGTGCATGTCACAGCTCAAGAAGGCCTCACCAGGCTCAGGAGTGTAGTCTTCCACGACGGAGTGCATGTCACAGCTCGGGCAGGCCTCACCAGGCTCAGGAGTGTAGTCTTCCACGACGGAGTGCATGTCACAGCTCGGGCAGGCCTCACCAGGCTCAGGAGTGTAGTCTTCCACAACGGAGTGCATGTCACAGCTCGGGCAGGCCTCACCAGGCTCTGGAGTGTAGTCTTCCACGACGGAGTGCATGTCACAGCTCGGGCAGGCCTCACCAGGCTCAGGAGTGTAGTCTTCCACGACGGAGTGCATGTCACAGCTCGGGCAGGCCTCACCAGGCTCAGGAGTGTAGTCTTCCACGACGGAGTGCATGTCACAGCTCGGTAAGGCCTCACCGGGCTCAGGAGTGTAGTCTTCCACGACGGAGTGCATGTCACAGCTCGGGCAGGCCTAACCAGGCTCAGGAGTGTAGTCTTCCACGACGGAGTGCATGTCACAGCTCGGGCAGGCCTCACCAGGCTCAGGAGTGTAGTCTTCCACGACGGATTGCATGCCACAGCTCGGGCAGGCCTCACCAGGCTCTGGAGTGTAGTCTTCCACGACGGAGTGCATGTCACAGCTCGGGCAGGCCTCACCAGGCTCAGGAGTGTAGTCTTCCACGACGGAGTGCATGTCACAGCTCGGGCAGGCCTCACCAGGCTCTGGAGTGTAGTCTTCCACGACGGAGTGCATGTCACAGCTCGGGCAGGCCTCACCAGGCTCAGGAGTGTAGTCTTCCACGACGGAGTGCATGTCACAGCTCGGGCAGGCCTCACCAGGCTCAGGAGTGTAGTCTTCCACGACGGAGTGCATGTCACAGCTCGAGAAGGCCTCACCAGGCTCAGGAGTGTAGTCTTCCACGACGGAGTGCATGTCACAGCTCGGGCAGGCCTCACCAGGCTCAGGAGTGTAGTCTTCCACGACGGATTGCATGTCACAGCTCGGGCAGGCCTCACCAGGCTCAGGAGTGTAGTCTTCCACGACGGAGTGCATGCCACAGCTCGTGCAGCCCTCACCAGGCTCAGGAGTGTAGTCTTCCACGACGGAGTGCATGCCACAGCTCGGGCAGCCCTCACCAGGCTCAGGAGTGTAGTCTTCCACGACGGATTGCATGCCACAGCTCGGGCAGGCCTCACCAGGCTCTGGAGTGTAGTCTTCCACGACGGAGTGCATGTCACAGCTCGGGCAGGCCTCACCAGGCTCAGGAGTGTAGTCTTCCACGACGGAGTGCATGTCACAGCTCGAGAAGGCCTCACAAGGCTCAGGAGTGTAGTCTTCCACGACGGATTGCATGCCACAGCTCGGGCAGGCCTCACCAGGCTCTGGAGTGTAGTCTTCCACGACGGAGTGCATGTCACAGCTCGGGCAGGCCTCACCAGGCTCAGGAGTGTAGTCTTCCACGACGGATTGCATGCCACAGCTCAGGCAGGCCTCACCAGGCTCTGGAGTGTAGTCTTCCACGACGGAGTGCATGTCACAGCTCGGGCAGGCCTCACCAGGCTCAGGAGTGTAGTCTTCCACGACGGAGTGCATGCCACAGCTCGGGCAGGCCTCACCAGGCTCAGGAGTGTAGTCTTCCACGACGGAGTGCATGTCACAGCTCGGGCAGGCCTCACCAGGCTCAGGAGTGTAGTCTTCCACGACGGAGTGCATGTCACAGCTCGGGCAGGCCTCACCAGGCTCAGGAGTGTAGTCTTCCACGACGGAGTGCATGTCACAGCTCGGGCAGGCCTCACCAGGCTCAGGAGTGTAGTCTTCCACGACGGAGTGCATGTCACAGCTCGGGCAGGCCTCACCAGGCTCAGGAGTGTAGTCTTCCACGACGGAGTGCAAGTCACAGCTCGGGCAGGCCTCACCAGGCTCAGGAGTGTAGTCTTCCACGACGGAGTGCATGTCACAGCTCGGGCAGGCCTCACCAGGCTCTGGAGTGAAGTCTTCCACGACGGAGTGCATGTCACAGCTCGAGAAGGCCTAACCAGGCTCAGGAGTGTAGTCTTCCACGACGGAGTGCATGTCACAGCTCGGGCAGGCCTCAACAGGCTCAGGAGTGTAGTCTTCCACGACGGAGTGCATGTCACAGCTCGGGCAGGCCTCACCAGGCTCTGGAGTGAAGTCTTCCACGACGGAGTGCATGTCACAGCTCGAGAAGGCCTAACCAGGCTCAGGAGTGTAGTCTTCCACGACGGAGTGCATGCCACAGCTCGGGCAGGCCTCACCAGGCTCTGGAGTGAAGTCTTCCACGACGGAGTGCATGTCACAGCTCGAGAAGGCCTCACCAGGCTCTGGAGTGAAGTCTTCCACGACGGAGTGCATGCCACAGCTCGGGCAGGCCTCACCAGGCTCTGGAGTGTAGTCTTCCACGACGGAGTGCATGTCACAGCTCGGGCAGGCCTCACCAGGCTCTGGAGTGTAGTCTTCCACGACGGAGTGCATGTCACAGCTCGGGCAGGCCTCACCAGGCTCTGGAGTGTAGTCTTCCACGACGGAGTGCATGTCACAGCTCGGGCAGGCCTCACCAGGCTCTGGAGTGTAGTCTTCCACGACGGAGTGCATGTCACAGCTCGGGCAGGCCTCACCAGGCTCTGGAGTGTAGTCTTCCACGACGGAGTGCATGTCACAGCTCGGGCAGGCCTCACCAGGCTCTGGAGTGTAGTCTTCCACGACGGAGTGCATGTCACAGCTCGGGCAGGCCTCACCAGGCTCTGGAGTGTAGTCTTCCACGACGGAGTGCATGTCACAGCTCGAGAAGGCCTCACCAGGCTCAGGAGTGTAGTCTTCCACGACGGATTGCATGCCACAGCTCGGGCAGGCCTCACCAGGCTCTGGAGTGTAGTCTTCCACGACGGAGTGCATGTCACAGCTCGGGCAGGCCTCACCAGGCTCAGGAGTGTAGTCTTCCACGACGGATTGCATGCCACAGCTCGGGCAGGCCTCACCAGGCTCTGGAGTGTAGTCTTCCACGACGGAGTGCATGTCACAGCTCGGGCAGGCCTCACCAGGCTCAGGAGTGTAGTCTTCCACGACGGAGTGCATGCCACAGCTCGGGAAGGCCTCACCAGGCTCAGGAGTGTAGTCTTCCACGACGGAGTGCATGTCACAGCTCGGGCAGCCCTCACCAGGCTCAGGAGTGTAGTCTTCCACGACGGAGTGCATGTCACAGCTCGGGCAGGCCTCACCAGGCTCAGGAGTGTAGTCTTCCACGACGGAGTGCATGTCACAGCTCGGGCAGGCCTCACCAGGCTCAGGAGTGTAGTCTTCCACGACGGAGTGCATGTCACAGCTCGGGCAGGCCTCACCAGGCTCAGGAGTGTAGTCTTCCACGACGGAGTGCATGTCACAGCTCGGGCAGGCCTCACCAGGCTCAGGAGTGTAGTCTTCCACGACGGAGTGCATGTCACAGCTCGGGCAGGCCTCACCAGGCTCTGAAGTGAAGTCTTCCACGACGGAGTGCATGTCACAGCTCGAGAAGGCCTAACCAGGCTCAGGAGTGTAGTCTTCCACGACGGAGTGCATGTCACAGCTCGGGCAGGCCTCACCAGGCTCAGGAGTGTAGTCTTCCACGACGGAGTGCATGTCACAGCTCGGGCAGGCCTCACCAGGCTCTGGAGTGAAGTCTTCCACGACGGAGTGCATGTCACAGCTCGAGAAGGCCTAACCAGGCTCAGGAGTGTAGTCTTCCACGACGGAGTGCATGTCACAGCTCGGGCAGGCCTCACCAGGCTCAGGAGTGTAGTCTTCCACGACGGATTGCATGTCACAGCTCGGGCAGGCCTCACCAGGCTCAGGAGTGTAGTCTTCCACGACGGAGTGCATGCCACAGCTCGGGCAGGCCTCACCAGGCTCAGGAGTGTAGTCTTCCACGACGGAGTGCATGTCACAGCTCGAGAAGGCCTCACCAGGCTCAGGAGTGTAGTCTTCCACGACGGAGTGCATGCCACAGCTCGGGCAGGCCTCACCAGGCTCAGGAGTGTAGTCTTCCACGACGGAGTGCATGCCACAGCTCGGGCAGGCCTCACCAGGCTCAGGAGTGTAGTCTTCCACGACGGAGTGCATGTCACAGCTCGGGCAGGCCTCACCAGGCTCAGGAGTGTAGTCTTCCACGACGGAGTGCATGTCACAGCTCGAGAAGGCCTCACCAGGCTCAGGAGTGTAGTCTTCCACGACGGAGTGCATGCCACAGCTCGGGCAGGCCTCACCAGGCTCAGGAGTGTAGTCTTCCACGACGGAGTGCATGCCACAGCTCGGGCAGGCCTCACCAGGCTCAGGAGTGTAGTCTTCCACGACGGAGTGCATGTCACAGCTCGGGCAGGCCTCACCAGGCTCAGGAGTGTAGTCTTCCACGACGGAGTGCATGTCACAGCTCGAGAAGGCCTCACCAGGCTCAGGAGTGTAGTCTTCCACGACGGAGTGCATGTCACAGCTCGGGCAGGCCTCACCAGGCTCAGGAGTGTAGTCTTCCACGACGGAGTGCATGCCACAGCTCGGGCAGGCCTCACCAGGCTCAGGAGTGTAGTACTTGTTAGGATAAGTTAATATAACTAAATTAAAAGTTTGGTAAGGTATGTCAGCGTTATTTTAAGTACTTTATAACTATAAAATAAAATATATTAATACTTGCAATACGATGTTATTTCATCAAACTTCAGACATATTCGGAACTGTTCTGATTAGGCTGTCATCCCAGTGAAATGTAGACTTCCTAGATTATTAACCGGAATACCCAATAATAATTAATATACAAATGTTTGTTTAAAACTAAAGTTAACATTGTCATAACGTTGTCATGTTTTACCGGTATTCCAAATCTCTTGTTGTAGGCTACCTCAAATAACGTGTTTCATCTTTGCAATGCTCTCGTTTCTTTTCCTCCAAGGTGTGATTGGTCTGTTGAAAATTGAATAGAATGGCGAACCTCATCGTGATGAGGAGGGCCCGCTTAGTTATAGAACAAGTAGGGGGATAATAGTCTTGCGCTCAGTCAAGGGTGTACTTGTGTTTGTGATGCATAATGATAAGGTTGATGCTCGTTGAGGATTTCAGCACGGTTTCGCCTCTAAGCGCAAGGCTATGGACTGGCGCACAGTCTACTCGCCGTGCATAGGGCAACTATGATATTTGAGAAGTAGCCATAACATTACATGACGGAGAAATTAAGATAAAGTAGTTATTAAAGTTCCTTGAATGCTTTTAAGAATATATCAGATGTTTCATGCCTAGATTTATAGTACTAAAAAACATGTGTTATAACCATTTTCACTCTTTAAAAAAATATAGATTAAACTTGAAATATAGAAACAAAAGTTCCCGTCCGCTCTCAGTCTATTCCTAAATTATTTTCGTAAATGTTTGGAACAATTTTTAAATCGCGTGTTTTTGTTTCTAAAGCTCTGCACACCGTAATAACTGAGCGAACTAGAAACACGGGCAGTGCAGTGGCGTAAATGGCAGTCAGTGTCAACCAACGCTCCACCCACCCTGAAAAATTGGTTTCACATCGCGATAGATTAAAATTCAAACGCGCTTGTCATGCGATTGGCCCACTGTTTACGCTGAGGACCCGGAGCCAATAAAAAAAACCCTCAACTTAAAAGAGTATTGAATCACGAGCAGCCCAGCAGTTAAAATAATCTCTCTGAAGTCAGTGACCAATGTGCCAGGTACAATTGTCCGAGAGTGTAGAAGGCCGTGAAGTTCATTCCAGAGGTCTTCCCGTCCACAGCTGATAGTAAGGCTACGGCCAGACGAGCGTTATTTGCAGCGGCTCGTGCGCTGCAAAATGCAGCCAGAAAATGCGTCGCATGGCAGCAAGCGTGGCTGACCAGATGCAACGCAAATGACGCGCCGCAGCAAGTGAAGCGATCTGCGACACGCGCGTCACGCAGAACGAATAGGACCGGACCCATTTCTGGGCGCGACAAATGCGGCAGTATACCGGCCAGACGTGCGACATTTGCAGCAGACGGAGGAACGAAGAGCCACGCACGGTGATCTACGTAGCGCGCAATGGATTTTAGTTATATTGACAGTGAAGCATAGGCGTGCCTACAGGGGGGGGGGGGGGGCAGGTGGGCCATGCTGCCCCCCCCCCCCCCAATGTAATCACTCATATCGGCATTTTCTCTAATGCGTTCGTTAATATTCGTATATTCCTGGCACTGTGACACTCAAACTGTTTTTCAGTGTTGCAGCGAGCTAATTAACAATATTGTTAAACATTTTATCGTTCTGGAAATACAGCCGCCTTAGTTTATTTAAAACACGAGGTCCCTTAAAATTGCCAAGTAAAAAAAATTTTTAAGAAGTTTGTTAAAGTTCTGTTGTCTGAATTGCTGTGTTTGCATTCACTAAAAAGAAGTTCATTTCAAGGTAGATCTGGACCAAGCTATTGGAAAATTCGAGGGGGGAAAATGTGTAAGTACCCTTTAAACATTGTCTATGGAAAAAATATATATATTTTCAAGATTGTTAAAATCATACGGATATAAATATTAACTAGTAAACATATCTCGTTAATACTGCACAAAAATTTAAACACGGCAATGAGTGACTGTATTTAGGCTATTTAACATTCTAAATTCAGCTTCTGATTTAAAAATTTAGCAGGGCCCCCCGAATGGAAATGTCTGGGCACGCCTATGCAGTGAACAAATTATACTGGAAATTGAAAGTCGACCATGTTTATACGATATGAAAACATACAAGAATCGTACCTTGAAAATGGTTTCGTGGTTGAGCGTCGCAAAAAATGTTGTCGGCGAGAAATGGAACGACATGACGAATGAAATACTCTCCCTTTGTTGGAAGTTCACTATAAAAAGTGTACCCACAATTTCCTTCGACGTTTTCGTCGTCGATGTACAAGTGCTGCTACTACTGCAGCTTCCTCCACGACATCCATAGTGGGAACACTGCAATCAACTGGCTGCAGCGAGCGCTATTTGTTGCATGCGTGGCCGGCGTGTATCGTTTCACTTGCGACATTTCACGCCGTTTTTCACGCGACATTTGACGCTCGTGTCTGGCCATGCGCTGCGACTTTTAACGCTAGCTTTATTTGTCGCGCTGAACATTGCTGCAAATAACGCTCGTCTGGCCGTAGCCTAAGTGTCTAGGGGTTAACAGCACATTGTGTGCGGCGGTGGTTCGTGCTGCTCGATGCTTGATGGTGGTGCGAAGTTCCTTTCGAGCCGAGGTGCCCGCCCATCAAGCCATGTCGGTCCATTGTAGCCAGAGGCTGAATGCCAGCACCAACTGGACCAGAGTCAACTAGAGCATTCTTGCTGTCACGCCACGCCGCGCGCTGGCGACTTAGTCAACAGGTAATTTTAGAAACCTTCTCAGGCTCAGATGTTGGGACGACTTTATTTACTGCGGAGTTTTTTTATATCGTGCCTCAAACGTAAATGTGCTGTAAATTGGGTGATCAGAGCAAATATTATGAAAAGAGTTTTAACACTCTAGTCCCAGTTGTCTTAACTGTTTAGTGAATAAATTATTTCATTCGTTATTTGTTGAAAAGGCACTAGTCAAAGTTTTTTTATGTTTATCATATGTTTATAGTATATTTGTTGAACGATTATTTTGTTGTAGAGGGTCACGAGTCAAAGCAATAATCAGCATACCAAAGTTGGATAACATTTGAGTTCTGTTTGGAATTTCATTAATCCAGGACAAATAAACATTATCCTTTTTTTTAATTTGCCGAAACTAAACAGAATGCGACACATGACGCTAATACAGATCCATTTCATTCATCTAAAATGATTTTTGTATACTTTTTCACTTTTTTTTAACCTAAAAGGCATTTTGTGTAAGTGATAGTTTTGAAATACATGTTCAGTTACTGTTATTTTTATTTTTAAAGAAAGTTTTTTTCTTAATTCTACTTTATAACTCTTCATAAAAATATTCGGATGATAGTTCTTGAAATTTTTTTGTTTATTTAGGGAGCATTTTATATTTTTTTCTTCGGATCGCTATGACTGGTATATGTATTGAAGCATCACATCTTTGCAAGCATTTATTTTGTCATCCCACATGCCCGTTTCTAACCTGAAGTTACGAATCTTGACATGTTATTGATGAAACGTCAATGGCAAACAGTCTTTCTCCGTGGTTTCTAGTTTCCTTTGTATCTGGGGAATATATATTTTGATTCAGCTGACTGGAAAATTGCTGTCTCAGTTGAGAAAAATATTTAAGAATGTGTGTGTAGTTTATTGATTTTTAAGTCACCTGAATTTTTTTTACATACATTTACCAAGCACATGGTTGTAATAAGAGCACACACATATATATGACGTTTTCAGTATATCGATAAAATTTATATAATAAAGTACATTTTTATGGCTTGATAATTGAGATAAAATACAGTATTTATAATATAGTTCCATACATGTATTTAATATTTTGAGAATCATACAAATAACGATAAAAAAAATTATATATTTCCCACAAAATGTTATTATTCGCTATGATTAGCAAATATAAATGTTTCGATATATGAAATTCATCTCAGTGAAATTCATCTAAATTATCTAACTTTTTTGAGCACATTTTTTAATGTTTGCATAAAAAAGCACATACGCCCATATGCAGTACAACTTCTTCAATAATGTAAAAATTAATTTTTAATATATAAATGACGAATTAAAATGTTATTTTCTTACACTGATTTTTTATTTTGCCACTTAAAAGTGACAATTTAATAAATGGTTAGTGAAATTATTTTTCTTAGGGTATTTATTGGCGTAGTGTGTTAAGTGTTTGGCCAGATCGTTCTGCGGGTACCTAATAATTATATCTTTATGTCCTGTGTTTTTTCTATCACGAAAATGTTTTATTTTCTGGAGGCCGTCATTAAGTACAGCTAACAAAATATTAGATACACACAAAAATAAATAAGTTTATTAAGTTTTAAAACATCTTAGTGTTTTACACAGTATTCACATAGGAATTCGTGCAAAAAAAGATGGCATCGCTCTCATTATGAAACTTTCTGTTCTTGTAGCACTGCCAGCTCTGAAATACTTCATGGTGAGTCATCTTGTTGGCTTGTATTTCCCTCGTTTTTCTTTCTAATTTCTGGTAAAGGCTGTTAACTAATTTCCTGGTAAAGGGAAGTAATACAAAAATAAGGGAAATAGTATTTAATGAGACTTTGGCTGACAGATGTTAAGGGAAAAATATTACAATAAAATTAATGCTATTTATGCCGCAATTAGCTAAGAGAAGAGTGCTTTTAAAAAAGCTGATATTTAAATTAAAATAAAATATGTAAGCATTTAATAAGGGCGTGCAATGTTACACAGCCATCTTATACTTTAGTTAAACACTCGTGATGTTGAATATCGAGAGTACGTAGTAAAAGTTTGATTAGTTTTGTTAAGTGGTGCTTGTCTGCCTTTTATTTCTTTATGGTCTGCAAATTATATTGTTATGACGAGCGAAAATTCGTATGATATTAGGTAATATTACCAACCTATTAGCTATATTATGACGTGGAACTAGGCTTACCGTCCAAGCACCGGCTTTAATCGTAGAATTTTGATGTACAAAGTTAAAATAAAGCTTAACTAACCTTGCCAAACGTTAAAACTAAAGAATAATTTATGTCCTTAAAATTATCTTTACTAGTGGAAAGTTATTTGACTGTCGTAAACGACAATCAAAGTACCGAATTTTCCATGACAAAAAGAAATCAATTTATGGTAGTTTTGACTTATTACTCGTCTCGAAAAAACCATTAAGTATTTTCAATGTTCCTAATTTAACTTAACCAACTATTCATACTAATTTACATTATTTTTAAGTTATAAAACCAAATGTTTACACTATTATAAAGTATTTTAAATGATGCAAACCTTACCAGCTGTTCCCGCGATTTAACCATACTTTGAATTAGTGTAGCTAACCTAACCAAGAACCTTTTTCAAATGATTGTATTGTGTTTTAATTTAGCTAACTTAACCAATGGTAAAATACTTGAAATGTTGTAATCCATTTTACAGAATCATGAAATGTAATGAGAGGAATTTAGAAACACTATTTTTTAATATGTATTGATTTTTTTTCGGAGGAGTACCTACTCTAAATAATTATGGTGCCTGCTTTTTTTTAGTTTTGATTCTTTCAGCTTGTTGAGGGTGAAATTTAAGAAGCAACAAAATTCGCGCGTACCGTGCAAAATAAATTTAACAGGTGAAATCTAATGCGCATGCCCTATTTGTTCAGTTATAATCAATCTAAAGTTATACAACGCAGCTCGTGGATTATTTTCATACGAATGAACAATATATCGTTTTGTAAGCAATTTAGAAACATATGCTAATGTAAATTACGAACGCCGCGCTACCTTTTTTTATATTAACTTGATGTTTTTATTACCATGAGAAAGAAGTATAACTTCTGTGTACATAAGTACACACACCATATAATCAACAAAACTCTCTGAGAGTTAAAAAATGTATTTTTGGACATACGCCATTGTTAACGTGTGTCCAAACCCACATCTTGAATCAATCCTCCCCACTGCAAAAACTGTTCAAAGAAAACGAATCTGAGCGGTGTCGTTACAGGAATGAACGTGTTCAAATTTCACTAGCAACGAGTCGTCGTGTGCCGTTGGAGTCGACAGATTGTTCCGACCTTGCGGCCGGCATTCTCACGTTCCCCTCTCACACATGCGCCCTAATAGGGTAGGGAGGGAGTAACATTCCAGTTCTCTTTTCATAAAAATTCCAGAGTTTTTTTTAAAAAAAAAACAGAACTGTTGGGAATCGCTCCCTTTTGTTGATCGGGAGGGTATTAGAGCTTCGGCAATGACCAGCGGCTGGGGCCACCAACCCAGCATGGTCACCGCCTCAGCACCGTACCTCGCTCTGCTGACCAGACAGTTGGCTGTGTCCTGTGTTGGAGTTGACAGTGTTCGTTCACTCCCTCACTGCCCTACTTCGCGGAGACATGGAAGGTGCTGGGCTGATCCCTTCCGGGCAGCCTTCTTTTCACAGACGAGAGAGCCAAAACCCCGAATTTCCCCGAAGTTCATGTTTTTTCCCCGTATCTTTAATGTAGCTAACCTAACCAAATTGACCATTAGTATCCTTTTATCAACACAGCCATATTTATTTTCAATGAACCAAAAAAAAACCGAAGATGTACGATCGGGCGTTTGGCTCTTTCGTCTGTGAAAAGAAGGCTGACCGATCCCGTCCCTCCCGCAGCGTCCCGGCGCGGCTGTGGGACCAACAGCTGCCTGAATGTGCTGTCGCAACTCGGGCGGTCGCAGTCGGAGACCTGAAGCGGCGCGGGCGAGACACGTCCCCGGAGCTGACATATCGGGGATCCTCCTCTCCTGCCTGGCTCTGAGGAGACCCTGGAAGACGGTCGGTCTTGGGTCCGGGCCAAGATCGTCTCGTGCCAAAGATATGAGCGTCAGATGGAGAGAGAGCTCGTGTTTACAAGCTCCCTTTGTGCGGGACTCCCTGCTCGCGAGTGGTCGGTGGTTGTCGGAACACACCCCCCAGCCGCTCGGGCTGGCGAGGCTGGCGTGGTCTCGGAGGGCCCGTGCCAGATGCCCCACGGCGCAGCTGGGCTCTTTGAGAGCCAGTTTCATTGCCTCCGGAACAACGGCCAACGCCTCTGCGTGTAAACATGCGCAGACGTCAGATGACCCTAGAGTCACGTTGGCTCCAGCCTCTGCAACTACAACGGCCGTGGTAATAAGGATTATTGGGTTAAACACAGTTTAACTCCTCATCATTCGCATAGTTAGAGTCTCTTACAAAGCGTGAAAAAGATGAAACGAAGCAGCAACAGAATGAATTTGTACGGAAAACCAACAGTGTTACAAAAAAAACACACCTTTCTGCGGTAACGTCCGCCACGTTGTTTTGCCAATAACGAAAGTATTCGCGCTTGACTTGGCCGGCAGACAAACTTTGATCAACTTGTTTTGGGACAAGTGATATGACCAATCCACCTCGTGACTCATGTTATTAGGGTTTTGGTGACAAGATGATTTAAGTCATCTAATAAACCGATATTATTTCCATCTACACCATCTATATATATATATATATATATATATATATATATATATATATATATATATATATATATATATATATATATATATATATATACTAGCTGCAGTACCCGGCTTTGCCCGGGCTGAACACCGGGTGATATATTGTCCGCGAGTTACAGCAAAATGGATAGCGATATGTCCAGTGTGGTGGACATTAAGAAATGACACATAATTACTGTTTGTGTATCTGTGACCTATGGTTTTCTGTTTACCCATGGCGATCGGTTGAAAGGTTTAGAAGTTGATGCGCTACAGCGCCATCTCTAGCGGCGAGTTACAAAAAAAAATTGTTAGCATAAAAACCTTCTCCATGATAAAAATACTTCGATGTGCCAACTTTCATGGCGATCGGTCAAACGGTGTAAGAGTTTATTGACGACATACATGCCAACATCCAATTTATATATATTCTTATATTTCGAAATTTTAGGGCTTTCACTTTTGCGGAAAGTGGATGTTCAGGACCTCGAATGGATTGGAACAATCCATCTCGAAAGAATAGATATTTGAAATTCCTGAAATTGTCGAAATTTTGGGGCTTTGTTCCCAGAGGGGGGCGGGGGGTTCGAGGACCCTGAATGGCTCGAAAACACTTAAAATCGAAAGAGATAGATTTTTCAAATTTTTTAAACTTTCGAAATTTTGGGGCTTTAACCACCTGGGGGGGGGGGGGGGGGGGGTTGACGTTGAGGACCCCGAATGGCTCGGAAACACTCCAAATCGAAAGAGATATAAAGGAATATAAGAATGTAGGCATTTAATGTACTCCTATCTACCATAATAACAATATTGACAAATAGAAAGCTTATTACCTACCTATTAATAATTATCTAAATAAATAAATAAATAACTCTATGTTTAAGAATTTACGTACGTACATAATATTAAACTTCAAACTATACACACCAAAAAAAAAAAAAAAACTAAGGATGTTTGTGAAACTATATTTATTTGTCATAATGTTTGAAACATTTGTAGGATTTCTTTATATGTAAAACTGTGGTGGCAATATTTCACTTATCCAAAGGAGTATAGAAATTAATAGAGACATCACTCCCTGTACACACCACAAATCTTTGAATTAAGTATTAAAAAAACATAGTCCAAAATGAAACAAAAAGTATAAATAACAACTAATTTGAAAAAAAAATTATACAACTGGAATGACAATGTTAACATCCGCCTGAAATTTAATAGAAGTAGGTAGGTAAGAATATATATAAATATAAGAAATTAAATGAAATTAAAACATACATAAATAAAATTATCTCACACTCAACCAAACAACATGTTTAATATGAAATATAGGAAGATGGCAATTACACGTAACTATTCTAATTAATAAAAAAAATCAACTTTCCTGAAATAGTTAAATTCAAATTTTTCAACAATATATTACATAATTGATAAATATTTCTGGTCTTCGGTCTCAGCAGCCCTAAGACTCTTGACGCTCAGCAGATAAATTATAATCACTAAACCAAACTCCTTGCAAATAAGTAGGTAATGTAAAAAAAATAACAATATTGACAAATAGAACATTTTAGTAGGCCCTACCTACCTATGAATAAATTTCGAAGAAATTTATAAGTTTAAGAATTTATGTACCTACATAATATTAAACTTGAAACTATCCACACAATAAAAACCTAAGAATGTTAGTGAAACTAATTTTTTTTATTTGTCATAATACCTAAAATACGTATGTTTCCAAAATGAAACAAAGTATAAATAATGACCAATTTGACAAAAAAAAATTGTACAACTCGAATGACATTGAAAACATACACGTGAAATTTTAAAGAATTATGAGTGCCCTAGGTAGGGAGGAAAAATATATATAGAAGAAATTAAATTTAAAAAATGGGTGCGTGTACTTAGGTACGCGCATGTGAAGTTATAATTCTTTGGCATCATTAAAAAATAGTTTTTAATTGCATGCAAAAATATTGCGTGGAGTCCCTCCGCGTGGAAGAAGTGAAACTTCGTAATGTGGAAATGAAAATAGGAAGGGGTAGAAATTGATTTTTAGTGAAATCATATTGTATCAAATCAAACTAATAAAATAAAGGAAATAAATTTGTAACGATTCATAGATTGATCTTCAGAGAGAGAGAGAGAGAGAGAGAGAGAGAGAGACCTATTGAATGTCTATAAAACTAACTTTTTTATGAGAGCAGATTTTCATGAAATACATGAAATCATTCAACGATAAAACCTGTTTATTTAACTAAGCGGACGGGTTCGCCCCAAGGAGAAAATAACGCGGCGAGACCTCGTGGACATAGAGAAATGACACACTCACTATTTATGTGTCTATGAAACATTATTTTTTTTCTGCAATTTAAATTGTAATATACAAAAACGGTATTGAAAATTGAAACAAATATGGCGACACTACAAACTGTCAAGAGCTTTTTTTTTCTTACTCTCTACTTAGTTCCTTACAATAGCAAAACGTAACGTAATGGCTTGAAAGCTATTGCTCGGCAGACATAGAGGAATGACACTAACAGTTTGTATATCTATGACACACATTACATTTTTTAGTTTTTTCTTAACTCAGAATCGAGATAAAATATCCAATTGTGAATCTAAACCATCCTCGAATCCCCGTGAACTCACACAAAAAATTTCATCAAAATCGGTCCAGCCGTCTAGGAGGAGTTCAGTGACATACACACGCACACAAGAAATATATATATATATATAAAGATAAAGATATATATATATATAATTTTATGATAGTATACATCTTAAATCGAAAACTTCCAACACTTAATGTCCCAGTTATTAAAATCCCATTCAGATCCGTCATCTCCGTTTATAAAGTATTTCCCTGTTCAAAACTCTACCGAAAATGCACCCTGAATCTCACGCATGTACTTCGTTTTTCATTTAGGTAAAAGTTTGTTTAAAGGTATTACTTTTTGTTTGTATGGTTTGAGTACTTCACAAAAACTGGCAGAGGTTTGTTCCACTACGCCACCCACATCCCTGTGTACGTTGCACATCTGTAAATATTGCTTCCTGCAGCTTTGAATTTTTATTCACCGCAATAGTTTTATAAATCTGCCAAAGCTGTTTTTCCTTTGCGGCTAAAACTCTATCGCCAAGAAGAAAATTACTTTCGTCGTTTTTATTTACATATATTTTTTTTTTTTACTCGGTTGCTTGGTTTTTACATTATGCCTCGAAGATTAGTTCGCATACGGTTAAGGCAGTGTTGTCGCAGGCCATACCATTTTAGATTAAAATTCATTTATTGTTTGAAACGGGCATTTTCTTGTTCGGTTTAATTATTTGATATGCGAAAAATAGGAAAATATCAATACTATTGCATTTTACGAGTGTCTTGAACTATGTGCGCGTCACTTGGCATAAAATAATTAAAAAAAAAAATAGCTACCGAATTTTTTTTCTTGCCCTTGATTATTTTGCCGGCATTAGTTGAATTCAATTGCTGTTACACGAGCTACGTAATTTTATTGTAATTCATGAATAAATTATTGGTTTTCGTATTATAAATACGTTCACCACAGATGGTCTGACGTTCATTTAAAATATCCAATAAATTACACTTTTCTTCTTTTTACGGTACACTTTACACTGTTTTTATATAACGCCAGATTTCCTTTGCCATTTGTTATGTAAAAAATACTTTGTCATTTAATTAATGAAATCCTACCCATGTTAAACGAAAGACCTGGCATTGCACTACGGGATTGAACATTCTTGCCTGTGCAAAAAAAAGTGTTAATGTGAGAATACATGAAAGACAAAGTTGTTCATCTGAATTTCTATCGATTCCCACGAGAATTATAGGTTGCCTACACCAAAGACTTAGCGGGAAAAAAAAACATTTATTTAAATTGTAGAAAATAACTGGTAAAAATATAAAATTTAAAATGTTCCTGAAATCACGGGCGTTTGTTTGGTTTTTATTTTTTATTCCGGTAACTAAATTTCCATTCGTTTAGCGAGCCATACTCTCAATTTACAGCGTTTTGCATAAATTTTCTTTTTTCTCCTTTTTCGTCGTTTATTCACTGTTATTAAGAAAGAGTTCTCATTCAAATATTAGTTGATTCTGGTAAAGTAACATTACTTTGTTTGTTTTGCTACGGAAAATCTAGGAAAACCCTCAGGCACATCCATTAATCTTTTTACGTTGAAAATTAAGTTTTCAAATAAAAAAAATACACAATTTAACGCTCCATCTAATGATGTCGTGTTTGAAGATTTTCAGTCCCGTTTACTTTACTATCTTGTGGTATAAGCGGTGTAACTATTTCAACTGTCACAGGCAGGTAGGTATTTTTATTTTACATTCCGTTGACGGCGAGTTCATATGAGACGGACACTTTTATTAAAAATCAGGAAATCTTGATAATGATTCGTCTGTAGCCCACAGAAAAAAAAAATCATCGCATCATTGGTCTGGATTGATTTTCGTGAGTTCAGATAGAGTGGAGTGGAGCGGAATTTCAAATCATACTTCTCCAGTATGCGAGTCGTGCGTCTTACCACAGGCGCTACATGGTGTCAAGCCATTTGTTTTCTGGAGATGGGGGGTGGGCAGTGGATTACTTTCGGTTCTTATATATAAATATAATCTTCGTGGAGCCAAGGCCGTAAAATTTCCCTGACACCTTAAGTTACAGGAAATGTGCAAAGATGTCCCATAGATTTTTTTTTTTTGTTAAGGCTGGAGGCAGAACCCTTTAATGCTTGCTACGTACGAGCCCCGTTTCATTTCGCCCACCGTACATCTTGTTGTAAATTCCCGTTGATTCACGCGCGCCCCAGCAGGGGGACCTCTAAGTCCGCGGCGATATACGAGTGCCTGTACCTCACGTGACAGTACCTAGACCCTGTGAGCGCCGTGGCACCCCCGCGTCGCTAGCGGAACACCCTTAAAGCGGCACAACCCTTAACTATTTGGCCTATAATGTTTCATGTTTTTGCTCATGATTTAAAATAAATTCATGACAACTTAACATTTAATTGTTTTTTTCTTAAAGGTTTTTCCTACCAAAATAAAGGCAAATTTGTATGTCGGTCCTAGCGTGTATTGAAAGCGTGTTATTTGCAGTTTTGGATAACCGTCCGTATGTGGCCATGAAACACTTTATTTCCAGTATGTCATTCAAAAAATCAATAAAAATTAGCTTTACACATAACACTGAAAAACTCCGGTTTCAATGATTTTGAGAAATTGATTGATTTAATGATATGATATAATAAAAATAAAGAGTTTCAAGATGAAGGTGCAGTACCATTCATTACGAGTCCGATATTCGTTTAGGCACCAAACATTCCTACGCACTCAGCTTCACAATTTGAACATTTAATCATTTTAATTTTACTAGTACGTATACTAAATAAAATATTAATAAAAGGTGTGAAGAAATATAGGTTTTTCCTTACAATAAGATAATTTTTTATACAATGCCAAAATGCATTTAGCTAAGAAAACTTATGTGGGTATTTTTTCTGATTTTTAGCTATAAACAAAAAACCTCATAAATGATTTTTAGATTTAAAAATAGATAAATAAAATTTACTGAGTTTTAATTGTTTATAAATAAAACATGACATTGTCTATGCTTCGTTTACACATTAAAAAATTTTTTTAAATAAATTATGGGGGAGTTAGTTATGCATCCAGATTAATACAACAAAATATATGAAATTAGAATTTTTTAAATGTGAAAAATTAATCTTTTATTCTTTTAAATTTAAAACGCTAAATAACAAAAAAAATATATTAATTTTTAATTACTGAAGTCCGTTAAAACATTAAAATTATACAATAGCAAAGTGAAATTACTTACAATATAAAATATCTCTTTCATTCTTTATCATGTACAGGCGATATTAGGTCAAAGAAATTACCCAAAAAATTCGAACGCATTATCTTTTTTTATCCTCATATCTGGGTTGCCGACCCTCCTTTTCAGCCTGGGATTAGTGCCTCTCATAGAATCGACGGACTACAGAACCACAGACTGGAATCACCGTACTGCTCAATGGCGGCTTAATCTGAAGTGAAAGCAGCCCTATCATTTCAGGCGCCCAATAATTGCGTCGTGGATAAGAGTATATTCGCGTGCAACAATGAGGTGTGAAGATTTAAAGCTATTTTGTTGTATGTTTGACATGTTGGCTACGCGAGATAAAAAAAAAACAGCGGTGATCGAAAACGAAAGTGCTAGGGACATCAACGATTTCCAAAAGTGATCTCCAGTTTGCCACAGTGTTGCGATTCAGTCCACAGAGAATTTTATACTTATAATAAACCCATATTGTTATATTAAAATCGTACCAAACGTGATACCAATTTACTCCTAACTTGCGTTTTTTCGCTTTAAAATTAGAGATTTTTAAGCTGCGTATATCTACATTCCTGACGTAACTTTACACAAGTATTTCATTAGCAATGTCTCTAACGTTAATGATGCATGTGAACACACTATGAAGTCACATGTGGTTACGAAACAGTTTTTTTTACGTAATTATAATTTAAGGTATACGCTCACCAGTATTTATCAGTCAACAAAAGCACAGTCAACTAATTAAGTTGAATTCCAAAATCCCATTAGCAAGTTTCTGACAGTACTGTGAAAAATATGTGCGTACACAAAAACTGATTACTTTATATTAGTCAATATAACCAAAATAGTGATAAATTAAATAAGTCAGATGAACTGCAAATATTTTTTGTTGAGAAAAATATACCTTTAATAAGTTTAAACGTTTCAAAAAGGAAATTATTTACTAGTTCGAAAAATAACATTTTCTTTTAATATATTGCCAATTTATTATGAAGTAGACATTATGTTGATGATGGCATTATAATGCTGCGAAACGAAATATGTAGTAGGTAAAAGTCGGGGGCAATTACAGCGATTACAAACACTACGTTTAGGCTCATATAGTATCTTACATACCTGTGCAAGTAAGAACTATTTGCCAATACAATCATTAAAATGCAATTTTTCAAGTGATAGCAAAATCCTTTAACAATAATAAAATTTCCTGTAACCTCTGACAAATACCGTACACAAATACTGCAAACGGAATCAGGACATAAACTCTGATTAGAGAATTGTAGTACTATCATGGAAACATTACGTGAAGCATCTGTTCCCTCATAATGTGTCGTTTTATTCCAAGGTTTTCAAATTATTTTGTCTTACTTGTGTATTGTATTTTGACTGGTGTTTGACTTTTGAAGTCGAGCATAGTTTTTAAACATAACCATTTGAACAATTTCTTTATATAATCAATTAATAATCATTTTCGTAAAATATTTAGTGTCAATGGACGAACCTCTCTCTGCTCAGACGAAATAACAGTAACTTCAATGAAACCTTCTCAATACAAGGGTAAGTATTGACCAAGTGCGAGGGTAACAGATTTGATATTTCAACGATTTATCATTTATCACTTATGTTGTTTAGTGTTGTACATATGCACTGAAAAAATATTTTAATAATATTTTTATCTTTATACACCAGGCGTTTTGCGTTGAGAACAAAATAATTTTTTAGTATTTAAAACAGTGACTTATTAGTCAAAGCCTAATTTTGCCATCACTATTAAGTGGTTTTTGTTAAGGCTTCAAAAATATTTTGTTGTTCTGCCAAATATTGGGTGGAATCTTTATCGACCAAAAAGTTTTGTCAAAATAATTATACTATCTAAATTGCATATTAATATTGTTCGCAGGGTTTCACGGTCATTGTCTGAATTAGCTTGGCTTCTGGGTTGTAGCCGTGTCCTTGGCGAATAATTCACCGACGTTTCGGTCCACATTGTAGTCGCCATCATCAGGGAGCAGGAGGTAACTGCTCCCTGATGATGGCGACTGCAATGTGGACCGAAACGTCGGTGAATTATTCGCCAAAGACGCAGCTACAATCCAGAAGCCAAGCTAAATTGCATATTCTGTGTGCCACATGAATATGTTAATGGTAATAGTTACGTATTTTTCACTGGGTGTGTCAAACTAGAGCCTACGGGCAGCAGTAGTCGCGGTGCAGAGCACGTGGGAAAGCTCGGCAACCACACCAAGGCCGGCGCAGCTCGACTCGAGCGCTCCGACACGTGTTAATGCAGGCGTGCTGACTGCATCGCCAAACACACGTGACAGCAGGGCAGCGGCTCACGTGCCGCGTGTTTGGACAGGAAATGAGCTCTAACCAGTCTCTAACTCTCCTCGCGACCACGCGAGATCGCGCAAAGGTAGAGCAGGCCGTCTACAAGCAAAGCATAGAATATTTTAAAAACGACATTAATTACATTCTTTTTACTTATCATTTTCTCAAAAAAAAATTCTATAACTATATGTATATAATGTTGCACGTAAGCTTATCAAGATTTTCATCTTTTTTTTTTTAGGGAAAAAATTTACACGTCACATTTTCCTCCAGTCAAATGGTATCTTGAACTCTAAGTAATAATCATCAGTTTATTTTCTCTGAAATGTTAGTTGTTTGTTTACTTCGGATTTGAATGAAGATGCGCGCTTGTCCGCGGTGATACTATACCATTCTTTATTATTTAGTTTTTTTTATTATTCTACTGTGCCTAACTAGCGTACTTTAAGTATTAAATGTCACATAATGTAAACGGCTTCATAAACAACATATTTCATAGCTTAAACAAAGTCAAATTATAATATAGTTCACATGCTGACGAGTTAATCAACTTTACGTGGCGTTGTAAAAGTGAGTATTCATAATATCGGAAGCTCAAACGACGTTAATAAAAGGTAAAACGTATCTTGTCACTTTTTTTTTACAATAATTGAAAGGGGTTTTTATATATTATAATTTTAATACAAAACGGCAAACACAACTACACTCAATACATGGTAACATTTGATATCAGCATTTATTAAACTAAAAAAATTAGGATATTTAATGTGAATTGTACCTGTGAAATCAAAACAAACACAACTTTTACACTCACATAATCTTATTATACTCAGATGCGAAAACATTAAATTTATAGCTGAGATAGCAAACGTATTGTAGTATAATATTTTTCGAGTAAAAAAAAATTCGTGTGCTTTCAATTAATTTCTAGAGGTTTATTTCTGTACATAAAATCATTTAAATTTACTTAAACTTAGTCTGGGATTCGCCTACTTAATTTTAAAACATTTAGTATTTATTTTTTAAGTTAAATAAAAATATATATAAAAATGATATATATTTATTACATTATTAGTTATTTTGTATTTGTTTCTATGTATTTAATTAATAATATTGAAGTAAACTGCAGCTTAATGTATAGAATTGGACGGTCTCCGGGAAAAAGGTAACAATTCAAGAATTCACTTTTTGCAGGAGAAACAAAAAACTCTTAGATAAAAATTGAATTTAAATACTTAAATTTTTTCTTGCGTTATTCTTTTATTTACCATCATATTTACCAACATAGTTGCCAATGATTAAAAATGCATTACATATTCTAAGTATACTTAAGAGTTTAAGTGACTTGTTGACTAAAAAATCACCAAAATGTGACTTGTTACCTTTTACCCGGAGACCGTCCAATTTCTCATGTTAGTTGTATACTGAGCAAGCGCGCAGCCCTGGCCGGCACGTGTCGAGACGACGTTCCCATGGCGACTTCGTGGCGACTTCGTGGCGAGGCGGCAGGTACTCGCGTGGACTCTCCGGGGGCGAACACCCGGGTGAATAATTCAGCAGCGACGCCACCTTTCCCGACCTCGGCCGCCGCGCACAAAGCGACTTGGAGTCGGCCCGGTTACCCGCACAACAGACTCGCGCCGTTCCTTCGCTTCGAGTGGCCTCTCCCGGTCGGAACAATGGCGCGCTGCCCCGCCCTCTTGTGCGAGAGGTGTTGCCATTCGTATTCTCCCCGGCAAGTGGAAACATAGCTCCGTCCGTCAAGACACCTGCGCGCTTCGAATGTCGACGGAGAGGAACTTGCAGTTCTGTACGCCGCGGTTGCGAAGGACAATGGAGCAATTAAAACCTCAAACTATCTTGAAAATAGTATTTTCGTCTTTTAAAAAAAAATACCACAAAGAATAAAGTGTAAAAGTGTCACCAAAAAAATCCTATTATTGGCGAAGAAACAAGATGAAATTCAAATGTATCGAAAACTTGCTCTACTGAAAAAAAAATTACAATTTTGTGACATGGTTTTCTTTACCACAGGGGTACAGAGATATTACTTTCCAAAATTCATTCTGTGATTTTTTTTAACTTAAAGATACGTAATGTTATATAAACAACGTGTTTTCGTTAACACGCTTACAATATCAAAGATTTTTTTTTTTAATTTCTGTTAGTTATATTCCTAGATATTTTTTGTCTACAAAACGTTTCAAAATACTCTCTTTTTCTGATAAGAAATTCGTAATCACGTTAGGTATATTTCCGACAAGATTTATATCTGAATAAATAATTGGACTATTACAAAGAAAACTGAATATATTTAAAATAAAGTTTTTAATTCAAAGCATCTGAAGTAAATTCATTTTATAAAAAGTTGTGTTTTACTATTTGCACAAACCTCACAACAAAAATTAAGCTTTAATTTTCTTTAGCTAGACACATTGAATAACATTTCGACTATTATGGTCTCAAAATGATTAAGTAACCGATTTTCAGGCCAATTAGCTCAGAAAAAAATTTCTATAAAAAGTTTTGATAACCGTTTGAAATGTTTATTTTGAGTTGACGTGTAACAGAAAGAATAAAATAAAAAGAGTTTACAAAATAATCAGAAAACCAAATCAAACTCAATGGCGAGTCTTATATGCAGCAAATATCGAATGATAAATTAAACAAAGTTCCTTTTCCATTGAAATTCTGTGGGTTTTCAGTATCTAGGCTCGGTAACTTTAATTCCCACGTATCTAAGCCATCGGGTAAATTTTCTACACTTACGCTTTTCTGCAATTTGCTTTATGACTCACGATTTCTTTTTGTGTAAATGCCCAGTATATGGGGCTCGCTTGATTATCAAAGGAGACAGAACATCAGAGTGGCCATTTATTTCACTTGAGCACTAAGCCGTCCATCCATCAGTGCTTTTATGGAGACGGCTATTTAGTATGCAAAGCTTGTGCTTTTGCATACTGTACTGAAGTGGTAAAGTGGTACTCGTGTTGCTACTTATAGTTCGGCGCCACTTTTCTTCTGTACTGTTGGTACAGACTTACTTATAGTGTTGTGCTGTGATCGTGTTAAGATCACTAGTTGATACCAAACAGAAGAATGATACAGCTGACATAAAATACTAGTAAATACAAATAAAAACTGAGATTGGTTGAGAATACCATAAAATATGTTACTGGTGTGAAAATTTGATAAATATATATATACTGCAGTAATAAGATCTTGATTGTTTGGGGAACAGAACACAAAACACCTTTAATATAACTTTAACACTACAACTACACATACATATACACTTACAATAACTTAAGAACTAATTCATATACAAGAACACAGACATTGATGTAGGTTGCTTTAGATTTACAAAAATTAAAATAAAAAAAATTAAAAAATATGATTGTTGTTTATTATTATTAAGGCAGACCTGGTGATGTGTAACTGGATAGAATTAACAGGATGTACGGTGAGATAGATTAGTCCAAAAATTCTTTAAATTCGTTCGAAATGAAAATAGATCCAGAAAAATATTTACTCAGTTTTAAAAAATATTTCTTAATTTAACTATTATGCAGTTGTATCACAATCAATTGTGCAATTTTACCACGGCTAGTTAGTTCAGGATTCACGATGATTACTTGACAATCATACATCTGGTATATTATTCTAGCTTATAAAGTTCTCGAAATGTTAATTAAACTGCTTGTACTGATTAATTACAGTTATTTTCAGTTTATAACACAGCTAGTGATGCAAAACAAAAGAAAGTTTCCAATGAAGTTACTAAACTTGAACAATAGCGTTAATTAGAGAAGCTTGGATGTAATGGCAATGGCTTAGGCTTCAATTAACATCTCGAAATAATTAAATGCAACATATTCACTTTTCGCCACATTTACTCACGTCACGCATTTGCAGAATGTAGATTTCAGTGCACACGATATTTCCACAAACTGTAGTAAATATTTTTTCATAATATTGAAAATACTACACGGCGGCGTTGGGCTAAGCCTTACAAAGCATACGCCTAAGAAATGTTTTTAAATTCTACTACTTCCTCCCTGTTGAGTAAAAAGCTTATTGTTAGCTCAAAATCTGTGTGCTGATTGGCTGCTGTAAGACCATATCCGGTGGCCTTCGTACACATACTAAGAAGCAAGATACAGTTATGTAACAGTAATTAATAAAATAACAAATAATGAAAATTAAATAAAAATAATCAGTTAGCTTGAGATGCAATTATAGAACAAAATAACATAAAATAATTTAAAATAAATTTAGTTCAGAATAGTTTGCAACAATATATGAGTAAATACAGTAATTGCTATTTTTGATGTATATAATAAGAGTTCAGATTGTTCGTGGCTTAATCTCGTAGAAAACATTAAACAATATAATATTTACTCTTACATAAAAGTACTCATAGCATAACATCTCTAACATTTAATTTCATAACAATAAATTAATAAAATCTGGAATAAAACCATGTTATCGTACAATACGTTGCCAAAAGTACTTACACGCATTTATTTATAGTGGTATTTGAAGACAGTTTTACACTTACAAATTCGTGGGTATGCAAATGTATGTGTTTTGTTAGTATGATATTATAACATGTAGTAAAATATTTTTTTTCGGTTAATGCCTCTAGAACTGAAATTATATATATATTTACTTGCGTAGCTATAAACTGCGTTTGTGACTGTAACCTAATATTTATAATATCTAAGCTAAGTTTTCCCTGCCATTTATGTTTCTTATCTAACTGCGACTTATCGTTTACTGAACCTCAGTAGTCAATAATAATTAAGTATTTATTGGAATGTTATAGTTAAATGTTAAGTTATTCGTAGATAAATATTACCTTAATTATATTAATGTCAAAACGGGAGCAATGAACCCCAGCTTAGAAAACAGGGAACTAAATTCATAAATTTGAACACTTTAGTAAAACCGTTAACCTTCTGACTGGTAGCCAAAATATAATTTCAGATTTTAACAAATTGTATCATGGTATCGATCAAAACACATTTGAAATTGTTTCGGAAATGCAAATGTTCTAGGAGTATTGAAATGCTTAGCCAAACAATTTTCTCTAGAATAAATACGATCGAACACATTATATTTGTTTACTGCAACATTGGTGTGTTTTTTTTACTGAGCATTTCAGACTATGTTGTTCGAATATTGGTTAGTGTATTAAATATTCTGAACTAATGTTAACAAGATCCTGACCGCTTGCAAATCGTTAGTTAAATACTGCTAGCAGAAATGTAATATTACGCATGCAAGTTAGTTAGCAGTAATGTACGATCTAATAACAAAAACTGAAACGTAATACCTGATATAATGGTTGCATTAAGTTAAAACATAAATGTCAGTTTAATTCACAAGTCATATCAATAATTACGTTTAATATGGTGCGCAAGTTTAATTTGAATATTGTAATAAATTGTTGATCCAATGCCAGGATGTTTTGGACAGAAAGAAAACCGTTGTAACTAAATATTTTAATTAGATTTGTCCAGTACATTGTTATTTTTTTGAAATAATCTTTCTTAATGTACAGACAACGAAAACATTTGTGTGTGTTGTTAGCGTAAATAATTTTATATCTGGTAAAGCTTTACAAAATTTTAACTCATTCATCCTAGCCAGTAAACTTTAAAAAATAATAAAATTTTGAACTCATTTATTCTAGCGTTATGCCACATCTGTTGAATGTCGTTTGACCATTTTTTTTTCTGGTTGGTAATATTTAAAAAGATGCCTACATCGACTTATAAATGTATGGGCTCAACATACGACCACATTTCTTAAACAGTTAAAAAAAGAAAATTGTGAAAGACTTCAACATTAGCCATGTGTCTATTCCTTAATTTATCACAATATGTGCCCAAGTTCTCTTACAAACATTTTACTTAAAATATATGTTAGAATATGTTGAGTGATCATTTTTCACAATGTGGCCTAGTATTTCCCGCTATGGAAGTATTAATATTTTATGATTAGACATATTTATGTATTTATTAAATTCGCTTGTATAGGTACAGTTAAATTCTGTCGTTTCTGAAAAAAAAAATTATTTATAGTTACATTTACATGCTGCACAATGAAAAAGGCATGAATAAGAGAAAAATGTTCGTTTTCCATCACAATGACTGAATATAACATGAACGTGATGGTAAAAAAAATATTATAATAGTATTTATGTGGGATGCAGGATGCTCTCTGTCGATCTCAAGAGGAGAGCTCCGCTAGACATCAAGGAGGAGGAAATTTATCTCGCTTTATAGTGTTTCTCAGCTATCTCAAGGCAGAGTAATCGACTCAGAAATGAATCTAGTTTGAATACCACAAATAAAAATTTTCAACATTCAGTGATGTCAAAATGGTGAAATTCCAGGTAAAACGTCAAGGTCGAGATCAAGGTCAAAGTTTCAAAGGTCAAGGTCAAGAGTTCAAGGAAATCCAATGTGGCGGACATCGGCACCTTGCACCATACTCCTACTCCTGTGTACGGACCGGCCAATAAATACTAATTTATTTTAATTAAGTTTTATTTAATATATTTTTAATTAACAACATTTTCTAATTAAATGTTTCATTATCTTCGCTTTCTAAGAAAACCTGTAGAAACAAAAGCGATTCATTTAAGAAAATGCGAAATCCCCTTTTTTTTAAGTTTTTTATCGTTATGAAAAAATTATCCGAGGAATGAATGAGAATAATGGGGGTTTCGTACAACCGGTGAAAATATAACTCTTCCTCCTTATTAAGCGGTACATAATAACTTACGCGTTTATGTTCATTACAAATTAATTGTGCATAGAGAGTTGAAACATCACGTTGGATTGTGGGCAATTGCATTTTCCAAGTGAATTTTTTCGTTTGATTGCAATTGATACGAATTTCTCACTACAAATTCATTGAAAAAAAATTTTCTTTTTCAGATATACTCTACGCGTTAACAGCTGTTCGTAAAACAACGTTCCGTAAGGAATTGATAGTTAAAAATTTAGGTACCTATTTTTTTAGCAGTATTTTCACCCAGAAAACGTTTATTAAATGGTTTTCCATAGCAGAACAATGCATACAACTTTGCTTTTACTACCCTATTTTTTATATTGCTTCGTTAAATAAATGGAAATATCAAAAATATATGTTTAAGAAATGTACATTGTTGGGCGAAGCCGTGGCTCAGCGCCTAATGCACGCGATGGCGACAAACTGGTGGTGCTCTGCACTGTTAAAAAATTACAAAGAATGCTAGTTACAAAATATCCACGGATCCTCGTAAGTAAACGTTAATAATTGTTTTTTTTTTTTTTTTGCTGTTTTTAATGTTGAACATGAATAAACATAATAATATTATTATACTTAATTTTTTTTTTCATCTACGGCAAAAAATCCTGACGTTTACCATCTACGTTTGTGTTCACCTTGTTTATAATATTAACTCCTAACTCGGAAGTCGTGATCTGGCGTAGATTCTACGAAGGACCAGTCGTCTGAGGTTACGAATGACACTTCTATTTATTTGAGGCGAACTATTCGTCGAAACGTCCGTGAGCTGGCTGCGATGTCTGGCAGCGCGGTAGGTATCGTCGGGAGGTTGGAGACGCATCTGGAAGGGCGCGCGGAGTGAATAATAGAGCAAAGGGCATCAGCAGCCACGTCTTGGCACGGACGGCGTCCAAAAGCCACGGGGCAGAAACTCCAAATGCCGAGACCGAGACCTAGTTTTTCCAAGTAAGTAGTTTCGGGCTCGCCCGCTAGATTGTTGCTCTCGTGATATATTACCGACACAGCTTACACTGATTGTGAGAAGTTATGCGTGAGCAGGCGATCAAACCAGTTAGGATTGATTCACTTAAATTTGGTGGCCACGTATTTTTTGGCGTGGCATACCAGAAATTTCTCATCTCCCACTAATTTTTTTATAGAATAAAACACTATTAAGTGTTTCTCGCGCAGTTTTTAAATTTCTGTTGATAAGCAGTTAGTGAAGTAGTTAAATTAACACTTGGGATTTGGGCACCTCGTCCAAAATTGTTGTTGCTCGTGGTTGCGGGCTCGCCCAACGGATAGCGTCTCGACGTGCGCTGTAAGAGACGCGCGTGCGTCCTTGTCCCGTGGACCAGGCAGCGCGCGCGTGCTCGGCGGTTGTCAGGCGCGCGTGATCGATAGCACGGCCTCACCTGGGGGAGCCCTGCGCGCACGCGCGCTGCCCTCCTTGCGGCTTGGGTCTGGCCGTGATCGTCGAGCAATCGTCCCTCTCCCTGCGCGCACTTGGACCGCCGAGACCCTTCCAATCTCGACCGAGGGCCTCGTCCGGACGCACTGGCCCTAAATCCCCTCCCCCCCCCCCCCCCCCCCCCCCACACCGTCCTCCACCCGCCAGGCACCGGGAGGGCGTGCAGTCTTCGCTTCGGTAACAGCGCCTCTATGGGACTCTAAGAAGTGACCGTATCGTTTCATTGTGGATTGTTACAGATTAAAGTCTCCTTAAAAGACACTATTTTACTAAATACTTAATACTTTAAATGATCGTGAAACACCTGTTTTAGAATTTTTTCACCATAAAAAAAACACACGCGTTAAACAATTATAGGCAAATGTATTGGTTATTAAATGCTGTTAGTGATTATACACCTCTGATAAATCTTGAGCAGTTTGTAAATGGTGCGTTAAACACATGAAGCTAGAAATGTTAGCTTTCCGGTATTTTGGGAAATTTTTTTCTGTTATTTACCAGGTATTTTTCTAACGTTCACGGTAATGTTCTTACTGGTACGCCACTTGAAACTGTATTGTTTGAATGCCGCAGAATATTGAAAACAATTCAAATTAACATCTGAAACTTTGATCAGGAATTCTTTTATTATAATCAGTTCTCAAAACTAAAGCATTCGTTTTGAGATGATGCACGATTGTTTTATTTATTTATTTTAAAGATGAACTATAACATACACATACGTTTACACACTTTCAAAAATCTTCAAATCCACGATTAGACGAGACAAAAACACTAAACATAACATTCTTTCCCAGTGGCAGATTTGTTTAGTTAGTGTTATCGCACTTCAATCGCATCTTATGAATATTGTAATTTTGTTACTGGTTTTTTTATCCTTCGGGGCGTTCCAGATAACTCATCGTCCAATAATAACGCATTTAAAATGCACAGTGGTAAACGTTTTACTCTGTGTCCATCTCTGGCTCCATTCCTTTGAAACAGATTGCATGTCAGTAGTTTTCCTATAACTAAGATGGACAAAATGATCTACGAAAAAAAAAAGTGATGATTTTCCTGCTACTGCATAAATTAAAACAACATTGAAGAGAAAGTTTGTTATAGCCTTAAATCAATGATGTAAGGTAATATTTTATTTTGATATGTCTTTCAAACTTCTAACGAAGAATCCGCACAGATTTTATTGGCTTCGTTCCGGAATATCGAGTATAATGTGATTTGTGCCCCCGGAGCCGGTTGAAAAGGAACTTGTGAGATGTCTTGGCGGACCGAACTTTTAAATGTAATGAAGCCGCGCTGTTTCAGAGAACTTTAAGCCTCTTTCCAGTTTCGTGGCAGGAGCGCGCTCTCCCTCTCACCAGACGTCGCTAAGAGCACTCGCTGCTCCTCTTTCAAAGGCTACAGCGAGGAAGTGAGTGTGCGTCCTACACACTTTCTGTAATTACTCTTGCTCATGTATCTTCTGCAATGAATCCGGCAGACATTTGGGCCTGGAGATCTGTTGCACAATTGTATGCCTGCCTGTCAGTTTTAAGGGAAATTGATTGCCTAATTGATAAAATTATATTTTTGAAGTTATACTTATTTAGGCGCGTTATGAAAAAATGATTAGAGTGAAATTTTAAAATGCGCGTGCTTAACTGTAACACAAAATTAACAGGTTGAAGCTGCCCGCTAAACCGCTCATTAAGTCTCGAAAAAAAGCTACAAACAAAATAGAAATAGAACCTCTATTAGTCGCGCATGTTGGCACGCTCGTCGCCTCTGATCACTGTTTTCATATTTATAATATTTATCCACATGTTTCTAGTTTCTACATTCACAACACGTGTTTTAGTTTCATACAAGTGCGAATTATAAATGTGCTAATAAATTATATTCAGTAATGATTTAAATTGAATAGTTTGATTAATATTATTTACTATTCGTAAATATTAGTAAAAACATTGAGCTTATATACTTATTCAAGTGCTCCAATATAATTGAGGTTAACTATTCGTATGTATTATTTATTGATATAAATTAAAATATAATTATTTAATATAATTAATAGGCCTACTTACTAAATATTATTAAATTATTAATGTTAAATATTTATTATTTTAATATTTACAAAATAAAGAAATAAATTTAATAAAACATTTAACAAAACATTTGTGATAAAAATTTAAATCGAACATCAAATTAAAATATTAATTTTTAATATTTATTATTAAATTGAAAAAATAATAAATATTATAAAAATAAATGAACAAATTTATTCAAAACTTTTTGAAAAAATTTAAAAGTCAATATTAAATTAAGAAAATAATAAATATTTAAAAAATGAATAAACTTAAAATAAATTTTTGAATTTATTATTAAATTTATTTATTTTCTTTTAAAATATTAAATAATCAAAAATAAATATTTAAAATCTAGAATCCTATAATATTTAGTACAAATTATGTCATATATTTATTATTTTCTAAATTTTATTTTTTAAATTTAAACTGAACTTTAATGACTGTGTTGACTATCATTTTCCAGCCCTTTTATTATTTTATTGTAATTAATTATTTATGTGCAATTAAAAACTATTTTTAATGAAGCCAAAGAAGTATAACTTCTCACGCGCGTACATAAGTACACGCACCCATTTTTTTTATGAATATAAATTTTTTTTTTTCAAACGATATTACGATTGTAAACATTATTTCAGGCACAAAAATGAGTTTTGAATATATTGCACAACATTTAACTTATGTCTTCTTGCCATAATTACAATGGTAACATACGGAAGTGGTAAAGCAAGAATTTATGACGACACTCGTATTAATCATGAGTACCGCACCGGTACATTTAACTTGAAGGTGTTAGAGGTACTGTCGCTTTAAGTCTTTCTTTGTCTGCCTACGTGGAGTAAGATAATGTTAAAAAATTATACGAAAATGTATTTTTTTTCTACACAAGCCAGCTCTGGTATTGTGAAGGTTAGAGATCCTGATAACCAACTAGGGGGGATCACAGGTTTAAATCTCACTTTTGGCATGGTTGTTTCAGAAATGAAGCGAAAACCGCTTCAGAAATGCGTCTGCTCAAAATTTTCCTTGGTAACAGGCGTGAATAATTTTCAATAATTTGCAATTTCATAAAGGATTTCCTGGTAAATAAGCGTTGATATTTTGGTGTTTCCGGTGTTTTCCAAAAAAAAATCGCTTTAGTTTGTATGCCGTCCACCGTTAAACAACCTGAAGTAAGAGGAGGAAACTTAAACATCCTCCGAAACAGATTCAAAAGGAAATTATTTCCCAGATGTGGAATTGAGAAGAACATTCTCACAAGGTTAGCGTATATTCGTAAAGAATGAGATTGAGCACATCTGATATGGTGCAAGTAGCTACTTCTTGGCTTCGGCCACGTCCGTACGCAATCGGCCTTGAAGATGGCTCAAATGATTCGTGCCGAAACTTCGGGCACATCATAATTTCCACGGATGAAGTATCATCCCAGTAGCCAAGAAGATAGTTAATAGACTCTTGGCCATGGATGCCCTACGATATTGATTTTTTTAGGGCGGTATTCCAATACGTTGGGTGTAAGGTAGAGAATAAGCACTGCCTTGTTGGGACACAACCGTAACCTAACTCGCGGGGCCTGCATTCCAGAACGTGACCAAACCGAGTCCCAGTAAGGAAACAGATAAGCCACCGTTTTAATAAACTATAAGCTATAAACTGGTTTCAAGGCATTTTAGCAGACATTTAGCAAACATAGATACGATTGTTAAAGCAAAAATACTAGAGATAGCAGCACCATCGCAAAAAATATAACCACCTTTCTAATTCTTGCAAGTAATTTTAAAGTTACGATTACTTCTTGTTATGATCAATAAATTGTACAAAAGGTATTCCGAGATAGTTTCGCAATCGTACAATTTTATTTGACACACCAACACGCTTGTAACGCCCCCCGATGTTCACAAAACTGAATATATACGAGTTAATGGCACCAGACGCGGGTCCGCCATCTGGACGAAATGAACGAAAAAGTATATTCTGCGCATGCGAAGAATTTGAGCAACAGATCGGCAACGGATGGCATACCAAAATATCCTTTCCCTTAAAATAAGGAATTGGCCGTGTCCCATCGTGCACTAGGAATATGGTTAGGGTACTGGTGTAGTATATTCAAAACCTTTATTTTTTGTGTCTTGGAAAACCAGCCTTAGTGCAAGTGTTTTCTTTCATTCATTAAGGCATTAACACATGAACGTATTTATCTAATAAGTAGAGACCTGTAAAATTCGCGGATTCAATTCGCGATAGGATAGAGTCCAAATACTTTTGGCATTATTTTGCTTCAGTGATTGGGCCACAGTTTATCTGAAGGACTCCGGACCAATGAAAAATCTTTAACAGAAGAATTAGCGAATCACGATCATTCCAGTCAACAGGTGTTACAAGTCGGTAACCAATCAGCAGATGTAATTTGCACGATTGCATAGAGGATCATGGAGTCTATCCTTTAGGGATTTGAAATCTCTAATTTTACAGGTCTCTACTAATAAGTAATGTTTTTGGATGGGGTGGAAAAAAAATGTCATGCAGGTGTGCTGTTACTATTTTCATAATGCACAGAAAGTTATGACTTATTTTAATGATACTATTATTTATAAAGTCTTATTATTTTGATTGTTATTATTATTATTATTATGAAATTTTATTATTTAATTTGTATATTGTTCGCCCGCAAAAGTTATTTAAATATATTTTTATTAATTATGTATATCTACGAGAGCTATGCTCTATGACCTGAAATGGACTTATATGGACAGCCAATTGAGTATACCCCTCTAAGGACTAATGAACTTAACGAATAAACGATGATTTTATTCGGGGTATTACTTAAAGAAATTTTCATTGTTGGAAATTTTCGTTTTAAATTTACCGCATTTCTGTGTTTTCAATTGTATTAATGAGTGTTATTTACGGTATTTATATTGTAAATTACGCTAACCGATTTTGGTTTCGGCCAATGAGAGGCCGTGTTTTAGATGTGAGGCGTCTAGAACGTCTTAATTAATAAGGAGGTTGGTTGTATGAAGGCGTCTGATGCCGACGCAAAGGCGCGAGGCCTATTTTAAATTTGAAATATAGCTAGCTAGATTATGCCATCCGACACTCAGGATGAGCTTAAACGACGTATAAATAAATAATGTGTAAGATTATAAGGGCATATTCTGACGGATATGTTATTAGGAGTGAAAATCTGTAAGTAAAGATCTTGCATTTTGTATCGCCCATAGACATACCCAGCTGTATGTAATTTCGTCGTAAATAACTCCGATTTGACTACAAACTGATTAGTTTTCACGTAAAAGGTGTCAATTATCCTGAACTACGTCATGAATTATTAGTTCCAAGATTTAAATTATTATTTTATTTTGTGATACCCAGAGGTGAAATGGGAGTACAAGTTTCGTGTCTCTACCATATAAACTGAGTTAAGCCAAGGCAAATACGAACCCAAATATAAACATAAACAGTAATCATACTAATTATTAATTGTGCTATGATTTCAAACATTTTCTGGTATGTAAGAATGCGTCCGTAAAAACATCATTTGATTTATTTTCTGAACATACACTAACGAACTTTTCTGAACGATTCATGTGTGCTACGTATTTTCCTGATGTTTTAATTTACATAAGCGCATATCCACGAGTCATGTTCAGTATCGTTAGGATTGTTTTTCTGTGATTTTTTTTATCTAATTATATTAATATTGATTTTTATCTCTACACATATGTTAGTTGTCCCTGATGAATAGCAATTTTTATTATTAATAAAAACCTGAATTCTATCCCTATGTGTTGATATATGTTACCTAGCTACCTGTGTCCAAGAGTGTGTGTTTTATGATAAATAACATTTTTTTTTGCATGTTTCTAAGGGTCAGAGTACAAGAGCATAACAGTACCATTGACACATATATATATATGTCTATATATATTTTTTGAAAAATAGATGACAGCCAGTGTATATCGTCCCGACAACACACACACAACAAAAGGGTCTATATATAAATAAACGAGTACTATTAATGGTACTGGCACCAGCAGTAAGAACACACCGAAGAAGTTTAGCAGCAGTATAGTATAGAAAGTGGCGCACATAAACGTGGGGCCCGAGTGTGTTGACACTGAGTTGTCGCACCTTAATTCAAGTTGTCATTTGATCCTGCATTGTGTATCTAATCCATTATAATAACATGGCACACAACCACCCCACATACTCGCTCAGGAGTAGGCATGACAGTATGTGTGAAGACTGCGATAACACAGGGAATTCAGGAAGTGACACGGCGACATCATCAGCAGGGGGTTCACCAGGGAACACTTGTGTGGAGGGACCTAGTGATCACTCTACCACCGTGGCTGAGAGGTTAGGGCGGCCCACGTCACCAGCAACAGGGGAGCAGGAGGAAAGGGAGGCCACTGTCCCTAACATCACACCATTGCCAGATAATACTTCTACATCACCTGTGACACTGGAAGCACTCATGCAATTATTACGGCAGAGTAATACTCAACTAAATGCAAAATTAGAACAGAACAATACTCAAATGGGGAGGCTTACGACTGAGTTGGGAGCGCTGAGGGATCAGACCAACTCAGGATTAAAGAGCCTGGAACACAGCATTGAGGTTAGGCTGGCCCAGCAACACGAACAGGTCCAGCAGATATCTGAACAGGTATCACAGAACAGTAGTCGTGTGGACAGTCTGGAGACTCATGTAACATCCATACGAAACATGATCTCAAATGAACACCAGGGACAAGCTAGTGCTAGGGAGGAGGTGCGAGGACATCTCCAGCATCTCGAACATAGACTGGAGGACATGGAGGTGGCTACTGCCACACTACGAGATAGAATCGAGCACCTTAGTGTACACCCCAGTCCCAGGAGTGAGTCAGCTGACCGCCAAGCTCATGTACCGTCACACACAGCCCCTGTGTCAACTGTACCGACTGCCCCAGTAGACAGGCAACCGTACCCCAGTGAGATGTACACAATTCCACTGCTACCCATCCACAATCATCCTACCGTTCAAATGGATCTGCCCAGAGAAACCCCTGTATTGAGCCCATACAACATTGATGCGGCCACGCTCATGCACCATCCAGCTAAGCATTGGGCAGAAGCTATGCCCACGTTTGCTGGCAGAGCTACAGAGAACCCCATCCGTTTTCTGAAAAGATTTGAGGAATACACCTCAACCTTTCATTTGAGAGATACAGAGATACTGAAGTGTCTCAACAGCGCCCTGAAAGGACCGGCATTTTACTGGTGGGAGATGCTGAGTGCATCAACGCATAGTTACGCCCAGTTCCAGTCCCTGTTCCACAACCAGTATTGGAACATCCGAATACAGAGTCACCTCCGTGCACAGCTTCACACGGAGAAGTATGACCCAAGGAAGTGCGCGTCCTTGGAAGCGCATCTATCAGCAATGTTTGAGAAGACACGCTACTTGGATCAGCCCATGACGGATGATGAATTCATCGCGGCCATCCTCACGCAGCTTCCACTCAAGTATCAGAAGCAGTTGTCAGGCCTGCCGTACCGTGATGTGACAGAGTTCCGCGAGCGCCTTCTCAATTATGATAAACTTGAGAAAATGGACAGAGCACCCAATACCAAGGAGGAGAGTGAGAGGGTATCACAGCCCCACCGACAACAGCCAGTCCACAACTACTGGCAGAATCGCGAGGGAAAACCCAAGGAGCTCAGACAGGCAGCGGTAAACACAATGAACTGGCAGCCAAGAGGAGGAGGACCTAGCCGGAACGATCAATACCAGACAGGCTACAGGAAGACCCCCTATTACAAGAGAAAGACGTGGTGGTCCAACTCCAGGAATTACCACAGCGATGACGAAGCAAACCACCGCCGGAGGCAGGGGGACTACCGACACAACAAGCGAAGATCATTCTCGCCAGAGTCACGGCCACCCAGGGAGTCAGCAGACCGCCGCCGGAGAGCATCGTCAGAAGACGAGCTGGAGTACTGCAAGAAGTACCGCCGTACCGACGAGCCCCGCTACAACGGCAAACCTGAGGACTACCGCCCGCCATACCACTATGCCCCCAGGACTCACGAGACAAGTGGCGGCCATGCCCAGAACAGCCACCTCTCATACAACCGGAACACACAGATGACAACATTCCCACCACCATTTGCTGCACCGTCTACATCTCAGCAGACGACGTACTACAACCAGGGACCAGCAAATCAGGTGGCAGCAGAATTCAAAGCTGCTGTGTCTGAAGCAGCAGGGAACCGACAGTGGAATCGTCAAGAAGGAGCCAGATCACCAGCTCCAGGTGGACGTGCCAACACTGGCACGTTAAACTATTAAGGATCTCTGTACGATCAACCCTGAATTTATACCCCATTGTGACAAGGAGCCCGAAAGGACAAGACTACCCACCGGAGAAGAAGTGGAAGCATTCGTAAGAATGAAGCTCACAGCAGAAGCTGATGTACGAAGAAGAAGGAAACCAGCATCCAAATTATCTAAATTTAATATCGGCGACCTTGTGCTCAAGAAAACATCTCCTGTCAGCAAGGCATGGGAGAATGTCACCAGGAAATTATTTTTGCTTTTCGACGGACCATATGTCATAACTGACATAGTTCAAGAGAACTGTTATGCTCTGAAAGACCCATCTACAGGCCGACCAGTAGGCCGGTATAATATTTCGCAGTTGAGAGCCTACAAGAAACCTGTGTCCCAGTGAACAAGTTCGACACAAGCTAGTGAGACACCTGTATAGTACGAGTATAGGTAGCATAACAGCTGAGCGCAATCGGAATGTCTAGGTCAGAGCCAGGACCAGACCAGTATAAATGTGAAAGGTATTAAATGGTTACTGTGTAATTTGATACGCCATGTGAGGCGTATTGCAACCACTGACAGGTACCTAATGTGTAGCGGAAGTGTGATACCCGCTTGGTACATTATCGTCGCGTCGATGCGGAAGTGCAATTCCCGCTTATTATTGCCTGTAGTGAGGTGAAGTGAAATGCCACCCACACAGATGTAATGAATCTTCGAATTTAATAGTGTATTATGTGTATAATATTGTTTGTCAGTTGGTCTGCATTATTCTTCGTGTGAGTATAAGTTCACTAACAGTAATATCTGAATCTATGTAATGAGATGCGCCTATCTGTAAGTACTATCATACTAACTAGCAAAAAGAAATGTCAAGCTTGTGTGTTGTCGACTAACTTGTGTGAGAGAAGTATGGCCTAGCTGTGTAAACATGGGTGAGTACTGTTCTACAAAGCATCTAAGAAGCACATGAACACTTTGCAACTACTAGCATAATAATAATAATAATAAGGTTACCTTGAATTACTGATGTGGTTACTCCAACTTTCCGAAGCACAACACACCACTGAATTTATTAAGAATCGCCGAGATTTATTTTTTTTTGTTATTAAACACTGCTGGAGAAGAAGATGGAAAAAAAATAATTATCTTTTTTTTTGCTAATGTAATACTTTTGTTTTACACGAATTCTATGATTGAAGTAGGGCTTTGCAAACGATCTCATAGGGTTGCATTCTGCCCTGAATGCAGAGTAGAAAAGTATGCATTCCTTTCGCATACAAATCCACTCAGTATTAGAAAGCTATTTCTTTAAATTAATTTCATTTGGTTATTTTAAATAATGATATTTATGAAATGATAACAAGGTATATACGAACGACTTTGTGTTATTTATTGTGAAAAAAAAAAACTATACAAAAGACTTGTAATTTCATTCAACGTGGCACTTGAGATTTTGTTTGTTTATGTTTGTAATCGTCGAGTAGGCGAATAGGATGTCAAACGAAGACCTGGAAAACTCAATGTCTAACAACTATGTCGCGGACTTAGTACACTGTTGCAGTAAATGTCAGCAGGCTGTATTATAAACAAGTACTAAGTTACTGCAAAATTGAGCCAGCCAGAAAAGAAGAAAAAAAATTTTTGCAAGCTATCATGAAAGCATTTTTTTTTTTGTTTCACATAGCTTTGTCAGGATAGAATTATCCTTTGCATCGAGATCATGAATCTCAAGTGATTTTAACAAGAAACAATTCCTATCAGAGAAATTTCTGAATGATATGAATACACAGTCAGGATCCTGCGAAGCCCGCATCGGATGCCTGAAAATGAAACTAATGGTTGAGATGAGAGGAAAACTGCTATACACTTTCCAAACAGCTGTTTGCGTTATATGAGAACCCAGCTGATTACAGAAAAAAAAAAATACTAACTTGCTAGAAGTGGTAGAAATAAAAGTTCACCAGACACTCGAGTAAAATAAAAGAAAAGGAAAGGCCGCCTTCGCCGAGCGATAAGCTGCGATAAAAGAGAGATAAAAGAGAAGGAAACACTGTGCGTTCCCTTTCCAAGCACAAGTTACACATGATGCGTGTACTTAAACGAAATCAAAACTATTGTTGATTTGTTTGCTAACATAAACAAATGCTTTTAATTATGTAATATATGAAATGTTCCTTGAAGTGATATTGTAAATATGATGTTATGTATATTATATGAGATGTTAGTGAGAATTATTAATTTTATCAATTGTTGATATTATGAAGTTATGAAAGATTGTGAGATGATGCTTATGGAAATGTACGAGATGCATAATGAAATTGTACATAGAATAAAACAGGTACAACCTGAAGGCATAAGGATGCCTAACAATGATGTACACAAACCCTTTCATTAACATGAAAATAAGTTTAGTTAAAGTTATGCTTGAATGTTATCTAGCTAATGATACCTATTGTTAAGATGTAACAATTTCACTTTGAAAGTTATTGAATGTTTTGCCTAAGTTAATATACTTATTATTTAATATCTGATGTTATTTGATCCCATTAGTTACTATTTGTTTTAATAGAGTTAGTTTATACTGAACTGGCTTGTGGATAGGCTACGTTAAGCACAGAAGATGTCTTAGCCTGCCGACATTCGTGCGTTACAAGTGCACGATTCACACATGAGTGAAGAGTTTTAAGACTGTTTAAAGACCGGAACACGTGTTAGTTAAAATGTACACAATACGGTTCGCAACGGCTTTGTACCTATCAGTGATGGGACCCGACGAGTGCGTCCTTGTGAGAAGTGGCGGTTCCGCCGACACGAGCAGCAAGACGTCCCGACGCCGCCTCTCACGTGCTCGTGAGTTAGGGCGGCAGCTGCAGCCGCAGTCCGCCGCTGCAGATGTTCTCCGCGGAGCCAGGAGCCGTGGTGTCCGGTACTGCGAGCCGCCACACGCCAATCCCGCCGACGTGAGGTGTGGAGCAGGTGTTGGTGTTGGCCGCTTTGAGGTCGGGCGCTGTCCCGATGCCTCCTCAGCCGCCGCCGTGGATGTCGTTTGCACCGCGGGTGGACGTTGATCCACTGCCGTGACGTGTCCTGGAGAACGTCATATTGTTGACTCACATGTATATACACCCGTTACAGCCATATGAGATTGCTACTTACAGTAAGTATGTCCTCCCACGTCCCTCTCAACAGGAGCGGCTCAAGGGAGTAGACGCCGTCGGAGAGCTGCAGCAGGTCCAGCAGAGATTTTGCGCGGGAAAACCCGTGGACCATTCGAGCGCAGGTCTGCTAGCGGCGACGACCCGATGCAAAGTGATTAAAATTGCGCGAATTGTCTGGTGTAACGGTCGAAAGGACGATAGAAAAAAAAAAAAAGGAGGAGAAGAAGAAACTCAGTCGCTCCAAGTTTTTTTTTTTTTATGTGTGGTGCGCGCGCCGCTTGGCGACAAGGCTATTCGTTGTACACAGTGCGAGAGAGACGGTAAACTGCCAATCACATTGTACTGTTTTGAACAGGTCAACGATTGCAGTTCAATATGATTGACAAGGGCGGCAATTCTGTGCTGTTACTATTTTCATAATGCACAGAAAGTTATGACTTATTTTTATGATACTATTATTTATAAAGTCTTATTATTTTGATTGTTATTATTATTATTATGAAATTTTATTATTTAATTTGTATATTGTTCGCCCGCAAAAGTTATTTAAATATATTTTTATTAATTATGTATATCTACGAGAGCTATGCTCTATGACCTGAAATGGACTTATATGGACAGCCAATTGAGTATACCCCTCTAAGGACTAATGAACTTAACGAATAAACGATGATTTTATTCGGGGTATTACTTAAAGAAATTTTCATTGTTGGAAATTTTCGTTTTAAATTTACCGCATTTCTGTGTTTTCAATTGTATTAATGAGTGTTATTTACGGTATTTATATTGTAAATTACGCTAACCGATTTTGGTTTCGGCCAATGAGAGGCCGTGTTTTAGATGTGAGGCGTCTAGAACGTCTTAATTAATAAGGAGGTTGGTTGTATGAAGGCGTCTGATGCCGACGCAAAGGCGCGAGGCCTATTTTAAATTTGAAATATAGCTAGCTAGATTATGCCATCCGACACTCAGGATGAGCTTAAACGACGTATAAATAAATAATGTGTAAGATTATAAGGGCATATTCTGACGGATATGTTATTAGGAGTGAAAATCTGTAAGTAAAGATCTTGCATTTTGTATCGCCCATAGACATACCCAGCTGTATGTAATTTCGTCGTAAATAACTCCGATTTGACTACAAACTGATTAGTTTTCACGTAAAAGGTGTCAATTATCCTGAACTACGTCATGAATTATTAGTTCCAAGATTTAAATTATTATTTTATTTTGTGATACCCAGAGGTGAAATGGGAGTACAAGTTTCGTGTCTCTACCATATAAACTGAGTTAAGCCAAGGCAAATACGAACCCAAATATAAACATAAACAGTAATCATACTAATTATTAATTGTGCTATGATTTCAAACATTTTCTGGTATGTAAGAATGCGTCCGTAAAAACATCATTTGATTTATTTTCTGAACATACACTAACGAACTTTTCTGAACGATTCATGTGTGCTACGTATTTTCCTGATGTTTTAATTTACATAAGCGCATATCCACGAGTCATGTTCAGTATCGTTAGGATTGTTTTTCTGTGATTTTTTTTATCTAATTATATTAATATTGATTTTTATCTCTACACATATGTTAGTTGTCCCTGATGAATAGCAATTTTTATTATTAATAAAAACCTGAATTCTATCCCTATGTGTTGATATATGTTACCTAGCTACCTGTGTCCAAGAGTGTGTGTTTTATGATAAATAACATTTTTTTTTGCATGTTTCTAAGGGTCAGAGTACAAGAGCATAACAGTACCATTGACACATATATATATATGTCTATATATATATTTTGAAAAATAGATGACAGCCAGTGTATATCGTCCCGACAACACACACACAACAAAAGGGTCTATATATAAATAAACGAGTACTATTAATGGTACTGGCAACAGCAGTAAGAACACACCGAAGAAGTTTAGCAGCAGTATAGTATACAGGCTACGTTGAATTTGAAATTTTCGCAGATTTTGACATCAATGACAGCAGCAAGTGGATTTCAAAAGTGTCCCGTTTAGATATAAATCGCTGCGTTGAACTGGATGGAACTCGACCTCTAGCGACCCGAGAGGCTGTTGAACTTGGAAGTGGCCCCACCTGTATCTTCCCCAGCCGGCCACCCGCGTATCGGGTTTAGTGGCTTAGTATCGCCTCCCCCTTGCCACTGCTCGGAGGCAGAGCGCGCGTCTGTATGCCGAGCGCACACAACCCAGTGTCGTGCTAACAACTCTTAATCTCATTAACGACTCTCCTAACCCCCCCTCCCCACTCCTTTTGTACTTCTCGGATACCCTCCCACACGGCCCGCACCACAGCCCTAACTTTCCTCAGCGACGTGTGCGAGAGAAGCAATCCAGTGATCCGCAACCCAAACCCAGTGGACATAGTCAATCCCTGTTTGAAGGGGAACGAAACTTTGGAAAAAAATTGTTTTGTTATGTTTGCAAGTACTTTTTTTTTTTATGTGTAACTTCTTACCTCTCGGTATGCGGAATTTGGTGGGAGTAGTTTCGTGAATGCGAAGGAAGTCACGTGGAACGGAAGTGTGTAACCAAGGTGCGGTCATCTTTTGCGGATGGCACTGACTAAAGTTCGCTAAGACAAAGGGAAACTATAGTATTAACTGTGTAACGAACTTTATCATGATGTTCAGTATTTTAATAAAATTCCTTGTTGAAAATCAGGTCCGAAACCGCGGGTTAGTTTGTTTTTTTCAAGTCTTTTTTGCTTTTATCGCAGCCGTTTCTTTGTATAGTTTAAAATTTCTCTCTGCAAATCGAATAATTCTATAGTTGACTTAGCTGCTTCGGCAGCGAATTCCAGCTGTGTATGCGGAATCTATATGTGATTCACGTCCAGAAAAATGTTGAAAACGCAATTTTCGTGTATTTATCACGCTTGGCATTATTTTAAGGAATTCTACGTTAAATTTAATGTCAGATATTCGTATTATAAGTGTATTTAAAACATAACGTTTGAATTTGCTCGTTACCGATGCTAGATGTTAAACATCACTGGTGAGTCCTGAAACACTGGCTCACATTTTTTAAATGTTGATATAAAAATATCTTTGTAACACTTCAAGTAATTAAATTGTACAATTAAAAGATACCTCACTGATATTTTGTCCTAATATTGTACAATATTTTTTTTACTACACTGAAAGAAATTTTTGTATATTTTACAAGAAAAATCCTTGGAAACCCTGTTGCCAAGGATATTACTTGTAAAACTACAAGGCAGAACTTTGTACCATGTGCGATTTTGCAAGGCTCTGCCTTGTAGTTTTGCAAGAAATATCCTTGGCAACAGGGTTTCCAAGAATTTCTCTTGTAAAAGTACAAATTTTTTTTTAGAGTGTACGGCAATGTCGGCATTGCAGTTGCAAGAGCGTGTTTGTTGTTATTTGGGCACAATTAGATAAAAATAATTTATCTGCATATATCAAAGTCAATCCTTGTAACTTCATCAATGAAATATTTCTCGGAGAATGTATTTTTCGCGAAAATATTTCGAGACTTGTTGTGTGTTAAACGACAAAACAACTTCTGTATTTCGAGATAGGTTGAGTTTCTTTGAAGTACGTGTCCATTGATGGCACGCAATTCACAGCCATACTAACTATTACGTAATTCTATGTTTGATTCCTAGATATAAATTATTATACGTTGTTCATGTTTCATGGTCCAGTGTAAGAGAAGGCGTACACGCCTCAAATGCGGAAAACAAAATACAAATAAATTAATAAATTAATTGCGGAAGTAAACGCGTCTTTAATTGCCTATACAAAAAAAGGCAGGTGCTTTTTTTTCAGACAGCTGCCAATGACAAGGATGAAAGTGCTAGCGTGTTCTGAGCGTTCAGATATTTTCGCGAAAAATGAATGTTGCTATGCATTCCCTTCGCTTGATTGATTACCTGGTGTGCTAACTGCGATTCTTCAACGACACTCAATGTAACTTCACATTCATATGGCTCACGCATTATTTAACTTTTGGACTGAAATAAAATACTTGTGAATTACTAGATGTTTTAGTCCTAGTATAATAGTGAAATATATTCGTGTCATGTAGAGTAAATTTTTGTCACAAGCAGGTCGTTTCTGTCTTCATTAATGCTTTAGAATAATAATTTTATTTAAATAATTATTACTCCAACTGTCTTGAAGAATAAGATAATGCAAAACTATTTAGGAAAATAAAACTGGAATTTATCTCTAGTAAAATGGACTTGAATGTTTTGATGATTTTGTGTTCGTTTTTTTTTATGTTGATTTATGTTATAAATTCAGCACGCCATGTTTTCTAAAGAGGTAAACTTGGTTACGAATTTCCTAATCGGTGTTGCTCTCCCTCTATTTCTCTCTCTCTCTCTCTATATATATATATATATCTTTATATATCTTAATATATATAAATCTCGTGTCACAATGTTTGTCCTCAATGGACTCCTAAACCACTTAACCGATTTCGATGAAAATTGGCATTTAGGTGTAATATTTTCCAACTTGAGAGATAGGATAGTTTTTATTTCGGTTAATGGTCTTAATCTTATAATTTTAGAGTTTTCTAATGTGATGTATGTATGAGTTGGCAGAAAATCACCACGGCAACGGCTGTAGCATTGTTGATGCTTCATTCGTCTCCATGGCAACGACTATTTCATTGTTAGTGTAGTCCTCATCACTCATTAAATACAGACCACCAATTTTTAGATATATACAGGTAAATAACTATACACTGGTAGAACAAAGTCGGTCGGGATTTGAAAGTGATATAAATTATTCAAATTAAGAAGACAATTACTAACTACATCTGATTTCTAAAAAGGTCCCCTTCACCAAGTCAACTGATTTCGATGAAAATGGGCATTTATGTGTAATTTTTTCCAACTTGAGAGATAGGGTAGTTTTTATTTCGATCAATGGTCTTAAAAATTTATTATTAATAATAAACTGATCATCAATGTTGATTGGTGTTTAAGCCCGGGAAACAGTGGGCACTTCGTCTCCATGACAACGTTGCGTGCTCGAGAGTCGGGAAACCATCGGTGCTATTCGTTTTTTCTTCGGTACATTACAAAGCATTGTATTAAATTTTTGTCAAAATTAATTAATTTTCATTTTATTTCATTTATTATAACTGTAAATAAGAGATTTGGTCTCATTTCCCCCTCCCCCCCCCCCCCCAATTAATACAACCGTGCGAAGCCGGATCGGGCACCTATATATATAAACTTTTTTTTTCAAATTTACATTCAAAGTAGCTAATCTCAAGTCTAAGGCCGGAATAACAATAGCCCGTCACCTCCATCCGTTCGTCCCTCACGTGATCTGCAACCAATAATATGACCTAAAATTTCCAAAAATCCGTCCGTCAAAAGCTTGGCAAAATCATCTTTTGACGGATGGACGGATGGATTATATCTACGGTATTGGCTGTGACAGTCAGTTGTCACTATTATACGGGTCTGAGGTGTTTGTATTCGTTCTTTCAGGTGTTTTGTTTAATAACATTGCGGTTCTTAAAACACATTTTCCAAACAATTAAATCATGGCACTGAATATTTCCGAGGATACACTAATAAAATACGTACAAAAACACGACGCAAATAGTAGACAATATCAAAATAATTTCCTGAGAGAAGAACGCCGATTTTTGGTAGCACTTACTTGGGAAAATATTTTGACGGACGGGTGAAGCCACGTTGTAAATCGCTTAGCTAGCTGCGTGGCTTTGGAGGATGAAAATGCGTCGGACGGACGGACGACGTACGGAGGCTTCGGGGTATTGTAATTCCACCTTAAGCCCTATATTAAAATGACGGAATGTCAAGGTGGCGAATAAGGTCGAACGTAAACTGTTGGTTCGGAAAGCGACCGCAGTTAAAAAAAAAGAACTTTCATAGTTCCGTGTAGGATGCAAGGACACCTGGTTTGACCTCTCTTTTTTTCCTTCCGACGAGGAAGACGCAGGTCTGACGTTACGTAATCACGTAGAGTCGAGGGACCCCGAGGGAGAGAGAAGGATGGAGAGAGGGAGAGAGAGGGATATATATATATATATATATAGAGAGAGAGACGGGCAGGTGAATGCCGCGACGGTCGCCACAGCTCCGGCGGAGCGAGCGAGTGTTGGTTCTCTGTGAGTGACTCTTGTCGGCGAGAGACGACGTCCCAGAGCTCAGCAGGAAAACTACCTTCTGCCCGCGGCCGTGAATAGCACAGTGCGGTCGCCTGGTTGCTTCCCCCCCCCCCCCCACCCCTCCTTCCCAGCCCGTCGTGACCTCTTTCACAACTCTAAGCGCACAGAAGAAAAAAAAACATTTTCCGTGCATTTACAAAAGATTAATTTGGAAACCAGTTGCCAAGAAATAGTTCGTAATACCTACTACAAGAAAGATATTGTAACGTTGTACAACACACGGCTATGGTTATTTTTGCATATTTGGAATACGTTTTTCGAGATAATACTAAGTATTTCTTACAAAAATCTAAGCATAATTTTATATTTTAGTTGATTTTTTCATCCAAGCATATTTATTTTTAAACCATGGAAATGATAATCGAATATTGGACTTCATTTTGTCTTACTACTCTTATTAATGCGCGCAGTCAGTACTGGAAAGCTGTTCAGGGAATGGTTTACAAATAACTGTTGAAGATACTGGGACAAGACGAAGCATAAATTTCCGGGTAAGTTTCGTAACCCAACACTACTTGCAAAAAATGATTTTGTTGTGATACAGTTGTTTTAATGTAAATATACAAGTTTACAATCAGCTGTAGTTTTCATGAACATTTCTGTTTCATTAAAAAAAAATTCAGTGTGACATCGTAAGGCGATGGGGAGGAAAAAGATACCAGAAGCGAATCGCGAGAACAAGCAGCAGTCTGCTTCGTTTACCTTGTCTAAGTTTCAATTTTTGCTGTTTGCAGATACTCGTGGAATCCTATATTAAGATTGATATCGAAGGAGTTCAAGTGTATTCATTGCCCGACCGAATTCCAGCACTTCAGACCCTACATATTTAATTTGGCCTTGTTGTGTAATACACTAGTTTGGACGTGTATAGTTTTTGACCTGTGCTTAAAACCCTAGACAGCTTTACAGAAATTATTTTCTGAAAAAATAAATCATAATTTTAAACCTGGCAGAAAATTTTAAGATGAAAATAATTACACTTTAACACTGAATCCAAGACATGAATTTACGGCAAACTATTTAAGTGTTCACTTTCGTTTCGTAAATTGTGATTCTTACATGGGCACGTATGTCTCACAGAATTATTGAATAGTTTTTTTTTTCCTTTTATCAATTGTTTAATCTAGGTAAGTAATTAAGTACAAACTTATTTTTGAAATTTTTAATTCCCAAAAATTGATAATAATGATTAGCAGATAGTGTGTAACATAAATCTCTCGAGAAAATTCGTAACAGTATTTCAGGTATTTGCAATGCTTGTATAGGGAAACATCAGTGGAAAGCAAACTTAACTAAACATATGACACGAAACTGCAATCACCCAAATATAGGGGTAAACTCGAGCTTCGAGATATAGTGGAAGGTCATGAATTTACTAGCTGCTTAAGAATTTTCGTAACTAAAACTATATTTATTTAGATATCACGGTCTTGTTTTCTCAATAAAGCAATAATACATGCGGTTCAGGTTTCATGAGAAATATTTTTATTTATTTCTTTTAGATCGATTAAAATGTTATTTTAGCGTTTCGTATTTACCCGCTAAGAAAAAAATCAGCATTAACAATGAATTATAAAACGATACAACACTTATAAATTCTATTTTAATGAGAAACCGCTATTTAATCTCATTGACTAATATTGCTTTCAAAAAAATGATAGTCTTTCAGTACTCGCAAGAGATGTGTTAAATCTAATCTTGGTAAAGATAAAATGCATGTGTTCTCATGTTACAATTAAACTCTTAATACGAAACTCGGACACAAAATATAATGTAGAATTCTTTAAATTAATGCCGAGTGTAATAAATATACGAAATTTCGGTTTTCTACTACATTTCTTGACGCGAATCAGACGTAGTTTCCATACTCACCGCTAGAATTCGCTGACGGAGCAGCTACATCGACTATCAAAACATTCGAATTGTAGAGCAAAATTTTAAATTATATAATGAAACTGCTCCGATAAAAGCGAAAATGTCTTCAAAAATATATAGGTACTAAACCTCGGTTTATGAGCCTGATTTTTGACAAAGAATTATATTAAAATACTGCCAATCTTGTAAAAATTCATTAAACAGTTAATGCCTTCAATTTTCCCTTTGTCTCGATTAATTTTTGGTTCACGCCATCTGCCACAGATGGCAGCACCGTGTTTGTTACATATGCGATTCATTCACGAAATAACTTCTACCAAAGCCGTATACCGAGAGCTAAGATGTTTACACATCAAAAATGTTGGCAAAGGTCTACAGTCGCCAGTCTTAGAGGTCAATATGCTCTCGGTACAGACGTGTAGATCGACCTTGTGGCCGACTCGGCGATTCTGCGTAGCTTTGAGCCTATGCATGTCCCATGAAGACGGTATTAGAAGCCTACTGACAAGTACTCCAGCAAGCATGGTGGGAAGGTTTCAAACACTTCCAGGTAGCAAATAAAGCTTGCAGATAGTCTGACACTATACAAAATGTTCATAAAAGAATGTTCCAGTTTCAATTGTATATTATAACAATTTAATGTTGACAGTTTAAACAAACCATACATCAAATAGAAGGTTAACTAACCTGGTTTTTCTTACAAATGTTAAATGCGTGCATCATTAGTTATGCGGCACACATCCAAACTAAGTCAAATTCCTCCCACGCTTTTGTTAACAAGTTCGGAGTAATGGAAGCAATAGCCTTTTCAAATCTTTGTCTCAACTCTGGCAAATCATTAGGTAGCGGCGGAACGTAGACACGATCTTTTATAAAGCCCCAAAGGAAAAAATCGGTTGGCGTTATTTCAAGGTGAACGTGGAGGCCAGCAAAAAAAGAGCTCCGTCGTCTCAACCATTACGACCAATCCAACGGTCAGATACTTCGACGTTCAACCACTCTCGAACAAAGAGATTCCAATGGGGAGGGGCTTCATCCAGTTGCCAAATACTACTAATCGCCATTGTGCGTATCGTAGGTGGCGCTGCATGCGAGAAAACAACAAAGCAGTACTCGCACATGCGCTCATCTAAAACTGTTTGAGTTACTTTTTAATTGTGATCTTGAACCAAAACTCTGCAACTCTTACAGTTGACATTATTAAAATTTATAACTGGGATATTCTTTAATGGACATACTGAACAAGCCTGAATATTTGAATCCCGCTTACTGGTCTTCCCGATGCCAACTAACCGCAATCTTGATACAAGTGCGAATCAAACTTGCTCAAACAACAAAAATTCAACTGCATTTGGGAGTACCTAGGCTCGAATCATGATTTATTGAGCATGGGATTTATTTTCCAGGTTTTCCGGAAGTCAGCTCTGGAAAATACTGGTATTATTTCTAACCAAATGTTATCGTCTATGCCTTACCTTGCTTACTTGTATTGTATTTGAATGTGAATGCTTCAGGTCTCTCTCTAATAACTCATATGTGAAAGAGATACAAAAACTTTTAAGTAATAAATAACTAAAGTAGGTGTAGTAGGCTGTTACTGGATCAATGTAAACATAGAAATGTAAACACCGCGCCAGTACCAGCCTGGGGGCCGCCATCTTGTCACGTGGGCGCCGCCATTGTTGTTGACATTGGTTACCAGGGCGCGCCGGTAGGCCGCCATCTTAGTTCAGCCTTTTAGTTACCGGAGCGCACCACCGTCGCTCCGAAGGCGGGAATTGTATACAAAAAAACCTGGGCACTGGGTGGATTCGATCCCGGGGACGCACCAACGTCGTGGTCAGGAGCCGTGCGCCTTGACCACTAGACCACGAGACCATATGAAGTATGGGGAATTAAATAACGAACATATGCTTTAAAGAAACTATGTCTTTAAATTCCGAAAAAAATATATGTCTATAAACCCCCACCCCAAGTATGCCTAACCGCCAATATGCCAAACCGCCATGCCTTAAAAAATGCAACAATACTAGCTATGCCTATAGACCCCACCACTCCACAATCGCCGCCATGTTTAAATTACAAAAAAAAAAACCCCACCACTCCACAACCGCCATATTTAAAATGCTTAAAGGCCCCGCCATACCAGCTATGCCTAAACAGTTAAATATCGAAGAAAAAAATTATGCTAAAATCAATTACCGCCATATTAGCTATGACTAAAACCCTCCACTCCGAGTATGCTTAATCACCATATTGAAATTTCGAAAATAAATTATATACCGCCATACTAGCTATGCCTAAACAGTTAACTTACGAAAACAACCCGCCATGTTTCAGTATGCTTAAAAGCCCACCCGCCATATTAGCTATGACTAAAACAAACATAACCTCAAAAATCCCGCGCAGAGAGAGCGAGATGTTGCCTGCTGGAGCGTCACTCGTAAACTGCGCAACTATAATCCCCACATCATATTATAAGCATAATAATGTCTTTAAAAACAACAGTGTGTGTGCAACACGCCAAGTAATAAGCATAGTTACTATTACGTCGAGTAAAATAAGCATAGTTAAAATATATAATATTGCGTAAACAATGTGTTAAACATATTTAAATGTAATAATATTTTTACAGGCCAATGTGTTAGCGCCTTAGCGTTAAGTAATAAACATAGTTAAAATAAGGGGCGAAGACCCAGAAAAAACAACACCGGAACGCACCCTGCCTACCCCGGCGACATGTAACAAAATAAATGTCGTGTAGGGAAGCATGTTCTCTCACGGGTGGCCGCGATGCGTCTGCGGGGACCTGTTGACAAAACGCCGTTAGGGAAAATGTTTACCGATGCGGCGCGTGGCCGGAGGGGGGAAGGTGACTGCAGATGACTTGTTGACAAAAAAGTGTTGACCGATGAGGCGCGTGGCCGGAGGGGGAAAATGAAATCTCCACCACCGATCTCGCCCGCGAACGCCCCAGGGGGGCAAGTTGTTATGTCGGACACAGGCGGCGAGGCCGAAAAACAAAAGCCGGAGGGGAAACCTACCGGATAACATCACGGTAATTAACCCAAGTCTTTACGGAAACGGGAAAACCTTTCCACGACACTAGGAAACGTTCGCCACACTTTTTATGAATTTTATTCACTAAATAAGTATCGGGGTACGCAGTTACTTGAATCTCAGGACCATAAAACGCGCCTTTAATTTCATTACCGTCCAAATCACTCAAATGAAACACACGTGGAAAAATATTCATAACTCTGACCACTCTGAAAACTTCGTGCGACCACCTCGGTTTGAACCCCTTCTCAAACACTGTCTAGTCATACCTGAGAGAAACATAACCTCAAAAAGGCGCTATACTAGCTACGTCTACCACACCCCCACCACCAGTATGCTTAAAACAAACACCACCATACTAGCTATGACTAAATACCCGGAGCAACATAACCTCAAAAATGGCACCATACTAACTATGTCTACCCCACTCCCACCACCAGTATGCGTAAAGCCCCGCCATACCAGCTATGACTAAAGAAACATAACCTCAAAAATCCCGCGCAGAGAGAGCTAGATGTTGTTCGCTGGAGCGTCACTCATAAACTGCGCAATTATAACCCCACACATCATATTATAAGCATAATAATGTCTTTAAAAAATGCTTTAAGTAATAAGCATAATTAAATTTTATAATATTAGTAAAACAGAAAATAAGCATAGTTAGGACCCCTGCAGTTAACACGAAGCGTTCAGTAATTAAAAAATAAAATGTAGCTGCGGCAATATCGTCAGAAACAAATGACGTATGTTACCGAGGTAATAAAAAAATAAACTATAGGTGCCACCCACACTCCTAGTATGCTTAAAACACCCACCCCCAAGTATGCCTAAAAGAAACCCCAACCATACTAGCTATGCCTAAATCATTTGCAGCCATGCTTAAAAACCCCCGCCATACTGGCTAAGACTAAATGGAGTGCCACATATACACACCGCCATCTTTAATGTCACAGAGGAGAGCGAGAAACGTAACGTAAAATATGGTTGAAGTAATAAGCATAGTTAAAGTTATAATATTGTAAATACATAAAAATAAGCATAGTTAAAAAAAACCATAGATCACCATTTAATAGTACTGGACCAGATAACATAGGCCATAGCGATAGCATGAATAAGCATAGTTAGGACCCCTACAGTCAACACGTAGCGTTCAGTAATTAAAAATAAAATGTAGCTGCGGCACGATCGTCAGAAACAAATTACGTATGTTACCTACCTAGGTAATAAAAAAAATAGCAAATAAGCATACATAAAAAAACTCACCGGAACGCATCCCGCCCACCCCGCCGATATGTAACAAATAAATATAAATAAACATTGTACAAACGACCGTGTAGGGGAGCTGTAAGCCTGTTCGCGCACCGCAAATAAGCATACATAAAGGAAAAACTCACCGGAATGCACCCACTCCAACACGGCGACGTGTAATTAAAAATAAAAACGCAGACGAAAAGATATATTAAAAATAGTAACACCTATATACGCCGTGTGGAGAGCAACCGACAGCATTTAACGATAAGTAAATTTATAAAATATATTACAAAGCGAGAGCGCACGTCTGTACTCCGTAGACGCACTCCTCGAACTGTTGACGAATTCCTGATCCGACGAAAGCCAGCGAGAAAAGAAAGTTATTTTTCGACCCTGGCCCGCCGCGTGCTATAGTAGCTTGCAGGAGAGCCTAAGCGTGGAACACAATTAAAAAAACGTACAGCCCAGTGATACATGAAACCGCCGAACGAAAATTACCATAAATAACAACAAAAAAAAACAATCAAAATACACTCACAAACGCAATACTGCGCAATGCAGTGGAAACTCCCATGAAATAATAAAATCGCTGAGACAGCATGATGCAAAGAGTAAAAATCCCTATACGTAAAATAAAACAAACGCGGAACCGCGAGAAAAACAATTTAAAACAATCGACAGCAAAAGCAAGAAAGGTTATAAAAATACCAATTCAGTAACACATTGATGAAATAAATAAGGACGGACCCCCAAATACCACTAGGCTAAACACAACCCATAAGTAAATCACAATAAACCAAAACATATCTACGAGAACAATATTATAAAACTACCACACTCTCCAACACACCAAATGACATGACCCGATAAATGACAACAGAAATAAATATCAATAACCATAAATACCTACATAACAAAATACGTTATTAAGCAACCGAAAAATACACCACAGCCCACATAAGGCCTCGCGAACGAATGGCACAACACTAGAGACAAAACATGCTATTCCCATTTATTAAAAAGACGCACATACGAGTCTTTAGTTCAAGCCCAGCTAGTATACATTCATTAATAAATAAAATCGGTTATAGTATTATGTGTAGGCAATAAATAGGAAGTACAAAGCGATATAGCCACAAGACGTTGGTAAATATAGTAATAAAGTGTATGTATAGCCAGTAAATAATATATACGTAAGTAAAACGTGTTATACCATAAATTAAATACCTGCAGGTTTATACAGTCAAAATTTGTAGGAATATAAACATAAGTCGTTTGAACGGTCCGTGTAATACAAATGCTTATAATCAGCTCTGACTAATTTATCCTTCATATAAGTAAACATAGCATGTTATTCTAATAAACTATGTATCATTATAAAATAGTTATACCATCGTTACTAAATAAAGATACAAAAAAATACTAAGTGTTATCCATCACTCCCTTTCGCTCATGCCATAGTGTGTGGTGTTCTAAACAAGGAGTGAAAGAATATTATATGAGTCATGTTGTAAATGCTTATAAGATTATTGTTAACTTACCATCAAGGCTAGATAAAACACAATCTCTATATAGTGGTAGATGAATAATCAGAGACCAACTATAGTCTTCATACTAGTAAATAATAATTAAGGATATACCGGGGTAAATATAAGAACCTATATAACCACATCCCAATAAGCATAGGAAGCTCTAGCATTAATAACAAGACGTAAAATAAAAGGTTACAGGGTCAGTTAAGAATCTATATTCTACTATTATGCATTCCATTAAGCATAGGAAGCACTATAATCCCATTCCGACGAAACCAGAATAGAACACACCAGTAATGTTTGTGAAAGAACACACGAGGATATTCATATTAATAACCACTTAGCCAAAATCGTTTACAGACATAGCAAACACAGCTTCGACGATGGTCAGTCGCCTCGGCGGACCACTAGTAACATTCACTTGCCTGGAGGGCAGACGTAAATAACACAAACACGCAGCCGCCCTCCGAACACAAGCCTCCAGCAGGATAAAATAATATATCAAAATATGTAAAACAACAAGGATGCCTTGCAAACTATTAATTACACCACCCATACCTTTAAACTAAGTAACGTGAACGACGAAGCCCGACAACGACTTTCAAGTGACAAGGAGTAAAGAAGGAAATAATAATTACATGTGGTGTACGAACACTCATTTGCCCACCAACTATATACTACCTACTAGTGCTAATCCATGTATTGCCAGACATAAAATAACCAATTATTACTATCTTTACATTAAAATAAATAAGTATTGAAGTAACTGAAGCGTGTACACAAACAAAACTGTATACCCAACATATATAATTCTTTAATATTATCATAATATAGTTATCAGAAATAACAAGTCAACTCGAAAAAACCAAACAACGCCTACAGGCATATTGCAACCTACATCGAAACGAGCACAAGACGCAAACCCGGACACTTCATAAACCCACAGAGATGGCTAGGAGAAATTACATTCCACATACTACAGATGCTGTACTAAAAAGACACGAATATGCCAATGAGAACAAGTGTAACCGCCATAACTGAAAGTATTATATAAAAGAAACAATACATTAATACCACAGCCTCAAAAAACACAAAACAGGAGAATGAACTAAAAGGGCAATGTCAAAAGCCTAAACTAAAAAAAAAATTAGGTTAATATTGACGTATACACATGCGAGTACAATTAAGTAGAAATATATATTAAAAAAATTACATTACCTAGCGTAAGAAAAACGCATTCAGAAAGACCAGACATCGCTTCCCCTCACAAAAATGTTCGATGGTACCCATAATAACATACATGTGAAATAGAAAGAGTTAAAGACACAGACATTAAAAAGACAACAAATCGTTAAAGACGTGTAAAAGTTAAAGGACTAAGCTAAATGAATATAATGAAGCGTGCGACAAAACACGTTTCCTATACTACATATCACACCCCAAATAAATTAAATTCATCATCTAAAAGAAAAAGGTTTTTTGTTCACCTAACCGAAACCTAAGTTCAAAAACACATATGGAAGAGAGATTCCGCAATATAATTAAGTATATGGAAAGGAATTGCGAACTCTAGAGACCCATGGTCTTCGCACAAATCATTTAAATTATATATGTTCGCACACAAGTCGAGAAAAAATGGATTAGTGTAAGAAATTTGATGTTTGCTCAAGTGCTATGTAGTGACAAGAAACGATAAATACGGAATTATGTATATTTAGATACCAACCATACAATTATAACAATTTAAATACGAAACATATTTAAAAAAAATCCTCGGGTATGTCGTATATCTAGAACCATACTGTCACCACTAGTTGCCTGTACACATAATGAAGTAATAATAAAACATCCAGTGGTTACAAACAGAAATATTACAAAATTATGCACTTAACAATGACTTAGGTTATCCAGAAGCATATAGTTATAAATATACAATTAAAAAGCAAACGAAATTACCAATAATATGGAATCACTTCAAAAAAGTAAACAGAGTTCAGACATTACAAACACAGAAAGGTGAAAAAACGCATCAGTAAGATGAAGCTTCAAAGACCGATTCCCCTCGCGGATAAAGGATGATAATCATTGCAGTAGCACACATTGTCCCACATATGTATCGAAACACAAGGTTAGATCGTAACACACACACACACACACGACTTCCAGGATGTTTCCATCATCATGTTTGGAACCTTTATACTTATTTTAAATCTAAATTTACATTGATTAACAACGAGAACTGTAATATATAAACAACAGCACCGATAGTAGCTAAACACAAGCACACTTAATAGAATATTCTCCATCACTTTCACAAACCCATATAAAGACCTTAAACTCTGCCGGCCACTACAGCCCAGCACGAGTTGCCAGACGTGTCCTTCACAGACAGAAGGGGTTGCCAGTGCGCAACCAATATGTAATTAATGTAAAAGACGCATCTAAAAAACCAAACATGTACGTTAAATCTGGCTAGCAGTCTCATAGTTTAAGTGAAAACAGGCCGGAACACAACTTGGTAAAATAATATTAGCTATCCCTAAACCTTAAATATATACAATGTAAGAAATCGCACTAGCCAACTTAACACTCGTATTCCACAAAATATAAGTTCATCGAGATACAATGACACACGAATATATGCACGAATGATAGATAAATACTATAGAAGTCACAAAAATTCAAAACATATTTATCAAAGTACCCTCTCAATACTAACCCCAATGAAGCAGAAAATTTCATTACACCCCAAGCATTGTATATGAAAGTAAGCACATATCACAATTGAACTAGAAAAAATAAATATAAAACAAAAGCTAGCGAACACACAGACAAATATTCATCATAGCAACATTGGGTGGAAAGAAGATAGTACCATCAATTTCATCTCTACAGCCACATGTATTAAGAAAATATATATACTTTTATTAACCTCACAGGAATCTTTTTGTGTATAATCGTTGTGTAGCAAAATTAGGAGGATAAAATTACAATGTATTTAAAAAATAAATCTAATTACAACTATTAAAAAGTATGTGCGCTAACTCACAATTGTAAAACCATTAATGAAAAACCTACAAAACCTCTCTCTTCATATCTCTCTCTCTTTCTCTCTCTCTCTTTATCTCTCTTATTCGCTCTATATACTGTTTGCGAAATTCCACGATTGATACAATTAACTTAGAGATAACCCCCACACCGATGCATTGTAACGTCAACTACATTCCGCTTTTGAGAGGGAAACGAGAGCAACTCGAGAACACTCGCAGGCTCACAGCAACGTCCGCCACATTTACACACAGAACTAACCACTCGTACCCACCGGATGGGATACGAACCCCGAGCAAAAGGCAAATACCTCCGCTTAAACACAATAACAAGTGATCTAAATATAGAACGATAGTGCTAACGCGAGCAAACACATTGGTTAAAAACTTTTAGAGTAATGGAAGCAATACGCTCTTCAATTCTGTGTGTCAACTCTGGAAAATCATTACGTAGCGGCGGCAATATTTTACAACATCTTTTATAAAGAACCCTAAAGGAAAAAAATCTCAAAGTAAACGATGAAAACAAAAAAAACGTAGTATTTGTCGGTCGATGGCAGTGAAATAATGTGAGATAAAACATTAAAATAATGTTAAATAAATATATTAATTTTTACTATAAAATGAATCCACGTATAACCATAAGTTTTTGATAATAAATCAACAAATCAACATAGATTTAAATTAATTAAAAAGTTGTATTAATAATGTCCTTAAATAAATTTATTTCCTTTAACAAATTAACATATAGGTTTTAATTAATTAAAAAAAAATATAGTTTAATGCGAAATTCACCGACGTTTCGGTCGACATTGCAGTCGCCATCATCAGGAAGCAATTATCTACAAAGAAGTTGTAATAATAAATTCTTAAAATAAATTTATTTCATTTAAAAAATTAACATATAGGTTTCAATTAATTAAAAAAAATAGTTTAATAATAAATTTTAAAATCTATTCATTTTTTTACTATAAAAGGACTCTTCTTTTAACCATTAGTTTTTGATAATTTTCAACAAATAAACATAAATTTAATTATTAAAAATTATTAATTCATAACAATATTATTAAAAAAATTTTGCGGCCGCAAAATTTTTTAATAATATTGTTATGAATTAATTATTTTTAATAATTAAATTTATGTTTATTTGTTGAAAATTATCAAAAACTAATGGTTAAAAGAAGAGTCCTTTTATAGTAAAAAAATGAATAGATTTTAAAATTTATTATTAAACTATTTTTTTTAATTAATTGAAACCTATATGTTAATTTTTTAAATGAAATAAATTTATTTTAAGAATTTATTATTACAACTTCTTTGTAGATAATTGCTTCCTGATGATGGCGACTGCAATGTCGACCGAAACGTCGGTGAATTTCGCATTAAACTATATATTTTTTGATTAATTGAAACCTATATGTTAATTTGCTAAAGGAAATAAATTTATTTAAGGACATTACTAATACAACTTTTTAATTAATTTAAATCTATGTTGATTTGTTGATTTATTATCAAAAACTTATGGTTATACGTGGATTCATTTTATAGTAAAAAATTAATATACTTATTTAACATTATTTTAATGTTTTATCTCACATTATTTCACTGCCATCGACCGACAAATACTAAGTTTTTTTTTTGTTTTCATCGTTTACTTTGAGATTTTTTTCCTTTAGGGTTCTTTATAAAAGATGTTGTAAAATATTGCCGCCGCTACGTAATGATTTTCCAGAGTTGACACACAGAATTGAAGAGCGTATTGCTTCCATTACTCTAAAAGTTTTTAACCAATGTGTTTGCTCGCGTTAGCACTATCGTTCTATATTTAGATCACTTGTTATTGTGTTTAAGCGGAGGTATTTGCCTTTTGCTCGGGGTTCGTATCCCATCCGGTGGGTACGAGTGGTTAGTTCTGTGTGTAAATGTGGCGGACGTTGCTGTGAGCCTGCGAGTGTTCTCGAGTTGCTCTCGTTTCCCTCTCAAAATCGGAATGTAGTTGACGTTACAATGCATCGGTGTGGGGGTTATCTCTAAGTTAATTGTATCAATCGTGGAATTTCGCAAACAGTATATAGAGCGAATAAGAGAGATAAAGAGAGAGAGAAAGAGAGAGAGATATGAAGAGAGAGGTGTTGTAGGTTTTTCATTAATGGTTTTACAATTGTGAGTTAGCGCACATACTTTTTAATAGTTGTAATTAGATTTATTTTTTAAATACATTGTAATTTTATCCTCCTAATTTTGCTACACAACGATTATACACAAAAAGATTCCTGTGAGGTTAATAAAAGTATATATATTTTCTTAATACATGTGGCTGTAGAGATGAAATTGATGGTACTATCTTCTTTCCACCCAATGTTGCTATGATGAATATTTGTCTGTGTGTTCGCTAGCTTTTGTTTTATATTTATTTTTTCTAGTTCAATTGTGATATGTGCTTACTTTCATATACAATGCTTGGGGTGTAATGGAATTTTCTGCTTCATTGGGGTTAGTATTGAGAGGGTACTTTGATAAATATGTTTTGAATTTTTGTGACTTCTATAGTATTTATCTATCATTCGTGCATATATTCGTGTGTCATTGTATCTCGATGAACTTATATTTTGTGGAATACGAGTGTTAAGTTGGCTAGTGCGATTTCTTACATTGTATATATTTAAGGTTTAGGGATAGCTAATATTATTTTACCAAGTTGTGTTCCGGCCTGTTTTCACTTAAACTATGAGACTGCTAGCCAGATTTAACGTACATGTTTGGTTTTTTAGATGCGTCTTTTACATTAATTACATATTGGTTGCGCACTGGCAACCCCTTCTGTCTGTGAAGGACACGTCTGGCAACTCGTGCTGGGCTGTAGTGGCCGGCAGAGTTTAAGGTCTTTATATGGGTTTGTGAAAGTGATGGAGAATATTCTATTAAGTGTGCTTGTGTTTAGCTACTATCGGTGCTGTTGTTTATATATTACAGTTCTCGTTGTTAATCAATGTAAATTTAGATTTAAAATAAGTATAAAGGTTCCAAACATGATGATGGAAACATCCTGGAAGTCGTGTGTGTGTGTGTGTGTTACGATCTAACCTTGTGTTTCGATACATATGTGGGACAATGTGTGCTACTGCAATGATTATCATCCTTTATCCGCGAGGGGAATCGGTCTTTGAAGCTTCATCTTACTGATGCGTTTTTTCACCTTTCTGTGTTTGTAATGTCTGAACTCTGTTTACTTTTTTGAAGTGATTCCATATTATTGGTAATTTCGTTTGCTTTTTAATTGTATATTTATAACTATATGCTTCTGGATAACCTAAGTCATTGTTAAGTGCATAATTTTGTAATATTTCTGTTTGTAACCACTGGATGTTTTATTATTACTTCATTATGTGTACAGGCAACTAGTGGTGACAGTATGGTTCTAGATATACGACATACCCGAGGATTTTTTTAAAATATGTTTCGTATTTAAATTGTTATAATTGTATGGTTGGTATCTAAATATACATAATTCCGTATTTATCGTTTCTTGTCACTACATAGCACTTGAGCAAACATCAAATTTCTTACACTAATCCATTTTTTCTCGACTTGTGTGCGAACATATATAATTTAAATGATTTGTGCGAAGACCATGGGTCTCTAGAGTTCGCAATTCCTTTCCATATACTTAATTATATTGCGGAATCTCTCTTCCATATGTGTTTTTGAACTTAGGTTTCGGTTAGGTGAACAAAAAACCTTTTTCTTTTAGATGATGAATTTAATTTATTTGGGGTGTGATATGTAGTATAGGAAACGTGTTTTGTCGCACGCTTCATTATATTCATTTAGCTTAGTCCTTTAACTTTTACACGTCTTTAACGATTTGTTGTCTTTTTAATGTCTGTGTCTTTAACTCTTTCTATTTCACATGTATGTTATTATGGGTACCATCGAACATTTTTGTGAGGGGAAGCGATGTCTGGTCTTTCTGAATGCGTTTTTCTTACGCTAGGTAATGTAATTTTTTTAATATATATTTCTACTTAATTGTACTCGCATGTGTATACGTCAATATTAACCTAATTTTTTTTTTAGTTTAGGCTTTTGACATTGCCCTTTTAGTTCATTCTCCTGTTTTGTGTTTTTTGAGGCTGTGGTATTAATGTATTGTTTCTTTTATATAATACTTTCAGTTATGGCGGTTACACTTGTTCTCATTGGCATATTCGTGTCTTTTTAGTACAGCATCTGTAGTATGTGGAATGTAATTTCTCCTAGCCATCTCTGTGGGTTTATGAAGTGTCCGGGTTTGCGTCTTGTGCTCGTTTCGATGTAGGTTGCAATATGCCTGTAGGCGTTGTTTGGTTTTTTCGAGTTGACTTGTTATTTCTGGTAACTATATTATGATAATATTAAAGAATTATATATGTTGGGTATACAGTTTTGTTTGTGTACACGCTTCAGTTACTTCAATACTTATTTATTTTAATGTAAAGATAGTAATAATTGGTTATTTTATGTCTGGCAATACATGGATTAGCACTAGTAGGTAGTATATAGTTGGTGGGCAAATGAGTGTTCGTACACCACATGTAATTATTATTTCCTTCTTTACTCCTTGTCACTTGAAAGTCGTTGTCGGGCTTCGTCGTTCACGTTACTTAGTTTAAAGGTATGGGTGGTGTAATTAATAGTTTGCAAGGCATCCTTGTTGTTTTACATATTTTGATATATTATTTTATCCTGCTGGAGGCTTGTGTTCGGAGGGCGGCTGCGTGTTTGTGTTATTTACGTCTGCCCTCCAGGCAAGTGAATGTTACTAGTGGTCCGCCGAGGCGACTGACCATCGTCGAAGCTGTGTTTGCTATGTCTGTAAACGATTTTGGCTAAGTGGTTATTAATATGAATATCCTCGTGTGTTCTTTCACAAACATTACTGGTGTGTTCTATTCTGGTTTCGTCGGAATGGGATTATAGTGCTTCCTATGCTTAATGGAATGCATAGTAGTAGAATATAGATTCTTAACTGACCCTGTAACCTTTTATTTTACGTCTTGTTATTAATGCTAGAGCTTCCTATGCTTATTGGGATGTGGTTATATAGGTTCTTATATTTACCCCGGTATATCCTTAATTATTATTTACTAGTATGAAGACTATAGTTGGTCTCTGATTATTCATCTACCACTATATAGAGATTGTTTTTTATCTAGCCTTGATGGTAAGTTAACAATAATCTTAAAAGCATTTACAACATGACTCATATAATATTCTTTCACTCCTTGTTTAGAACACCACACACTATGGCATGAGCGAAAGGGAGTGATGGATAACACTTAGTATTTTTTTGTATCTTTATTTAGTAACGATGGTATAACTATTTTATAATGATACATAGTTTATTAGAATAACATGCTATGTTTACTTATATGAAGGATAAATTAGTCAGAGCTGATTATAAGCATTTGTATTACACGGACCGTTCAAACGACTTATGTTTATATTCCTACAAATTTTGACTGTATATACCTGCAGGTATTTAGTTTATGGTATAACACGTTTTACTTACGTATATATTATTTACTGGCTATACATACACTTTATTACTATATTTACCAACGTCTTGTGGCTATATCGCTTTGTACTTCCTATTTATTGCCTACACATAATACTATAACCGATTTTATTTATTAATGAATGTATACTAGCTGGGCTTGAACTAAAGACTCGTATGTGCGTCTTTTTAATAAATGGGAATATCATGTTTTGTCTCTAGTGTTGTGCCGTTCGTTCGCGAGGCCTTATGTGGGCTGTGGTGTATTTTTCGGTTGCTTAATAACGTATTTTGTTATGTAGGTATTTATGGTTATTGATATTTATTTCTGTTGTCATTTATCGGGTCATGTCATTTGGTGTGTTGGAGAGTGTGGTAGTTTTATAATATTGTTCTCGTAGATATGTTTTGGTTTATTGTGATTTACTTATGGGTTGTGTTTAGCCTAGTGGTATTTGGGGGTCCGTCCTTATTTATTTCATCAATGTGTTACTGAATTGGTATTTTTATAACCTTTCTTGCTTTTGCTGTCGATTGTTTTAAATTGTTTTTCTCGCGGTTCCGCGTTTGTTTTATTTTACGTATAGGGATTTTTACTCTTTGCATCATGCTGTCTCATTAAGCGATTTTATTATTTCATGGGAGTTTCCACTGCATTGCGCAGTATTGCGTTTGTGAGTGTATTTTGATTGTTTTTTTTTGTTGTTATTTATGGTAATTTTCGTTCGGCGGTTTCATGTATCACTGGGCTGTACGTTTTTTTAATTGTGTTCCACGCTTAGGCTCTCCTGCAAGCTACTATAGCACGCGGCGGGCCAGGGTCGAAAAATAACTTTCTTTTCTCGCTGGCTTTCGTCGGATCAGGAATTCGTCAACAGTTCGAGGAGTGCGTCTACGGAGTACAGACGTGCGCTCTCGCTTTGTAATATATTTTATAAATTTACTTATCGTTAAATGCTGTCGGTTGCTCTCCACACGGCGTATATAGGTGTTACTATTTTTAATATATCTTTTCGTCTGCGTTTTTATTTTTAATTACACGTCGCCGTGTTGGAGTGGGTGCATTCCGGTGAGTTTTTCCTTTATGTATGCTTATTTGCGGTGCGCGAACAGGCTTACAGCTCCCCTACACGGTCGTTTGTACAATGTTTATTTATATTTATTTGTTACATATCGGCGGGGTGGGCGGGATGCGTTCCGGTGAGTTTTTTTATGTATGCTTATTTGCTATTTTTTTTATTACCTAGGTAGGTAACATACGTAATTTGTTTCTGACGATCGTGCCGCAGCTACATTTTATTTTTAATTACTGAACGCTACGTGTTGACTGTATGGGTCCTAACTATGCTTATTCATGCTATCGCTATGGCCTATGTTATCTGGTCCAGTACTATTAAATGGTGATCTATGGTTTTTTTTAACTATGCTTATTTTTATGTATTTACAATATTATAACTTTAACTATGCTTATTACTTCAACCATATTTTACGTTACGTTTCTCGCTCTCCTCTGTGACATTAAAGATGGCGGTGTGTATATGTGGCACTCCATTTAGTCTTAGCCAGTATGGCGGGGGTTTTTAAGCATGGCTGCAAATGATTTAGGCATAGCTAGTATGGTTGGGGTTTCTTTTAGGCATACTTGGGGGTGGGTGTTTTAAGCATACTAGGAGTGTGGGTGGCACCTATAGTTTATTTTTTTATTACCTCGGTAACATACGTCATTTGTTTCTGACGATATTGCCGCAGCTACATTTTATTTTTTAATTACTGAACGCTTCGTGTTAACTGCAGGGGTCCTAACTATGCTTATTTTCTGTTTTACTAATATTATAAAATTTAATTATGCTTATTACTTAAAGCATTTTTTTAAAGACATTATTATGCTTATAATATGATGTGTGGGGTTATAATTGCGCAGTTTATGAGTGACGCTCCAGCGGACAACATCTAGCTCTCTCTGCGCGGGATTTTTGATGTTATGTTTCTTTAGTCATAGCTGGTATGGCGGGGCTTTACGCATACTGGTGGTGGGAGTGGGGTAGACATAGTTAGTATGGTGCCATTTTTGAGGTTATGTTGCTCCGGGTATTTAGTCATAGCTAGTATGGTGGTGTTTGTTTTAAGAATACTGTTGGTGGGGGTGTGGTAGACGTAGCTAGTATAGCGCCTTTTTGAGGTTATGTTTCTCTCAGGTATGACTAGACAGTGTTTGAGAAGGGGTTCAAACCGAGGTGGTCGCACGAAGTTTTCAGAGTGGTCAGAGTTATGAATATTTTTCCACGTGTGTTTCATTTGAGTGATTTGGACGGTAATGAAATTAAAGGCGCGTTTTATGGTCCTGAGATTCAAGTAACTGCGTACCCCGATACTTATTTAGTGAATAAAATTCATAAAAAGTGTGGCGAACGTTTCCTAGTGTCGTGGAAAGGTTTTCCCGTTTCCGTAAAGACTTGGGTTAATTACCGTGATGTTATCCGGTAGGTTTCCCCTCCGGCTTTTGTTTTTCGGCCTCGCCGCCTGTGTCCGACATAACAACTTGCCCCCCTGGGGCGTTCGCGGGCGAGATCGGTGGTGGAGATTTCATTTTCCCCCTCCGGCCACGCGCCTCATCGGTCAACACTTTTTTGTCAACAAGTCATCTGCAGTCACCTTCCCCCCTCCGGCCACGCGCCGCATCGGTAAACATTTTCCCTAACGGCGTTTTGTCAACAGGTCCCCGCAGACGCATCGCGGCCACCCGTGAGAGAACATGCTTCCCTACACGACATTTATTTTGTTACATGTCGCCGGGGTAGGCAGGGTGTGTTCCGGTGTTGTTTTCTCTGGGTCTTCGCCCCTTATTTTAACTATGTTTATTACTTAACGCTAAGGCGCTAACACATTGGCCTGTAAAAATATTATTACATTTAAATATGTTTAACACATTGTTTACGCAATATTATATATTTTAACTATGCTTATTTTACTCGACGTAATAGTAACTATGCTTATTACTTGGCGTGTTGCACACACACTGTTGTTTTTAAAGACATTATTATGCTTATAATATGATGTGGGGATTATAGTTGCGCATTTTACGAGTGACGCTCCAGCAGGCATCATCTTGCTCTCTCTGCGCGGGATTTTTGAGGTTATGTTTGTTTTAGTCATAGCTTATATGGCGGGTGGGCTTTTAAGCATACTGAAACATGGCGGGTTGTTTTCGTAAGTTAACTGTTTAGGCATAGCTAGTATGGCGGTATTTTATTTATTTTCGAAATTTCAATATGGTGATTAAGCATACTCGGAGTGGAGGGTTTTAGTCATAGCTAATATGGCGGTAATTGATTTTAGCATAATTTTTTTCTTCGATATTTAACTGTTTAGGCATAGCTGGTATGGCGGGGCGTTTAAGCATTTTAAATATGGCGGTTGTGGAGTGGTGGGGGTTGTTTTTTGTAATTTAAACATGGCGGCGATTGTGGAGTGGTGGGGTCTATAGGCATAGCTAGTATTGTTGCATTTTTTAAGGCATGGCGGTTTGGCATATTGGCGGTTAGGCATACTTGGGGTGGGGGTTTATAGACATATATTTTTTTCGGATTTTAAAGACATAGTTTCTTTAAAGCATATGTTCGTTATTTAATTCCTCATACTTCATATGGTCTCGTGGTCTAGTGGTCAAGGCGCACGCCTCCTGACCACGACGTTGGTGCGTCCCCGGGATCGAATCCACCCAGCGCCCAGGTTTTTTGTATACAATTCCCGCCTTCGGAGCGACGGTGGCGCGCTCCGGTAACTAAAAGGCTGAACTAAGATGGCGGCCTACCGGCGCGCCCTGGTAACCAATGTCAACAACAATGGCGGCGCCCACGTGACAAGATGGCGGCCCCCAGGCTGGTACTGGCGCGGTGTTTACATTTCTATGTTTACATTGATCCAGTAACAGCCTACTACTCCTACTAACTAATAACCAAGAATCAAACTTCTTTATGTCAAGTTCGTACACAGTTGTATGGTGCATCAATTTCGATGAGTACGCACCTTCAAAATTCTCGTAAATATAAATCAAACGACAGTCTAGAATGCAAATGTTAGTATATTTGATGTGTTTTTTTTTTTTTTTTCATTGTATCTGGTTTATTTAACACATCATGTAGGACTCGAAGCTAATAACAAACCCCTATAAAACAACTGACCGAACCGTGTATGACCCGTTGAGGAAGAACTGTAGCAGCAGCCAATGAACGTACGACATCAACTTGACAATGCACATTGCTGTAAAATCTATCCTGATATCAAAAAATTAGACGTGAATTTTGCAGATCCCTGAAAAATTGCGCCAGCTATGAAACGCACACCACTTTGAATCGGACTGCTCACATCGTACATTCAGAGGCCTTGTTTTACAGCTCTGGCCTCCTAAACGATATCGAATTTTTTTGGCTCAATAATGCTTAGAGTATTAATCCTCATAACGTTGTGCCAACACCCTCAAAAATATCTTCGATCAAATAAATCGTTATTTAGAACATTTACGTACTGTGTAAATAAGATCGAAGAAATTTGTGTGAAATCCTGTTTGCTAGCCGTGGAAAATGTGATGTCGCTGTACAATGGATTGTGACACGGCGAGAAAACAGTTGATGTGTCTGCCACCAGATATCAACCTTGTGATCGCTGGCTCTTAACTTCTTTTTAGAAACAAGCGATGACTTATGAAAAGAATAATTAGAGGCCTGTACGAAAAACTTTTGCAATATGAACACTTCGTTAACTTTTTTCATTAAATATTTTACCTGGGAAGTCTTTCTGGCTAAATGACAAGCTTTTTGTGACCATTGAACTGTAAATTCAAAGCATTAATTTTTTTATAAAATGTTTCCTTTTCATGTAGACAGTATCAATATCTTTATAATGAACCTGCATACATGCTGAAGTTCCTATCGTTTAAACAAATTTATGCAACATTGAACGTGTATAAACTGACTGAACGTACGACCTATCTTCAAATAAACACTGACGTTTGTTTTATTCAGCGCTTTAAACATAACTATGCAACAGAAAAAAGTGCCCGGAATTAAAACCAATTCTTTAAACCTGATTAGGCCTACGCCTTAGACTTAAATGGTGCAACTCGGCATGAGGTAGCACAATAACTTACGACTTCACTTGATTCAAGTACTTATACCATGAAATAACTAAAGGAACTAAGAAATGATGTCCATATAAATATGTAAGGATTTCTCGGTCGTTGTCTGAAATAACTTTATTTCCGGAGACAGGCGTGCCTGTACCAAAATGCTCACAGTCGTTTCGGCACACATTGCGTTTCACTTTTCCTTCAGAGAGGTGGCAAGACTAGAAGCAATAGCACAACCGGCATGACTGTCGGGAAAGTATTCAAACAATTTAGATATAAATATAAAATTAAATGTGCATAAGATACAATCAAATAGAAACTGGTTGCTTTTTCCCAATTACATCTTGTAAATAATGTCATTAGACTACGACGAAACAACGTTTCAATTTTTGGACGGAAACAAACCTCTGGCCTTATTAAAGGCACTATGAATTAGCGAATTTTATTATGTTTCTTAAATAGTAGACCTAACTCACGGTGAAAAACAAACAGCCGTTTAAAACCTCCCATTTGGTCAATTGTTTGAAAACATGTATTAAAGATATGATGTATCCAACTACATAGTTGTGAAACAAACAAAAATGTGCGTAATATCAATTGTGCATACTTATATACTTGGCACCTCAAGTTCAACTCTTTTTATGTCATTGAAATATATAGGCCTGGGAGATGTTAACACTTTTTTTTCATGTACCACAAAATAAGTAAAAAAGCACAGGGTTCTACGTGCATCTAAGAACTGAGGCATTCCAAAGCATAGACTATGCAAACGAGACATGAAAATTTTATTTGTGTAAAAATTAACAACAAACTGAATAAAATTACTAACTGGGATTTCTAAAATAAGTCGGCATAAGATCAAACAACTAAGATTTTTTAATTATCCTTTGAGTTCACAAGAACATAAAAAAAAAACTGGTAGAGAAAGTATACTTAATATTTTAACAATATTCCACCATGCATTGTAGCTTATAACTGTCATCACTGAAACAACGGTAAAGAGCTTAAGGAGATGCGTGTCTAGATGTGTGGTATTTGATAATAAAAAAAATAGCATAATGGGTAAGTTGCCCAATGTCTCTCTTACGTTGAAAAACACCCCGGCAGTTATTCACTGTCTGCACGCCAACTTTGCATTAATTTACATCACACTTCATCCGGCTGTTGCCAACATTTGAAACTAGATTTTTTTATTGCAGCGGGGTTCTCAATTGCCTTGTACGTTCAAGATTGGTCACAACGCGCAGTCGACCGTAGGCTCATGATTAAAGATCGGGAAAAAACGCGGATTTTTTACGCGACAGGCTAAAATTCAAATAATCGTACATTTGCGCTGATTTTACGTTCGGCTCACAGTTTATCTGGCGGATTCTTTACCAATGAGACACCATCAACCAAATAAGCATAGAATGACAGACTTTCCAGTCGAAACATCTCACAAGACAACAGCCAATGCACAGGTGACGTTTTCCTGGGTAGGCAGAGGGTTGTGGAAGCTAGACTTGAGGTCGTTGGACCCGCAAATGTTTACAGTCCCTACTCATGATGTTTATAGAACGATTATTTTCTTTTGGGCAGCACGAGGCAAAAATTTTCTTACGATTTCCCAACATAACTGCCAATATAATCTGAATTATACAATACCATTGCGTTTGTTTTCAATTGGTACTCTAACAAATATATATATATATATATATATATATATATGTTTTAGTAAATTTTATTACACGTAAGGCAGTAATTTTATGTAAAACATTTTTTTTTAAATAAAACAGCGATGCATTACTAAAGTGCATCGTAATTTGGACATAAAAAGTGTTACGCCCTGTGTTATAACCCCAACAGCATTTCAGCTGAGTTGGCCATTACACGATATCGATAATTCTATTATCAAACCAACCATTTAAAGTTCTGGATGAACGTGTCAATCTGTGTGTAGACAATGTTAAAAAAAACTTTTACTTTTTAAGAGAACAAACGTTATTCATTTCTTGTAAAATAGTTGAATATATAGGCCTACTGTACCATATTTTTTTAATGGAACAGAAATATTCGCATAAACTTACAGATATTTGTAAATTTGTACATTTTCATAAAATCACTACAAAATAGTGTTCGCACTAATACCGGGTTCAGATTTTTACCTGAGCTATTATGCTTTGTGTTTTCCCAGTACCTCCAATAGTTTTTTTTAAACCATTCCCTGAGTAATTTCCAATATTAACTGCGTATTTTAGTAAGTATGTAAAACAAAATAAAGTCCAATAATTTAATAATCGATTATCTTTTCCATGCTTATAATAAAAATTATGCTTGAATGAAACATCACTGGTGTACAAAGGAATCCTTTGTAAAAGTACAGAAAAAAAAATTTTATGTGTGAGTTAATGTGACTTACATTAATGCCATTGGAACACAATGGCACGAGGTAATGGTGGTGTTCAGAGTAGTTTATATCTCAGGCTTCATGGCCGGTGTCGCTAACTACATCTTGGCTTCTGGGTGGAGCCTACGTCCTTGTGAACGATGGCTTGCGCACCATCATACACAAGGACGTCGCTTCAACCATGAAGCTAAGGAGTCTCTCAGAAGTTTGGTCACATATCTTAAATTAGTTCAGAAACGGGAGCAAGCGACCTTGAAGTAACCAGTAACTCTCTGTTCAGCCCCAGTCAATGCTCTGGTACGCACTGTCAACGTTTTATACCATCACGTCGGTTATGACGGAAGGTAAATAAAAACTTGCTCATTTTAAACTTTTTTTGTAGTGCCGTAAATTATTCATCGTGTTTTATCGTATTACAAATAAAACAGCAGTTAAGTACAGCAACTTCCTCGGTTGTTTTGTCAACAAAATCGTATAAATGTTTCTTTACGGATATAATTGATTCAAGCTTAACTATTTTTAACAAAATATTAACACTTCACATTACATCATGTTTAAATTTTTACTTAGAACTTACTAACAACACTGGTTAGAAATTATTGAAGGATCTTCGTAATCTTAAAGGATAACTTAGTCAATTTAAAGCCATTTTTTACATTAACTCATAACTATTACCTTTGAGAGTTAACATAACTTTTGAAAACTGGTTATGTACATATTAAAAAAATGTCCTTATTTCCACCTATCCCTTTACCCTATTTACGGCAGAACACAGAGCTCATAAGTTGGATAAAGGTTCAGTGATACGAAACTAAGAAGCACTCTTCGTTTATTCGAGGTGCATTTTTCATTGAATAGTTGGTATATTTACACTAAGTTTTAACAATGAAACCACTTATGAATAAAACAATACTTTGTAAGAACTATGAAAAAATAATAAAAATTATATATATATATTAAAATATTTTATATGTATAGTTTTTTAATAAAATAGTAATTAATTTAATAACAATCTGTGTCTCACGGTTATGTACATAATCTAATCATATTGCGTTCAGAATAATAGCGGTTTTCAGACAATAGTTTATCGACCCGATACTCGTTAATTCAGTTTGGATACGAAATTTCAGTCCATCGCTGAATGATAGTATCGTGGTTGGCTTTAATCACAATGATTTTACAGAAGCGAATATAAAACTATACAAAGTTACGTTAGACTGATGATGGCAGCTGCAATGACTGACGAAACGTCGCAAGACAATTACCTGACACGGCCTACACCCCAGAAGCCGAGAAAATTGCAGACAATGGCCGTGAAAGCCTGCGATCTTCATCTTATCGGGATGTTTGTCAGTCCGCAGATTGTGTTCGCGCCTACGTCAACGTCTTGTCGCGTCGAGCCCGTCGCGTCGTGCCGGTCGCGTTGTCGTGAACCCAGCGCCAGCGACCTCGCCCACCGACGACCCCGAAGCCTCGTTTTAAGGACGGTATCGTGCATCGACGTCGCAACCCACGTGGCCTTGAAGTCTTAAGGCGACACACCTAATGTGGCGAGGGATAATGGTTCGATACCGCACCTTAGCAAGGGATCAATTAATAACCGCTTAGTTGACACTCGAACAGTCTTAGACCCTTCAACAAGGTTTGAGTTCCCGTGGTCATATACCGCGTAACTGGAGCCATAATTATTTCGCGAATTAATTTCACTTCGAGCTCTATGTTGTGTAATCAAGCCTCAATGAGTGCTCATTGATCGATGGCGGGTTAAGATTCATTGAATAACCGCTGCTTCTCCTTATATTTTAAAACAATACAAAAAATGACCGTTGTCCCTAGACATCCCGAATGAAACGTTTTGTTTAAAAATTTGAATTTGCTAAACGATCGAATGATAGACGTGAGTCGTTCTGTAACCCACCGAGCTATTTCTACGATAAAAAAAAAACGCAGCCCGTATCCCTCGAGCTACGAACCTAAATAGCTTCTGTGATGATCGAGGGATATGATCGCTACACCAAACTTAACAAGCTGTTGTTAACTTTTGTTTTTCTTTGTTTCGTAACGGTATGTTACAAAGCTCCGCAAAAAAAAAAATATCGCCGCCCTTGGGGTTCTGATGGGGTCGGAACAATTAAAATGCAATCACGAAAGCTGGGACGGATAAACACTTTCCTGTTGCGACGCGTGAAGGTAGGCGTTACAAAAAAAAACAGAAGCTGATGTTTCTGACGCGGCAGTTAGTGCGTCAGAAAAAAAAAGTAATTTTCCAGGTACACGGGAAAAAATGCCATTTCTCACTGTTGTCACACAACTAAGTTTGCGAGAGATCAACGGCCTTGTAAGGTTGCATCATTACATCGGAATCGATAAATAATGAAACGGAACGATAAAACAAGAATTTAATTAGTTGTATGTACTTAGTACGACTATAGTTTTTTTTTGTTTTTAATAAAAAAACACGTACATTTAAAAACGTACTTTGAACGATTCTTGAATAGGAAATATTGATTTAACATAACGTCTTGGACACACGCCATTCCTGATTTACTCTGATTGTAATTGAAAAAAAAAAATTAAATGGACTAAATTAATTTAAAACATAACACTTTAAGAAAAAGGAAAAATCAACTGATGTCATATGCTACATACTTTGACAAAACAGAGAATCCCGTGAAAGGAATTAAGTCATAATTAATTACGACGAGACAGTTGCAACAAGAATAGTGAATGCAGAAAAACAACTACTTAAGTAGTATATAAATGTTCCTCCGGCTGCGGGGTCCAGGTCGTTGTGCTGGTGTCCACCGCCATATTGGATTACCTTAACTGTTGACCTTGACACCTAAATTTGGACCACATTCACCATAATTGACTCAAAAAGCACCAATATTGACTGAAAATTCCCCTAAATTATTAATATTTCTAATTTTTAAGAAAAAATTTCCACCAAAAATTCTTTTAAAAAAAATCTGAAAATTAAGAAATTTCTTTTTCGAGCAAAAATGCACGATTTGGAGGAAAATTTCCGGTTGCATTCCTCAAAAATTGTTGAAGGATTGAAATGTCCCCAAAGCAATGGTTCGTCTAATCAAAAATTGTTTCAGACAAAAGTTTTAAATCTATAAAATCTATAAATCTATAAAATCTTTATTTTAATAGATAATCTGTACGAATTCGATATTGTGCCTACGAAGGAAGGATTGATTTTTTTTTGTCCACCAAATCTTTTTTTTCAACCCTTTGCAGTTATGGTTGGTCGCATCAAAACCTTTTTAAGACAAAATATTTTGGTTTTACTACGAGTTATATTACTTTCAAACGGATGTGATATTTAAAACATTATGGGAGTTATATTGATCTTTCCGGGTTTATTTTCCTTTCAAAAAACCTTCCCCATTTCTATCCCTTTGGTTGGATATTGCCCATTAACGAACTCAACCGAGATTTTCCACTAATAGGTTTTAGATATCAGTTTGGAAGTGATTTGTGAAAAATTACGGCAAATATCGTGCCGTCAAATATGTGGTATTTCTCCACAAAATGTGAATTTTTGCCTCGGAAATGGAGTTTCGTAATCAGATTGTTTGAGATTTATTTGTGAAAATTTTTTCTCTAAAATATATAAATTTTAAATCATTTTGGCAAATTTTTTTGTCAATTGAGGAGAATGTTTTGTCAATTTAAGCGAATTTACCAAATTTCGAAGGTCAACTTCATCCAACAAGGCGCCCGTGACGTCAAAATCAAAGATGGCGGTCAGAACCGGGACCACTGCCCGGACCCAATTGTCGGAGGAACATTTATGTACAACTTACGTACAACATAACGACGCACAGACCAATCCGGTGATGAAAATAAACACAGATAATCTGGACACAGTAAGCTTTCTATGACAAAACACTTGCGACATTTGGTGAACAGGCACCTGCCGCCGTCATATAAGGCAAAAAAATAACTGATTTGAATCCTTTCCTTTTAAAGTAGGCTACAATCTAGAAAGAAGGAATCGAACTGTAATATTGGAGCTCACATAGCTTTACATATGTATGTTAGGTTACGAGCACAAAATTTCTGAATGACTGCTTTGGACGTTTTGTTAACACAGAGTGAGAAAGCAGTGAATGCAGGCGCTATTGGACCAAGTTAGACAAGCAAGAACAATTAAAAAGGGAGAATGGCGTAGGCAGACATACTGGTGTTTGTACAAACTGTTAAACAAACTGTTCTTCCGCTCTCTCTCGGTATTATGTTCTTCACGAATATGTTTCGACCACATCTATTTATAGCAGTCCGCATTATCTTGCACATATGGAGATCCCACACATGAATGTTGAAAACTCTTCCAACCTTTCTAAACGTCGCTTATGCATTATTAGAGGGAACACTTCCTATTTGCTGATTTGTAAAATTTAAAGTCTAGAACGTGCCTATGAAATAACACTTAGAAATGGTCTCTCAATCTTTTCGTGAATTATTTATTCACGAGTATTTATTACTGTTAAAATCAATCAAAATTTAAATCACAAAAATTTTCTTGTATGTATTAATCACAGGTAATTAATTTACAATGAAAATTCTTTTTCAATAGACTTTGACCGATGATTGGTCAATAAAAACAATATATAAGTTTTAATTTTCTTTAATAAACATGGATTACTTAAAGTAATAAAAGGAGTCATAAATAAAATATTTTTGTTTAAAACAATTTTAAATTTACGTCTTAAAAAGCTGAGTATTCAGCCAATTAGAAAATATAATAAAATTTTATGTTGATCTAGATGCTAGTTCAATGGATTTAATGCAAACAAATAACTGGTCCATGCTTAAAATAAGTAATGTAAACACATATTTTATTCAGATAACAGGACATGACTGGCACCTCTAAAAAAAATTATTTGATACTTCTGCCTCGATTATATGGAGCAAATTATTTACTACGCATAGTCAAAAGAAAAGTGAAATAAAACTTCTTTTTTTTTATCAGCGATTAGTTTTCATGGAGGGTAAAGGGTTTCCTGATTTGTAGGACCAACTATAGTCGAAGAATGTTCACAACAAGAAGGTTTGAATTAATACATTTGATGTTCTGAGTATTGAGATCGTACAATTTTATTTACTCATATTTAAACGTGTAACTAAAAAATCTTACTTAGTATTCTTTCTATATTGCCAAAAATTATTAAACACCGCTGCGACAGCAGTTTGAGTCTTAAAAAAAACATTTTCCGTGAACTGCCTTCACGCGACCTTGTTCAAGATGAACTCAATAGAACCTCGTGTAGCAATGTTGATTGTTCCGTCAATTAACGAGTAGCGTGGTGAGTGGCCGTGTTAAATGGATTTTAGTTTGAATTTGGATGTGAGGGTTTTTTTCCCTTTAAGTTAGCTTAGTCGGCGTGGTAATAACTGTTGGTGATTGCAGCGTGTGGAGTTATTGAGTCAGAGCACTCACTGCTGCCACAATTATTGTGCGTTTGTCCCCTTCCATCCCCCTTTTTTTTTTCCTTTTCAACCCAGAGAAAAACTCTCTGTTAAAAACTCTGAAACTCCATCCTGTCCGGATTAACGTCACTCAGAGAGAACATTTTTTTTTATCCACCGACAAAACACTGTCCCTTTTAGAGGTAGTAATATCTGACCTCTTTATAACGGCGGAGGAAAATAAATGCCTTGAAAGTTTTTCCGTATGTTTATCTGGAAGAATAAATTTATGAGTGACTTTCGTAACAGTCGTCTACACTTAAGATTTCTGTTTCTTTTTCAAAGTATTATTATGTCCTTAGTATGGCGAAGTTATATTTAAGTTCAGAATATTGCTAATCGTTTGTCAGGCCTTAAATTATTCTTGCATACTTCTACTAAGTAGCTGTAATATGCAGAGCTGATAGACTGATTTATAATGTCGCAGTTCAGAAGGATAAGAATGCACACTTATATGAATATTGTAAGTAAATTTTACCTGTTGTTAAAATTCTATTGAATAGTAAGAATTATATTTCCAACACACATTTCAGCTACTAGAAATTCTGTAGAAGACAATGTTATTTTCAAGTGATGCTTTGCCTAGATTCATCCCTATGAAATAATATCTTCAAGTGCATTAACACGTTGCTAGGTTATTATTCATTCAGGTTTTAGGCTGCATTATTCTTGTAAGTGTTCGGAATATGCTGGTCTCAGTTTTCCTATTTTATGAATATATATATATATATATAAATTTCACGTGATTCAATAAAAGTGGAGTTTTTTTAATGCAGCCCGGGTACGAATCAATGTTTTCTGTTTTCGCAGAGTAACAGTAACCCAAAGGAAATTACCACCTTTTGAAACAACAACGAATCATCCTGGGGCATGGAAGCTTATTAAATTACAGGTTTTCCTCCTGCCAATTGACTGATTAGTCCCTTTCACAGAGCGATTTAGAATCGGTCAGGAGACCCGGCCGTGCTTCGACCGGGGTCGTTGTGAACACAAGCGACGCCGCGTTGGTTGTCGTGGCCATGGCGGACATACGCTTCGACACGGCTCTGTGTTCCAGGAGCTAGTGCAGATTGTTCCCAGTTACATTGTCCACGCGAGAACCAGTTTTGATTTGCAAACCTAGTAATGCTATCTTGCCACTATTTAGGTAAGGTCATACACTATTTAATTTGTTCACGCTTAGCTAGAATTTTTTTATTTTAAATTTTAACAGCCTGTAAACATACCTATGTTCACTATCACTCGATCAGCCTCACATGTTGAGAAAAAGTAAGATTAAGTACGTACCTGATCCCACAATTTGATATTTATAAATGGTTAAATCCGATTATTTGTTTTATTTGGTTTTTGAAATGAAAAAAAATTAAGGAAGTAGGTGATCAGAACTCATTCGTTACTTCATGCAAGAAAACCAAACTTTAAAAAAAATGTTGCACAAAAATTATTATATTATTTCAATCTGTGATAAATTGTATCAGGTGTGCTTCATCTCAGCTGCATTTCTTCCCCCCCCCCCCCTCCCCTTCAAATTTTACATAGGGGCAAGTGTTATGGAACTTCTCCTTAAGTTGCTTTCTGTCACCGAATTCGCTTCTTTGCCGCCTCTTGTCTACAACCATTATCCGCACATTGCGTTTTCAATACAAAATGCTGCGTTCACGTTGCCTTGCTAACGAAGCAGCTTCTGCAAATAACATATGTTGTAAATGTAAAGGTTCAGAACAACTTTGATTATTGCGTACGCGTGGATAAAAACCAGTCGTACCTTTCGCTGAGTCTCTTTACTCGCTGATGTGCACGATTGCAATCATTATGACTGAGTAACTGGTAGGTACCTGAACAATTCTCGGATTCATTCCTCGATAAGCTTAAAAAAATTTAAGTATTCGTCCCTTAGTTATGCTTCTGCTATTGGCTCGAAACTCATCTAGGAGTACTCTGACAAATGATGAATCATCAATCAAAGCTATATCTAATCACATGCAGATGCGTCGAGACATCTCACAACACAGCAGGCAATGAGTGAGTGGTATTTGCCCGTGTATGCGAATATGTAACTGTGGAGTCAATACTGGAGGTCATTGAACCCTCTAATTTTTTTTCCATTTCCTAGTAATTGGTAACCCGCGCAGTAAATTAAATATGAGATCCATTCTGTGCTCTTACGGTAGCCTGGCCCCATTTCACTAGCTTAGGGGTGGGAGAAGGGGGAATAATTGAATTTTGTAACTAAATGCGTGTAAATAATTTAATTTATAAGCCTTATTGATTTATCTCTACTCAAGTTTATAAACAGGGACGGGATATATTTACGTTTCAGTTACCTCTAGAATTCACAGTTCTCTGCGTACTCGGGAAAATGTCATATGTTCATTGGCTGTCGACTGGTGTGACGTCTGAACTTGGTATCCTGTGTTTCTATCATTCTTTACTTGAGGTTTTCTCACTGGAAAAGATTATTCCCTATAAACTAAGTGCCAATATGTTATTTTAATGTTTAAGAGGTATACATATTTGAATTTTATTTTATCGCGTTATGAATCTGTGAATTTCTCCCCCACCCCTTTTTCCAATTCATAGGCTTCGCCAAGAAGAACAATTCATTTCACATCTATCTTCTTACTCGAGAAATTATTTCTGTATTGTTATGCACTTTAATGGCTATCGTATCGTTTCACTAATTGGATATAATTTCACAAACGCTATTACTAGAGGCCTGCATAATTCTAGTTTTTATTTTGAGACAGAATATAATTAATACCATTATATATTTTAATGGTGTCTGTATAGTGTCACGCTTAGTTTGACAAGCCCGAGTGGACAAGAAACCACTAATAAAATACCTATAAGCACATGATTCAACTCTATGCATCCCGGACAGCAGGTAAAATATCACAGAAGCCACTGAATAGAAGATTTCACTGAATTGTTTGTTTATAAGATTGTAGAGTCGAACCTGTTACCAGAACAAAACAAAAAAATTTAGCAGGTCTCTAATTATTACTAAAACCATGTTTGATATTAAAAAAACACACAGCCTGACTTAGCCTTATCATAGGTCCAAACCCGTTGACCTTCGGACTGGGTTGCTGAGATTTTTACTCCTTAAACAAATCATTGTTAGATATATAGTTTTTAGTAAATGATATAAAAATACTGTTATTAAAGTGAAACATACTTTTTAAGTTTTTTTATTTACTTTGTATGGATATTAGATTTCTATTAAAATAATCTGCACGTTTGCATTAACCATTAGAGGTAATTATTGCGTCACTTTATTTTCGTTTGGATTAAATAAACTCGTACAAGTAGATTTATTTCTAGTAAAGACACATGTTAAGGTATCATACCCGTGAATAATGATTTGCTGACTTTTTTTTTGTATGTCCCCTAATTTTTACGAAAGTGACTATACGGATTTATGTTGCTACACGTGGGTCCACAATCTTTGTGACACAATTCCGTTCATAATTTTTCTATTGATTTATCAATAATGATTGATATCCTGAGCAGTTATTTTGAAATGAGTAATAATTAATTTTTTGTCTTTAAATCCCTGTTATTTTCCACCTCTTGCAGTTATCGTTGGTCACAATAAAAATAATTTCGGAGGAAAGTTGTTGATAATATTTTTAGGTTTTACAATAAAAAAAGTAATTTATTTAATAGTGTACAAGGTAGGAATTATATATTTTTTATTTCACCTCTTTTTTTTTTGCTACCCCTTGCAGCAGTGGTTCTTCTTATCAAATTTTTTTTCAATAAAAGTTTCAGAAAACAATTATAAGATTTACATACACTTTGAACAAATTCGATATCGTACCTACAAACAGTTTTATGATTTTTATTTGTCCTCCAACCCTTGATAATTCCTCCCCTTGCAGGAATGGTTTGCATTATCAAATTTGTTCCAGACAATAGTTTTGGATAAAAATTATAATATTTACAAATAATTTGTACGAATTTGATAGTGTAGGCCTACCTAGTAAAAGAGTTATTAAGTTTCTTTAATTATAACCTTTATTTTATCAACCCCATGCAGCAATGGTTCGTCTGATCGAAAAATGTTTCAGACAAAAGTTTTAATTAAAATTTATAAGATTAGTAGGTATATAATTTTTACGAATTAGATGTTTTGCCTACGAAGGGAGATATGATTTTATTATTTTCCTCCAATTCTTGTTTTTTTTTCTCAACCCCTTGCAGTTATGGTTGTTCGTATCAAAAAAACGTTTATAACAAAAGGTTTATTTGATTACTCTTACGAGTTATAATACGTTCAAACGGATGTGATATTTTCCATATTACGGGGGTACAGCGATTTTATCTGTTTTACAATAACCGTCGCCATTTCTACCCCTTTGTTCGGAATTTGCCCATTAACGAACTCGACCGAGATTTTCCGCTACTAGAATCTGAGTATCAGCTTGGAAGTGATTTGTTGAAAAATTGCGACAAGTTATCGTGTCCACAAAATTGTAATTATATATATATATATAAATATATATATATAAACTTTTGATTTAACGATGGTTTTGGGGTCTATGGACCATGAAACGAAAAACTATATAAAAAAAATTCCTAAAGTCGCACCATGGTAACGGCTACAGTATAGGCAGTATTGATTTGAAATCTACCTACAACGGGGCGGAACGGGGAGACGTGCAGCGTCGCGCGGCATGTTATTCCGTCGTCTGGATTGGTGGCTGAGTACGACAAAGCCTTGGAACCACACCCCCCCCCCCCCCCCAATTCTACTTCCACCTCTGCCCGCGAACCGACCGCGCGCGCCCGGAATAGATTCGCTTCACCTGCTAATTACCGCGCGTCACTCCCGGGTCGCTTTCGTCGCGCCTCCAACAACCAACCTGCTCGCCCGCGCGCGCGCCCCTAATAGCCGCGTTTCGACAGCCTGGCACACTTCTTGCGGGTTCCGTGTCGCTGTCTTGCAACGAGTCCTGCAGCGGGGACGTCGTCGATTAAAAAAAAAAACTCCCGTACACGTCATAGAAGTAAAAACGTCATTGGCAATTCAAACCTCGACTCGTGAGTATCTATCGTAAGGGGTAAAACCACACAGCGAGAGAATAAGGGAGAAAGAAGATTATTTTTCTAAATAAACATCAATTAACAAAATTAATTTTATTTTCAAAATAACTGCTCAGGATATCAATAATTATTGATCAATCAACAATGAATAACTAACAACTAAATCTTACCCACTGTTGAAACATGCCATAAATAGAACACTGCGTGTGTTACTGTTTCTTCAAACAATTCTCCCATTTCGAACACGAAAAAAATCTTCGAATGAAATACGAAATTCGTAACAGGTAGCGCTATCTATGCGGGAAATGCAGGGACTGTCTCATCAGCGGTCTCTACGCTGCTGGTCGAACGAGGAGGAACGCTAGCGCGCCGTTAGCAAATATATAATTCAGGCACTAACAGCTGGCTGTATATGATACGTGCATCTATTTTCTGAAACAAGTGCATGCGAACTCTCTCCGTCTTATTCTTTCGTTCATCCATCTCACTCGGTTTTTTGGAGGAGGGAGTGGGTTACGAATCATTGCACAAAGAGAAGAACGAAAAATATAATAATGTCATGCACATTCAACATTGATGGCTTACGCTGGATGTCATTGGAAAACCTCAAGAATGATTAACAAATGTGGAGAACATACTAATGTCAGCTGATGTCAAATATTACATGCCAAGACAGCGCAGAGAATTCCGTGGCAAGGATTTAGTTTTCAAAGTTTGTTGTGTGTATGCATTTGCTATTCTTGTTGCAACTGCCTCTGTCGTTATCATCCCACTGTTTTCGTCTGTGCCGTTATTTTTTTTCCTGAATAAATTTCTCTAATTGTGAAGTTTCACTTCTAACACGCGTGCTCACAAAAAGTGTAGTAATATATTTTGTTTTAAGATTCCAGAAGAAAATAGTTGACTGCATTGAAGTGAACGTTCTCTTTTTTTCTAAACTTTTACGCATTGTACCAAACGCCCATTTTTCCATACATACATTATCTTTGCGAAGCATGATACGCTATCAAAAAAAAAAAAAAAAAGTGTTCGAAGCTGGGATGAGTTAACGCAAACCATGGGAGTAGGTTTGAAGATTTGTATGTTATTTGCAAAATAAATAAATAGTATCTAAAAGTTTGAGCAATAGTTGTAGAGATATTTTCTCTCAAAGTTATGCGTATTCCTGTTCATTAGCGCGCCGTCGGATGTACGGGCCGCCACAGCCCCCGGCCGGCGGGAGTTGCCGTTCCGCGCGTGAAAAGAGCAGTCGTGCCAACATCCCCTTGCTGGCGCCGCTGTTTGCGCAGCTGCGATTGGCCGACGGAAGGGGGGAAGGAGGAGTGGGAAGCGGCTCTCTGTGCCCTTGCCCTGCTTGTTGGAACCGCGCGACCCGTATACAAAAGGTCTGCGAACACGGATCGAACCTGCCTTCCGCGCCGTCGACTGCCGTGTTTCCTCTTGCCTGCGTTACAGCGATAACGCGCTTAGGCGCCATATCGTGCGTTCCGCAACTACACGCGCGAGCGCGCATTGCCGCCGCACACTAGGTCTGCCCGTGTTGTATGACACCGGATGCTCGGGGATGTACATGCACGTGAATTTATTGATGAATCCGTTTTTTTTTTTTTTTCCACTCTTTATCGTGGATACACGCAAAACTGAACGGAGTAACAAAAAATATCAATAAACCAGAATGGTAAAGGCAGTATGTTTGCCTGGTGGTTGGCAAATCAGGAGTAGACACGTGAAGGTCTCAGGAAGATCCACATTGCAGAGTTACCGACGTCTTCCGTACGTTATTTCCCCCCTCTATGCTTATTCTTCGTCACTATCCCCTTCTGACCGAGCGAGACCGACGGCTTGAAGTCGTCGTTGAAGCGTGGGTGAGAGACACATAGAAGGAGGGGAAGGGGAATATGTGGGAAGCCTAAGATGTACATCAAGTTCTGTCCCTGCCCGAACACGCCCGAATATTCACCTTCGGCCAACCTCGGGTTTAGTTATATATATTTATATTTCTCTGTTTATTTTAATGTAGCTATACTAACCTAACTAACCGTCCATAGTGTTTTAAAGTGTTTTAATGTAGCTAACCTAACCGACCACTTTTAATATTTGAATTAATTTTCCCTGCGAAAAAATAAAACAAATCCCGAGGTTGGCCGAAGGGGAATATTTGGGCGTGTTCGGGCAGGGACAGAACTTGATGGACATCTTAGGCTTTTCGGAATATGTAGGTAGCAGTCAACATCAGCAACGAATGAGGGTTCGTCCCATTTGCTTTTGCCGGGCGCTTGTCCGAGACTGCCCAACTGAACGATGTTTCACGCAAAATTGATCGCGTTTTATCGTCTCCTATCATTAAGAAATGTCCAACGCAGTTCGATGACATGTTCAACCAAATATAAATTAAAAGTGATTTGTAATACGTGGTGAGTTAAAGTATCATCAATATATACTTACTTGCTATGAATATTACGGTAACACGCGAATCACTATATTTAGAACATTATTGATTGAACTAGAACCGGAGATATAAGAAAGTTTTTTTTTATGTTGAATTATGTGGGAATATTATCTATTCAGTACACTTTCAATAATTCATAAAAACTAAATGGTTTGGACGTTTTATGTGAAACTTCTTTCACTCAATAAAGAATACCTGCATGTTTGTTTTTATTAATATTTCGGATTCGTTCCTTTGCAGGTTGCCTCGGCTATGAGCAGCTAGTGTTTTTATGGCACCTACCGCACAGCAGAAGAGTTGGTGCGTGCTTCAGTTAGCGAAAAGGGAGCCAGTAACTGTCGTGCAACGTGAAGGGAACAAACACCTAAACACACATCTCCTTGGGATATGGCTGGGTCGTGCGGCGGATTTTCACTCAGCATTCAGTGAAGGAATAGCCACAGAACTGCATTGTCTTAATAGGGTCATAGTTTGAATGATAAGGAACTTAGAATTTATTTTCGCCTGGATTGAGAAATTTTTAAATAAATTTGATGAGTACAACAATGCTATGGGTATTGTTAGCAGTAATGTAAAAAAAAAAAATCTTTGAAAATTTTATAAATAGTAAAAATAAACTGTTTTTCTAGAACTTTTCCGAGCTAATAAACTCGAAAGGAAACTTTATTAAAATTTCCCCCATATTTGTTTTTTTTACAGACATAGAAACAAAGCAACTAATTAGCTGTATGAAAACCTCCGAGTAGAGGAAGCAGTTTTAGTCCCGTCAGAACAGATGATTTTTGTCGAGAAGAACAATGCGGAAGCGAGCAGGCGAAACGAAGGGGATTTGTGTGCACCAGATTAGTTCCCAGAGTTTAAAACAACTAATTAAGGGTTTCAATGTACAGACTGGACTTCTCTCCCTGGCGCAGAGCACAGATTTATACAGCACTATATTCTTTATGACTCACTATATTAGTGGAAAAAGCGTGTTTTATGTTAGAATTTTTCAACTGCTACTGGCCCAGGCCTTACTTTTTGTTGTAACATTTCAAAAAAAAAAATTGGTAATCAGTTTCAAGTTTTTTTTTAAATCTTGAAACGTTAAAGTTGCGATATTCAATTGAAGACGGACACCGACGTCTTGAATTGGTGAGCTTAAACTAATATTACTCTACCGTAAGTATTTTTTTATCGCTAACAGCTATTTGTTGGTGCGAAAAATAAATCACTTGGCAAATACCACAATAATATTTTAAGTTTGCAGTTAGATCGTAGAGCACACTTTCCTGCAATTAAATATCGTTGTAATTAAGGTGGCACTTATGCACAACATTGCAATAAAACCCGCAGCGTAATAACTTTGAAGGGTCATAGTGAAAGTATCATAGATTGTATATAGACAATTTTATATTAGGCATAATTAGAGTAAACCTTACTGTTTCGATCAACAGATAATAGCAAATGATTGATTATGCTTAAAATTAAAATAAAAAAATAAAATCGTTTATCACTCAATTATAAAAGTTTACCAAAATAGGATATTCTGGCTAGATATTTGTTGATATCCCATTGCGAATTATGATGATATAAAAAACCTAGGTACATTACAGCAATATGTGCGTCGAATTATGTTTTATTTGTAATGAAATTTTTCCCCAAGTTAAACGAAGCAAAGAATATGTCACTAAAACTGAACTTAATCTTAAACCATATCCATATTGCAGTTGAAGTCAAAATATACAAAACGGTGTAAATAAGCATAACGTTAGGGTTCTATCAAAATTGAAATGTTTTTAAGCTATGTTTAGGTATGTAGTTCAACAATTAACATACAGACAAGAGTTTAACTCAAAACGTATTAGAAAATTACAAAAATATTGGTAAATGAATCATTCTTTAAATAAAACGACTTATTAAAAGCCGTGAATTAAATAAGAAAGTACAGGTACATTTAGTAAGCTTCGCAAAAAAAGTTACAGTTTTAGAAATATTTATGTTGAACAAAAGAGTTCTTCATAACAACAGAAAGAAAGCAAGCGTTGATATGAGGATCAAGTATCCGATACCTAAATTATGCTTGTTATAAATAGCAGTGACGGCAAGCCTGGCATAAAACTCTTTCCTTGGCCTCAAACAGGTTGATAAACATTGCTGTAGACGACCCAACAGGCGGATGAACGAAAACAATGGAACAAATTATCAATACCATAATTTATGGCTCAAGGCCTCTAAAATGGTGATTATATAACCGCTGTCACCTTTCTCCCGGATGCCTGTGTGAGCCAGTTATTGTCGTGTGCTGGCATTTGTGCGAGTATAAATTTTTTAGAAAAAAAGTATTATTTAACAGTTGAAATCATAATAAAAATAAAGATAAATATCTTTGTGAATGCAGTTTCTGATAGTTAAAATGATGAAAGTGGATTTTTTTTCTTAAGTTGAATAAGTATAATACCATTATTTTTAAGGTTAGCGATTTGGTTTTTCTTGCATTTCAGTTCACGACCAGATAGTCGTGCAATTGTAGATTTTTAAATAAATGCAGAACCTCATCAAGTGGTTTTAATGATTTTTTTAACTGACGTTTATTGCAGAGGTAAGAAGTTTTGAATGACCAAAAAATTCGGTGTTTAGTATTGGCTCGGTACTGCAGCAATTTGAAAACGCTCAGGTGGGGCCCTGAAACGGAATGAACTACCACGAGTCCGTGTGTGGACGCGTGCGGTTAGCCAGCTTGCACTGAACGCACGAGACCGCTTGACACAGTCTGTGTGGAAGTTTGTCCAGCGGGATGATGGACAGCATACTCGTTGTGCCGCGATTAAACACGGCTTAAATCAAACAACCCTCCCCCCCCCCCCGGAGCAGCTGGTGCTGAATGCCCCTTGCGGGAAACGCTTGTTTAACAGATATTCCCTTATCGTATAGTTAAAAAAATTTTAGCAGAAATAGGCATTGCATTTTTAATGAGATATAACGTTACGTTTCACATTTTCTATGATGTAATCCCCCCGCAAATAACGGTTACCATAACCTTTTTGAAGTAACAAAAATATTTCGGGCAACGTGTTATGTCTGTTTTATGATGCTACGACACAATTTATCACATCTTTAAAATATGTGTATAATAAAATTTGTTTCAGCTAGGCACATGCAAAATTCGCGTTATTAACAAGATATAGCTTAAACTGCCAATGTTTGCACGCTTTAGTGATCTGTATCTCTTTACAATCAGTTAAATTACACGCCTAAATATCTTAAAACCAATGACCAACTCCATAATAAAGTCAGACCTTTCGATATGCGAGCTGGTGAGAAATTAAAATTTTACAGCAGCCAATAGAAACATGACACTGAATTGATAATGCACACAATTATTTGAATATAGGCTTGCACTAGAAATTAATACAAATTTTGTATGCCTTCAGCTACTGCATATAGGTCTAAAGTCTTTTTAATTTGTTTTCAAGAACAAACTAGCTAATTACGTATACCATCACAAGAAAGTTTTCTGTGGCAGATTGGTGCATTGGCAATAAAACCAGCTTATCCGCTTAAAGAAAAAGTCAGCTAGTCTTCTGGTGCTCGCCAGTAATATGTAACACCTAACCTCGGTAACAAGCCAATTCATTTTTTCTCATGTTGCAAATACACTTACAATACGAAACTCTGACACAAAATTTAACGTAGAAATAAAATATAAGCAAAATGTATTTTCAACTACATTTCTGGACGTGAATCACACGAAGTTTCCTCACCCACCGCTATAATTCGCTGCTGGAGCAGCTTCGTCGACTATTGAGTCACTTTATTTGCAGACCGAAATTTCAAACTATATAATGTAACGGCTCAAGTATAAGCAGAAAAGTTTTAAAAAATTCTGAACTCTGGCTTTGGACCGGATTTTCGTCAGGGAATTTTATTAAAATACTGCTCGTCTTATTAAATTTAATCAAACCGTATTTTAACGTTGCCCTTTGTCTTTGTGAACTTTGGTTCGCGCCATCCGCCACACATGACAGTACCGTGGTTGTTTCACATTCACGTAATTACTCCCACCACATGCCGTATATCAAGAGCTAAGATGTTACAAAGATGTCAAAAAGAATTCATTGCTCTTCATTTAAAACCAGCTATCCCTCCAAACAAAATTAACTGGGCCCTTATTACTAAATTAAAATATTTATATAAATACTTGATCAAGATTAAACACTATTAAGTAAGGTAATACATGCACTAAAATGTTATGGCTAAGCAGGTAGTTCGGGATGTTTCGGAAAATCTAGGTAGATTTTATCAGCCACTAAAACCTTGTTAAAATTTTAAATTCAAATCTTAAAATTAATTTAAGGAATGATATTTTCGTGAAAAATATTGGAAACTTTCTTAGATATAACTACAAATCCGGGGAATGTATGTTATTTTGTTTACTACCTTTAAACAATTACTTCTCTCCCTCATTAAAAAATAACAAATGGCAGTACACCTTTTATTGGATGCATTATTTGTGCATTACAGAGTTAAGGATGTCTGATACCATTGTATTAAGATTCATGACATAATTAACAAAGCCACCTCTCTTGCACAGTTTCTACTAATACGTCGCACGCAAAGTTTACGGGGGCATTTTTACAACTCCAGAAAGCAGGCGATATTTCGTGCATGCAGAGGTAAGTAGTATCGCGGCAAGCAAACAATATTCGACTGACTTCTCCCGATTAACCACAACTGAAACCCGCTCCGGCCTTCATCATCAGCCTGAGAGCTCGTCACTTGTACCAACACAAATCACCGCAACCGCGTGACTCTTCGTGTTTGTACATAAAATAAACAAACTGCAATAACAACGCTCGACTGTGCTGCCTGCTTTTTTCCTGGAGACTATCAGTCGATAACGATTCCCTACCGAAAATACTGTTTTCCTTCTGTATGCGGGAAGTTTGCCTAAGCCCCAGTCATCATAGCCTCACCGCTTAAAATTCCGCCTGATGCGATGTCCATACTTGCCAACTTTTACGATTTTTTCGTAAAATTTACGAAAAACATACGTCTTTACGATTTTACGAATCTTATAAATTTTTTACGAATTTTTACAGTTTTTGTTGACACTTCTGATATCGATTGTTGCGACCTATTTTGTTCCAAGTCGATCGATAAATCGAACGCTTGATCGTTTACGAATCGTTTTTGGTTGGTTACGCCGCCATGTTGTGTCTTTGATATCGTGTTGTCTATTGTTGATCGTCTGTTCGTAAGCGTTTCGGGTGGTTTTTATTTGGCATGGATTGATTGCGTAGCATCTGCAATGGGCGGTGGCGTAAAAAAACATTATTGGCAGTGTTTTCGTAAAGATTATTCGGAAGAATTCTCGTTCATTTTGAAGTCGGACAAAGGTCAGAAATATGCATTCTGCAGTGTGTGTAGGTGCGATATTAGTATTTCTCATGGCGGAAGAAGTGACATATTACTTCATGTTAAATCTAATAAGCATGCAGGCAACGTTCAAAATTCCGAAAACAGCCAAAAAATCAGCACGTTCTTCACAAACAGTTCAAGCGAAGATAGCGTCACACGTGCCGAGTGTTTGTTTACGTATTTTTTGATTGAACACAACGTTCCATTAAGTGCAGCAGACCACGCGGGCCCTTTATTCCGGAAAATGTTTCCGAAATCAAAGAAGCACAAAAGTATGCGTGTGGCCGGACCAAAACAACTGCAATTGTTGAAGAAATGGCGAAAGATTCAAGGGACGACGTCGTTAAACATCTGCAAACAGGTCCGTTCTCTTTGTCAACTGATGGTACAAACGATACAGACTCCAAATTGTACCCGATTGTTGTGACGTATTTTGATAAAAATATTGAAAACATTGTGTCTTCTGTACTTTCACTGCCAGATTTGCAGGGCGATTCTACCGGACTAAATATTGGAAATTTAATCATAAACGAACTTGAGCGTTTCAATATTCCTTTAAAAAACATGATTGCTTTTTCGGCAGACAATGCGGCAGTTATGATGGGTAAGAAAAATGGTGTAGTTGCGGTTTTAAAAAATCGACAAGAAAACCTTTTTGTGATGGGTTGCCTTTGTCACCGCATTAATTTAGCTGCCGAGAAGGGTACTGACAATTTGCCACTGAATGTTGAAGAGGCTTTGACTCACATTTTTTATTACCTTGAAAAGAGTGGTAAGCGGAAAGATTGCCTTAAAAAATTCCAAAACTTGCATGGTTGTGAAACCAGAAAAAATTTAAAACATGTCTGTACGAGATGGTTATCCCTGGGAAAAAGTTTGACAAGATTAGTAGAGCAGTGGGACCCTTTGTTAAGTTTTTTCAAAGACCAAGTAAAATGTGTGAAACCATCATGTTCTGTGGGGATAAGTTCATTCACAATACCAAAACAGCCAGCTTCAGATCATTCAGTTCAGCCATTAGTTTCAAAGTCATCTAAATCCTCACAACAGGGCTTTTCCCTAAAAAGGAAACACTCAGAAAGTGAAGATAAGATAATTACCAAAAAAACTGGTACTTCACATAATGAAGGTAAAAGTACATTTCCTTCAGTTGGATCAGAAAATCAAAAGTCTCTCGTAAACATTACCAGTGGCAGTTTAAGTCGTGAAGAAAAACTGTTCATGTTTTTATCATCATCTGTGAACAAAGCATTTTGCTTGTTTTTACTTAATTTAATTCCCACATTTGATAAATTTAACACCATTTTGCAGTCTTCACATCCACAGATTCATATTTTGGGAGAATTAATTTGTGATTTGTATAAAGATTTATTACTTCGATTTGTCAAACCAGTTGCATTTAAAAATTCATCTTTGTTTGATATAAAGTATCATCATGCTGATAATCAGAGGCAAGACAGTGAGTTGATAGTTGGTACAGCAACATCAGAGTTTGTTAATACATTGAATGACAAAGATAAGAAACTATTTTTCTCGTCTGTCAGAAGTTATTTTGCAGCTTCTTGTGATTACATTTTAAACAAATTTCCCATTAAAGATGAACTTATTAGCAAAGCAAGAGTAGCATCGGTGGAGAATGTAGAAAATACCAGTTTTTGTGATGTCAAGTTTTTCGTAGACTTATTTCCATTTTTGCTACCAGTAGATGAGAACGAAACCAGAGAATCAGCCTTGGATTCTCTTCAAAGCCAGTTTACCAGTCTGCAACTTGAAAACATAGATTTGTTAGTCCCTAAAGATGACACTGTAGTGAAAAAATGGGTTAGTATATCACATGCAAAAAATGTTTGTGGGCAGCCTAAGTACGACAGACTTTGCAATGTAATGTTTGGTGTGTTGACAATACCACACAGCAACGCGGAGTGTGAACGTGTGTTCAGTCTGGTGAAAAAGAATAGGTCCCAGTTTAGGTCTTTGTTATCAACCAGAGTACTGGAAAATATTTCTGTAATAAAAAGCAAACATTCAGACAAGTGTTTTGAACACATGTTCAGTGAACAATTTTTAAAGAAGGCTAAGAAAGCAACAGCACTGTACTTAAAAAAGTAACAGATGTAGTTAAGACTTTTTTTTCCCAACCTTCATAACATTATCTTTATTAGTTCTTTGTATGTGTTTTATCAGTATGTTTGGGACTTGGTAGTGACATTTTTGTCGGTCTGCTTCATTGTATTCAGGCCTTTAGTAATGACTATTTTTTCCTTCGGAAGTTCATCAAAGTCTTCGGTTTTTTGTTACACATAACTAGGACTTAGTAATAAGTAATAATCAGGGAGTCATTTTGTGAACTAGATTGTGCTGAAGTTTATTTTATAACTGACTGGTGACAATAGTACTCTGCTGCATTTCATGTAATTAATATAAGTTTTTTTACAGTTTTAGTCATAAGAATATTTTTTATGTGTGCTCTAAAAATTTTACTATAATTTGAATGTGTTTTAATATCTGAGGGTCTACATTAGTACATATATTGGTGATGTTTAACAAATAGTTGAAAAAAAGGATATAACTTAATCCTTATTGTAATTAAGCCTATGGTACTGCAAAAATTGTAATCAGGTACACTTTTAATGCCAATTTTTGGATGAAATGTGTGAACATCAGTGTTTAGGCCTAAAGTGTTTGTCAGTTTGTTTAAGTGGGTTTTAGTAAATGTCTTATGGGTTTATTTTAGAAATAGGGTGTTTTTAATATTTAAAACAAATATATATGCATTTGTAGGATCATTTATTTTTTAAATGAAAAAATGCCGCGTGGAGTTTACGCTAAAATTTAATATTTTCGAGAGTTTTACTAATTCTTATTTGGAAAAGTTGGCAAGTATGGATGTCCGGTGCGCCCTAGACAGTTGCAACGAGAATAAATTAATTTAATTTTTGAGCACAATAAAACTGTTTAAAATTTCGGTAACCTCAAAAGGTACAAATTTTGAATGCAACAAAAGTATCCCAGAGAGCATACCATACACATTTTGTTAACAGTGAGAAAATGAATTACTAGTTGAGGATAATGTTTAGTTTTGAATGGTTATCAATATTTTCCACAAATAATATTAATAACCCAGATTTTTAAAGGTGACATTCGCCCGTAGGAACTGAGATATACTTTAAGTGGCTATAGGAAATTATATCACAAGTTCTGTAAGTAAAAATCAATCTTAATACTACGGTTTAGTTTCCCAAAAACCTTATGTTTAATGCCTAATAAAACTACCATTGAGAGCTGCAGTCATGAAGGAGTTTATATACGCATAATTTAAACATGCCTTAAAATGATTCTGAAAACACGCGTTTTAAACATTTTATATTTCTAAAAATAGTTTTAAAAAGAAATAGGGAAACACAACCACTCATCCGCCCTCAGTGTGTTCTTTTTTTTCTTCTTTTAATAGACACTATTCGGATATCTTCGTCAGTTTTCAAATCGCGTGAATTTTTCTGAAGCTCTCCCCACCGTGGACGCTTACCTCCTCGTTGACCTCGAGAAGGGCCTATGACCTTTTTTTTCAAACACACAGCTTCGGCGTCGCTTGCAATTTCTGAATTATAAGCCAGTACTTGCGCCGAACTCAAATACGTTTTACAGTGTTTTATTTTCCATCGTCGCGTTAGGCGTCCGGCAAGCCTGGGCGCTGCAGCGGCGGGGTCGCTCCACGCCGCGCGAGTGCACTAAGTGTGCGGAGAGGCGCCGTCGACCTTGGCGGAGGAACCAGGGTGTTCCATTACTACCCGCTGCTGGTCGACCTCCCTGACACCCGCCCTCGCAGGGAGGGGGTGGCGGGGTGGGGTGCAGGCTGACCTTCGCCAGGCAGATGGGTCCTGGCCGTGTCAGTAAGCACCTGGCTTCATGACTTGATGTAAGCTTTTGGACATAGCCATTGATAAGCACATGTATGTCTGTAGAAGAAAACTACAAAAAAAAACACAAATGACAAAAACACAAATTAAGCAAAAAATTGATATTGTCAGGATATAAACACCACACAATACTCCACAACAGGAATATGGTCAACAAACAAAGAAAAATAAAGAAAAATGGACGAACAGACCGAAAAAAAAACCACAAATGATGACAGCACAAAAATACCGAACCCAAAAAATTCAGCACAACATTTGAAACGAGACAAAAACACAGCAAAACGAAAAGACGAAACAAACATAATAGTTTTCCAAAAACAGACGAGAACGAAAAAAAAACCCTCAAATGATGACAGCACAAAAATATTGAACCCAAAAAAATTCAGCACAACAGTCAAAACGAGACAAAAACACGACAAAAAGAAAATACGAAAGAAACACAACAGTTTTCTAAAACAGAAACAAGCGACGTTTCGGGAACTGCTATCTTCTCCCGTCCTCAGGCAGAGATGCACATGGTACGAAAACACAGGTGCGACTGAGTAGGGGCTGGAAAAATGAGGGTATTTATTTATCAGAGAATGGACTACATCTTGCTCAGCCAATGGCAGACAAGCTTCTCTTCTACAGACATACATGTGCTTAGCAATGGCATATGTCCAAAAGCTTACATCAAGTCATGCACTCCCATTGCACAAATCTTTCAAAGATCTGTCACGGACATGCAACCAAGCCGAATTTTGGTCAGTCGTGAGTCACTGAAAAACCAAAGAGCCAATCATAAAAAATATATATTATATTTGTGATCAGTTCACACGATTGAAACCAATTGCGAATAGGGTGAAACTCCCATCGGGTAATAATTGGGAAACGTGGCGGACGTTGCCTTGAGCAGGTGAGTTTACTCGAATTACTCCCTCTCGCAACTCTCGTCGGTCCATTGCGTGGTCGCTTCAGTCTCACCGATCCACCCTTCGTCTGTCACTAGATACCTCAACGACAACTAGAATTCTAACACTAATTTATTATTTTGTTCGTTAGTAGGCTAAATCATGTATTTTATCCACGCTAACGTATTTGGTGCAGTTGTTCGAAGCGATAACTCAGTTGCGATTACTAGGAGTCCAGGATTTTGAATTCCTGGTAGGGCATGGATGCGTGAGGTGTTTTGAAACGTAAGATTAGGCATAGTTTATTTGGTAAGCCCGCCCCAGTTTAACTCTTGGTTGCTCAGTTTGAAGAATTACTAAGTTATTGTAAGTATACGCCAATTTACTGAGAAAGATTTTCACACCAGACAAGTGTACGTAAGAAAATATCAATACGTCAGCAATTTGATGGTCTGCATGAAAAAAATCGTTTGGATAATTTTTTTGCTCAACAAAACCGGGCCCAAAATAATTACTATTCACTTACGTGGTTTTAAGTTGACTGTAATACTTATAATTTTTTTATTAATTTATCAACACCAATTACCACAACGAATCGCCGGCCTTTTCTGAAGTTAGCACTGATTTATGATTAAAAATTCTTTGCAATTTGAACATGTTGCAATGACGCCCAATCGAGTATGGTCGTAAGATGCGCAAATGAATCTACATAAGTTTCCGATATCTGAATTGATATCGATGAACTGCTTATTTCCCTGTCGAAAGTAATGCGTCACGGTGGAAGCGTCTAAACTTTAAACGCCCCAGTAGCGGCGACGAAAGACTGCTGAACGGAGAGACAGCGACCCCAGCGCTGTGACGCCACCCGGCTATAGGCGTCGGAAATACCCTCTTCCACTAATGGAGAGGGGTGGGGGAAATGAGAGTGGCCAATCAATCCCCGGCGTGCGGTCCACGCGGTTGCCATGACGACAACGGTGCGTACGCGTAGCGATTGCGAGCCTGAATACCTATCGCCATATAGCACTGCCCAGTGACTTATTGTGTCATTCAACACCGTCTAGAGCCACTTAGTGCCATCTAGCACCGTCTAGCGTCTTCTGGCGTCTCTTTGTACCAACTAGCGCCACCTAGCGCCATCTAGCACCCCCTAGCGCCATCTAGCACCAGGTACCAATTTATAGCGTCCCTCAATACCGTCTAGAGCCACCTTCCGCCATCTACTACCGCTTAGCGTCTTCTAGCGACACTCAAGACCGTCTTGATCTACCTAGCACCATCTTGATCTACCTAGCACCATCTTGCGCCGCCTAGCGACTCCATGCGCCACTCAATACCGACTAGATCTACGAAACGTTATCTAGTGCTGCCTAGAGACTTCTGGCGTCAATCAATACCGTCTAGAACCATCAAACGCCATATATCATCGCCTAGCGACTTCTAGCGTCACTCAATACCATCTACATGTACGAAACGTTATCTAGCGCAGTATAGTACTACTTATAGTTATATAATGCTGAGTAAAGAATTCTACCATTATTCAGTACCTTCTAGATCACCCTAGAGTTATTTAGAGCCAATTAGTGCCGTTTAGTACTCTATAATGGCTTATAGTGCCACTTAGTTCCATACAGAGCTAAGTGTGTAGCGTTATATAGCGCCATCTAGTAATGCTTAGGTACATGTAGTACCGCTTAGCATCTAGATTAAATTAGCATTGTGTAGCACCACCTTCGCAATTCAGAACATGTAATTTTCTCTAGTAAATTTTTAATTTTTTTAAATATTTTTTTAGTCGTGTAATGTTAAATCGTGAAATCGTTTTGCTTAGTGTGTTGTCAATGGTAATGAGTGTACATTTAGGATATGTTTAAATTTTATTTTATTAAACTGTCGTCAGGAATGATTAACAAAATTATGATCCAATTAACTGAGCTTCAATATTTCTACCTTCATTTTCTCATTAATGCAATAACATTTCAATATAATCAGTTGGTAGTCTCTGTAGAAAGTATTCTATGTTCGAGTCCAACTTCTGAGACCTTGATTTATTACATCCAGTTGGAAATCCAAGGGATTAGCAGCCCTCTTTTGTCTTGAAATTATTGTCACCATAGTACTTTGTTTAAAATATTAAAATCTGGTATTTAATAAAATGTCAGTCGTTTAAATTAAATTATATTTCCACATTCAGGGTCAACATTTTTCTTAATATGTCAACATGATTGTACGAAACTACTATCTCTCAAAAACCAAGAAAATTTTAAAAAGCAATTAATAAGATTAAATATAAATATGCCTAAGCCTTAACCTACGATGATAATACTATGGATTAAGCTTTCAATCAATGTGCAAATGAAAGAAAACATACGAGCAAGTGAAAAGGCCTCCTCACTATTTTCAAATTTTCGTATCCCATTATATTTCTAAACAACGTTTAAGGTGTGAAATTGAACGAAAAAGGGCTTTCAATTTCCTTCGTCACTCAAACATGTTTCAAATCCTGTTACATTATTAAAGCTTATGATTAGTCTGAGCTAGCTCAAAATTTCTAATTTTAACATTAATTTCAACTTTTATTAGCATCCGAACAATGGATTTTTAATTTTCAACATTAAAAATAAGTCTAATTTTAATTCACGTAAATGCACGTTGCATACTGAAATGATTGTTTTGCGATGTTCGATTCTCCAGATAAATTACTTTAGTACCGTCATTCTTACAAAAATAATTTTATACTTATAGACTCTGTAGTTTGCCATGCGTCCTTTGCCTTTTTGAACATAAGGAAACGGATTACCTTTTTCGTTGGGTACGATTCTAATTGGCTGATTTTGTCACACATATAAAAATTTTTATAACATGTTCTGTATACAAAATATATTATGAAATCTTAACCCATTCAACTTGCTAAACAAACCTTGCTGCTCTAGTGACATTTTTGTTTTCATCTTAACCCTCCAACTTTATTGGAAGGTGTTGGAAGCGAGAGTTTGTCAGTGAGACACGGCATAAAGTCAGTCTCGTGCAGCCAGTTTTCGTAACGTACAAATTACTGTTCTCAACTTGCTGCTCCATAATTTAGATGGCAGTTTCGAGGTTTGTGCTGTTTGAGTAGTATGTACATTCTTTATATTCTTTAACAAGCATGGATTTAAAATTTCTCAACTAGCATCACCTTTTTTTTTATAAGAGCCATAACAAAAACTATCTAAAGCACCGAATTCAGACAACATGTCTTGTCTTTATTATTTTAAAAAAGAAGATTTAATACTGCAGTTATTGTTGGATAAGCAATCACTTTAAAACTATTTCCTAACGTGTCAATGTAAAAAGAAAATACTTATATTCAGCACTAGTGCCTTCACAAAACATTATACACAATTCTGAATACGACTTTAAGTGAGGGATCGAAGCAATTTTTATTCTTTCTGCAATTTTTTTTAATTGTCACTGTTTTATTTTATTCCATGTTAGAAAGGGATGTTGGCGTATATAGGTAAGCTACATAGGTGCCACAAAATTATGGTTCCATATTTTTTGGGTGCATAACCTTCAAACCTGCAAAGTTTTCCGTATTTCCCTCTTGCAACTCAGGTAGTTAGTTAATTTATGTTAACTAATTATGGAAAACCGCCTTAGAGTGTTTATTAGAAGAAAAATATGTTCACCTATAAAGGTTGTTAATCGAAGTACGTGAAAGTTACTCAAGTATGCCGTTGAAAGGAAAAAGTTATTCCATGCCGAGGGTGAAATGGATGTTTAAGAAAACATAAAAGTTCATAACTTTTGTTTTTTTAAAAGTGAGTTGTGCTGTTTTTGTTTCTTACTCGATAATGACAAATAATTTCCAGATGTTGGAACGCTTTCGTTAACGTTCTTTTTGTTCTTCGCTTTTAAATTACTTTCTTAATATTGTTCCAGGCTGCATAAACAATTTTCAACTATTATATTAAAATCGCCATTTATTATTTATTATATGACCACGAGTATCTCGTTGTATTATGTAGGCCTACAGGATATCTATTTTCAGCTGCTTTTTTAAACTGATGTGGGGACACCTGTATTTCGCGAATACATTTAGTGTCAAGGTATTTCACAAAACACTATAGCCTTTTCTTAGCATTATGGCGAATTGTGGGCGTGCAGCAGTACGGTACCCCGTCAGATGCGGGAAAAAACCTCTCACCGACCACAGCCGATAAATATAAGAAACATTTACATTTTTTGTAAAATACGTTCACACGAAATATATTCGCGAATTTCACGTGTCTCTACTGATGTTCAACGCCTTTTTGTTTTGTTTACCTTTAAAAAAAGTCCCCATTCCTAGTTTAAAAATTTTACTATAACCCTGTTATAAAGTTTTCTAAAGGAAAGTGAAACATACTTATATATTGGAAATGTTATAAACATCTTAATTTTTGGGACTCTAATTAATTTCTATTTATTTTTATATATAACCTTAAAAAAGCAATCAATACATAAATTTCTTTCAAAAGTCATCATGTAAGAATACTACTCATAATAAAATGGGTACTGCTAGAATAGATCTGATCCTGTCAGACCATAATAACTATATTTTACCTTTTTAATCAATGTATTTACTTATTATATTTATTCCTTCTTGGAACTATTTTCTTATTTAATTGTTAGTTTTATGACAATCACTTTGAAATATAATTACTACTAAAATAATAATCATTGCTGAAATCTTTGTCCCTATTTATTTTTAAGTCACTTCAGGTGAGGTTAATTATTAAATTCGTTCTGGCAGTTCACTTATCCCGTTAAATTAAGAGAATTGCTGCAGGAAAACACGAAACGACAAACTGTCAATTGAAGAATAATTGTTTTAATGTAGCTAAAATTGAAACTAAATAACAAAGCTTTTCTTAATTGATTCAAAAAATAATAATTTCTCTACTTCTTTTCAATTTGATCACAAACAAATGTGCAAAAAAAATTAATATAATGTCAGTGCTTAGCTTCGATTAATTTTAGCTTCCCTTGGGCTTAGTATATTACACCTCACCATTTATCAAGTTGGAAAATTATAAATCGTTGGGTAACCACTTTGCAATTTAATGTTTACCATGTTAACCATTGGTAAATTATTTTTCACTGTATTCAAAGCATTTAACATAAAAAGAATATCTAATTTACTGTTTTATAGTGCACACTGCTACATACAAACAAAAAGCTGGGTATTAATGCTATTATGGAACTTACATGATCATTTTTAGCCCCAGACCCCATGGACGTCATGGTGCTCATTAATTATGCCATGTTGGACGTTAGTCATGAACCATGCTATGGCCTGTCTGCCCGTCACATTAACACTCGGTCAGTCAGGAATGGGCTCACCGGCTCTCGGTTCCAATTCCACTGAAAGACATTATCGCTTTTATTCCCCGCTTAAAAAAAACAACTAGGATGACTGTTTAAAGACATTAATTCAGTAAAAAACAAATAGTCTCCGTTGTACCGATGTGATAAAATTATGGGTTTTGGAATACACTACCACTCGCTTAGCAACAGAAATTTATTTTTATAAACGTTTTATTTATATCGGAAAGCTTATAGGCTATGTTTCCAATAAAATATCTTATAATGGTAAAATATAATAAATAATCTCTTCTCCGTCTAGAAAAATGTTCCTTAGTTTTTGAAAATTTATGTTGTTTATCTTAATTTTTAGTTGCTTTGGGGAGGTAAAATAATGTTTGATTTATGTGATAGTCAGGTCGTTCTTAGTAACTACCTACATTAAAGGTCGTAGGGACAGTACTTATTTTCTCGCCAACATCAATCTTAATTGTAATTTTACGTAGTTATTACCCACTTGGATAATTAAAAGAAGATAAATATTGTAAACTAAGAAAAAATATATATGTTTTGCTCTTGAGTGTATTGTTAAAAAAATATTGTAAACTTACTTAGCAAATATTTTGTATAGTATTGCCTTACTAGTTTTTAACCGAAACATACTCAAATATTATGGTGCACTGTTTAGTCGTTATACTATATATTTAAAAATTTAAATGTATTGCAGAATTAATCAAAGAAAGAAAATTTTGGTCACATTTGGCTGTACGAGAACTAACATTTACATCTTGCAAACAAAATTACGTGCTTAAAATATATCCAAGCAAAAATACATATTTTCAAGTCAATCACATTATTACAAGCTATTTTTTCATCTAATAACTAACTACTGATTATGTACAGGCTTTTATGTTGAATATTCGGAGATTAGTTAAACTTGGCTGCCAGGGTGGTCTGTTGAAAACAGATATGGCTTTTATTGGGACCAAGATAGTCCATCGGTCGAATGAATCACCAAATCGTAAGTTTAAGAGAGAGAGATAAACTGCCAATTAGCGTTAACTCATCCTCTGCCTCTACTCCACCTTCGTTGGCAATAAAGTAGCGGCGAGGCAGTAACAGTTACGAGGAGAAAATAACTACGAACGTAACGAGGAAGAAGTAAATAAATTACACTGTCTACGAACGAGCATATAGGCAGCTGTCCATTAACTTTACATAGCTACTCTTCATTAAAGTGGGTCAGGACGACCAACTATGTATAACTACCAAGCTTTAACAGACCTCGCTCTAATTCCAACAGTTGAGATAATCCATGGTCATTACTTTTAAGAAGAGGATAGCCATAAAGCAGACATTCCTACATTTCACTTCCTTTGAATAATGTGGAAAGCTCGCTTCTGGTTACTAGGACAATTAATAATTTTTTTTTGTTTCTGTTAATTTTTTTTGTTTTATTTGTGTTTATAGTTTAGTATTTTAAATACTTTAATTTTTTAATATGTTATACCTATATTTTCATCTCCAGCCTATTTTGATATCGCCTCAAAAAATATTTCTTTAAACCAAATTCAAAAAATTTGATCTCTGTTTTATTGCTTTTCAAACCGGTAGAAGCAGTAAAACCCAAGAAATTAACTTTTTCCCAAAGAGCCAGGAAATAGAAACCCCAGTGGATAACCAGGAAATTAGTTTCTATTGCTGAAGCTACAACAATTGTGCGAATTTGTTTCGCTCCAGACAATAATCAACTGTTCTATTCATAATTAAGCCTTTTTATAGTGTTAATTGGCCGTCAAAAAGGTCGCATTCTTTTGCATGTTCCATATAATTGGGTATACACGTATTTTCCTTATGTACAACTGTCTGAGTCGTCAAGGGCGTGTCAAGAGCGCTGCAGGCCAATAATCAATGTATATTCGTTTCACGTCTTATTTACTACCTAATTAGTGAAAAACTCGAGTCGTTAGGTAGTGAATAGCCCCGAAGGCATGAGCTGGTCAAAAATATTTTATATATAAATTTTTGTCGGACATTTTTTTCAAGTAGTATGCAAAACAATGACGTCGTACTGCCCTGGGCAGTAGTCTAAGCCCAGGTCCCAGTACCGTCCGCCGCTCGTTGAAGCTGTCGGAGCGCACCCGGTTGACGTCGCTGTTGCGATCAACCGCTGTCCCGTAGTGCATTCATGGTTCGCATTTGTTCTGGAAGACCGTATTCCACAAGACGGGCTCGATAGATCACAAGGGCAAATTATGTTTTATTTCGTAGTACTTTCCACAAAAGACTGGCAGCCAAAGTTTTTAAATACAGTGTTTTTTTTTTCGTGACGTCACTTCCGCTCCGTGCGGGCGGAAGTGACGGCGCGTAACCCCTGACGTCAGTCCTGACCGGGCCGCCGCCGAGAGCAAACATTATTTTCTTTTAAATGATTTCACACTTAAAGATTATTTTTTTACGCCCATCTGCTTTTAACCTACGTAAATTCTTCTCGACCTCTGTCTTCGTATGTCTCGTCGGGTCTTTAGAGGGGCTGAACCCCCCCCCCCCCCCCCCCTTTTTCATGCAACCTTGCACCACCGGCTACAATGTCCGGGTTGGTTTTTCTGATTTAAAACTCCAGTTACCACAAGGTGCCAGAACAACGGCTTGCCGGACTGACAACCAGTGCTGACGTAGTGTATAATTTACCGCGCAAGTAAGCGTGACGTGTGATTGTAGCATAGGGTGACCAAACGTCCCGTAAAAACGGGATTGTCCCGTTTTTTAACGATCGTACACGGGGTCCCGAAAAAGTCTCCCGGGACGCCGAAATGTCCCGTATTTACGTTGGGATGATGATACACTTTTGTCGCGCATCTCCTCGGGCCGTCTTCCCCTACTGAAAGAATCTTTTAGCTAATGAACATTCAATGGACGGATGAAAGGAACAAGATGGGAGTGGATACCCTTTCTGCAATCTTGCAGGCACTCTACAATTTAAAAATGGACTGTTACAGTTTTTTACAACTTTATATTGGAAAAGAAAGAGGTTTTAAAATTGGCTGGAACGAAAGAAAAATATCACCAATTGAAATCCTAAAGATTTTTAACATAACTTTGACTAACAATTTAATTATCTTGTTTAATTATGTTTTGAAGTATTATACTTACAATAAATAAGTATTCACTGCAAAATTGTTGTTTTTATTTATTATACGCCTCACAATTTAAATTAAATTACATATTCATAGGTAAATTGAAAAAGATTTATAGGTCTCACATTGGCAAAAAAGAGCATGTTTCAATGATTACGTCTCGATGGAGGCGCCTCGGACTCCCCTTTAGCTGGAGGGTATCGCCCCAAACCCTCCTTGGATGTGTCCCGTTTTTTCAACTTTATGATTTGGTCACCCTATTGTAGCAGCACTCTCCCAGTGCTTGACTGCTTGTTCGCTGCAATAAACCAGCAGCTTGCAGCGACCCGGAACTGTCAGTACACTCCTAACCAGTCACACATCCTGTCTCGACACGTGTCCCAGCCGGTCTGGGTGGGGCGTGTCCGCGGGCCCGCAACACGTGGCCCAACGGGTGTTCCGGATAGGCTGCAAACCTCCATAGCTCCCCGACGCCGCGCCGGTGCGACTGCCGGCAAGCCACGCTAGGCCGCATGATCCACACCCTGCCCTCACTTGCTCCGGGCAGTCAACACCTGCCGGGCAACGTCCACCACGTCTGCACACACTTCTTTTGGAGTTGACGAAGCCCATGTTTGGTGAAGACATCTGCTACATAACACTCTGTTCCAAAGTTATTAGGCGGAACATCCTGATAAACTATCTAGGGACCGGAAAAATTCGCGGATTCAGTGACCTCTAGGATATCCTCCATTATCCTCTGCATTTCTCAAGTAAACACGCGTGTTCATCGGGTATTAAATTGTGAGGCGTCTCCACTGGGTAGCTTGTGATTCGACGCTTCATTGCTCGATAGTCTCTCATTGGTCCAGAGAGCTCCAGTTAAACTGCGAGCCAATAGCAGAACCAGCAGAATTGTACACATGTTTGAATTTCAACCTATCACGAAATTAATACGCGAATTTTTCCGGTCTCTAACTGTCATATATTAAAGTAATGAAATAAAAAATAAATTACACGACATATCGAGTTGAGCAGAGTCTTACTGTAGTAGAGGGACCCCACACACGATCAGTCCATATCCCATTTCGGACTGCTCAGCCCGAACTTACAGTTTGGACTGAATTGAATACCCTCTGCACACACGTTCAGTCCAGGTGCTCAGTTCGGACCGAACAGTCCGAACTGACAGTTTGGAATCAACTGAAGCCTTCCCCACACACGATCAGTCTTGGGGTTGCTATTGTTTTTGGAAGTATCGTTTTATCGTACAATATGGAAGAAACTTTGGATGTTGCAAATGCAGTTGCAAATTAAGATAGAAAAAGGGCGGAAAAATAGCAAAGCAACGAAAGAATATAAACTAATAAGTAGAGACCTGCAAAATTCGCGGATTCATTCGGTGATAGGCTAGAATTCAAACACATATACCTCTTAGATAATTTTGCTATTGGCTTACTGTTCATCTGGACGAATCTCAACCAATTATAAACCCTCAACCAAAGAAGGATCGAATCACAGACAAACCAGCTGAGCCGACTTACAAGTCGGCAGCCAATGAACTTGCGTTATTTGCCCGAGTGTACAGGGGTATGTGCAGTCATCCTGAAGTCCATCGAAACCGCTAATTTTGCAGGTCTCTACAAATAAGTCCCGAGCCTACAGTTTGATTTGTTGGAAATATTGTCAGTCCATCAGTTCCGACTATTCAGTCCACCATTTTTGCTCACGCACACGACAGTTCCGACTGATAAGTCCGAGCTGTCAGTTCGGCCTGAACGGAACACAAGACATGTAGCAAGGCTGCGCAGTGTTAAGACGCTGTCCTCGTATTCCGTTGATCTGGGTTTTAATACAGGTCCAAATGTCCAGATTTCAGTTTTTCCGTCACTCCCCGACGTCACTCCAGGCAAATGCTGGGATGTTTCCTTACTGTTCCCTCGAACTGTGTTGCCGAGTTCGTCCGAGTCGAACGACAATCGCCGTTGACGGGAGTTCAGCCCAACAGTTGTGTCTCGAGGAAATGTTCTGTGTCAACATTTCGTCTAAATGTCGTCAACTAACTGTTGAGCCTTGCTTGTGGGTACATATTTCTAGTATCATTCTTAAGGCCCCCGCCTTTCTGGGCACACATAGGATGTGCAGAGCTTTAGAAGAAACCACGCGATTGGAAAACTTCTCGATATATCCGAGTTGGGTCTGTTAACGACAATCATTAAATAATACGCTGAGGGCATATTTCGTTTATAAACTGTATTTTTATAAGAGTGAAAATGGCTTAAAGCGTCATTTCAGAATATTTTTTGGGTAAGAAACACCCGGTACAGATTCTTTAAATCACCCAATAGACTTGCATTACCATTCTATCTTAATTTATCCGCTATGTAATAGTATTTTTACTGCTCAAATATCATAGTTACCCCATAAACGTCGAAAATACTGTGCGCCAGTCCACTGCCTTGCGCTTAGAGGCGATATCGCGCTAGAAGCACCAGCACCAGCGAACGTCGCACTTATCAACCCACCTCACTAACAAAAATACATCCATGCCTAGACGGACTCATTTAAAATATTGCAGCTATTTTAAATCGATATGCGAACTTGAAACACCGCAACTACAGCAGTTTTAAATGTATATTCATTGTCAGGAAGATATGGGCCATCGCTCCCAGCCCATCAATAAAGAGCACAAAAATCTCGACGCGACAATGTTCATCAAGTAGTCAAACTGATCTGCGATATGCAATTGTTTTTAACCATAAATCTGAAGATCTATAAGAAATAACGTGTTTTCAAGAGTGAATTTTCGTTGTAACAGAATACTGAAATATCGTATTATTAAAGATTTTGTTACAAATTATTACTTTTCTTTCTTTCCAAATGTTTTGAATGCGATATGACACTCACTACAAGTAATGGTTCAAAATAATTGAAACACTTATTTGTAAAATAAATTAAAACAAACGTTTTTTTATTCCGTGATAAAAAAATAACTAAAAGGGAAAACACTAACTTTTAAATACACCTTAGGCAATAATGCTTGCATGAATAATGAAATTATAATTAATTTGCTGCCAAAAGTAATAAATGTGTTTTATACCATTTGTAGAATGCGTTCTCGTAAAATGTCAATCGTTTGTATTTTTTTTAATGAAAACCGCCCGGGCTAACGCGAATCTGCAGCGACGAATGAAATTTTAATTACTAATCACACGGCCCTGCTTTGTATTTGGCAATTGATTTAAGTGCCTTCGGTGACAACGATTAACATTTCGGGCATTGTAATTGCCGTGTTGCTATCTCCTGTGCAGAAACTGTACTCTGCTCGGTGAAGTTTTAATTATCGGGCCTCTCTCTCCACAGCATTCGCAACTTATGGACTACCTGAGCAAAAAGAAATATCTATTACTTTTCCGATGAATGGCAAGGTTTAAAGTTGATGATCTAGATTTAGGTTTAAAGATAATGGTAGTTTCCCGCGTCCTTGATCGTTTTAAAAACGAAAAAAAAAAATGTATCACTTTAATGATTTCATTAGACATGAATGTCATTCCGAGTAACTAAACAGCTTTAAACTCAAGCTGCAGTTAAAATTTTAATTTCAGATTATTTTGCCGACATTCACTTTTTATCAATTGTTTCTGATTTTTTAGTGATTTAAGTTTTTTAATTGACTCAAAACAAATATTTCCCACAACTTTCAAAACAGAAAGACTGTTAAATTAAATCATTGGAACTTTTTTTTCCATCTGAATCCTTAAATACGTGTCCCAAGTCCCAACAAGTAACGTCCCGCTAGCTTTATGTGGTCAACCTGTTTCATGCATAGAACGCCTGAATAAATTTGCGGGGCACCCAAAATAATGTTTTGTTGAATCCAATAAATATTAACATCGATGATTTTTATTTTAATGAAATGAATTCTTTCGAAAAGATTTCCTGATTTTAACTGGTTGGTTGTTTTTTTTTTCCCCCTGCGCAAAGGTGGCCATCTTCCGACCAAGGCACTCGATCGTTGTACATTTTCAATGTACTGTTACAAAAGAACGTGCAATATAGGTACGAAATCTAATTAAAAATTTACGGAATGGTTGACATTTTCGACGTAGTTCGCAGCCCCGCGCCACAGCCGTGAATCACTTTTTCCCTAACCTTCGCCCGAGCGCGACCATTCGGTACCACGACCGCACAACCAGTCATGGCTGACCTTCTTCACCCCCGAGGAGGAAAGCTGTCGTGTGATTCGACCTGACAGCCAGTCTCATGCATGCTTTAAACACTCTTCAAAACATCGACCGATCACGGCACACGTTACACACACACACACACATGGCAAACCCTTACACACATGCGATTCTCTGTCACTTTCCAACACTCGGGACAACCCCCGTGGGAACGTCTGCAACTCACCGTTCTCACACTTTTTATTTTTATGTTGATTAGGTTTACAGACACATTGCTTTAGCCTTAGTGGTGGGAGTAGCACTGATTTTTTTCCCTCTGTGACAAGCCGCGACCAGCAACATGAAAGTCGCAGATCCCAGTCGCCGCGACTTTGTCGCTTATAGCGACATCGTAATGCCGAAGCTTCATGTACAGCATATTATCGAAGGACATCAAAACAGAACCTTCATTGTAATGTATGTTGGCGTGAGAGATTTTAGAAACAAGTTATTCAATTATTAGTATTTGTGGATATAACGGGAAGAACTAAGATTTTTAATTTTTTTTTTAATTTTAATTTTTTTAAGTAGAAACGACGTGACCTGAAATTTTCGCGGTTGCGGGTTGTGACCTGGCCCAGCGACATACAGTTAACAGTCGCCGCCGATACACGCGACAAGACTGTCACCGTGACAGTGAATATTCTCCATTCTTATAGTCTGCTTACGGACAAGGAAACATGGCGAATAATCCCCAAATAAAATACGTGAATGAGCATAAAAAATCAAATAAGCAAGAAAAATAGGATAAATCAACCTTTAGCGGCTTTATCCAATTAAATAAAGTAAACTATCTAAAATACTAAAAAAAAAACTTTAGCTTAAGCAAAACATATTCATGAAAACACAATGCTAACCGAAGTAAAACATGATCATGACAACATAATGCCAACACACAAACACTCTTGAAATGGATAAACAGTTGTTATTAAAATCATACCAATAAATCTACCCAAACATCATTTGTGAGCATATAGCATAATACATTTTCTTATAAATAAATATATATATTCTTATAAATATAAATTGGAAGGGTAAGGACCTACGCCTCTATAAACTTTAAAAATTCATTTATCACGTCAGTGGCCCATTACTAGTTGCACTGCTTGGAATTTTATTCTTGATATCGTCAACACATTCCAAAAAAGAAGCTTAAGATATGCATCGTTAAACTTTCTCAAATATATTTAAGTATAAACTTCTTAAATTGCATCACAATTATTTAAAATATACCTATATTTCACATTCTTTTGGTACAGTAAATTGAAAATGTAAACATTAGAAACAAGATATACAAGTTGAAACACACGAATCGCAAAGTTATCACCAATACCTTGGTTGGTTTCATTTATGGAGAAATTTTGAAGCAAAACCTATGAGAAATTGTATACAAAAGTTTTTATTTAATTATGGAAATTAAGAAGTGCTTTTCGGTTCAATATTGTGTTCATGCACAGCACTTATAAACTCAAACCGAAATATATTAAAATACTTTTCACGTATGACGAAACGTTTTCAGTTTACATGTTTTCGAAAAGTTATAGTACTAATTATAAAATATCAGTAAAAAACGTCAAGTATTATGTAACTTTGTAATATTGGTGAGGTCTTACCTTATTTGTTTCCACATTGAACACGTTATGTTTTATAAGTTTGTAGCATGGTTAATTTAATTGAGTAAAAATGCTAATACTTATTTTTTCTCTCTTTCCAGGTAAGTAAACTTGACGTGAGTTTGAGCGAACAGCAGACCATACCGAGCGTGGGTAAGTAGTTTTAAACAAAATATCTTGTCGACCGAGCTTCACTCGGCAAAATCAATTTCAATTACTTAGGAATAAAGGTTCCGCACAGTTAAATTTAAACATATAAATACATTTGCTACAGCATAAACTGAAAACTAATCAATTAAAGTACAATAAACCGACACCGTAAGTTGTTATTCGACGGAAAGGACAGTTGGTTCGTGGCCGTATTTTGTTTCGTTATTTGAATAAAAATAAAACACTGAATAATAATAGTTGGCAGCAAATCACTAAAAATCGTCAAGAAAGAATTAAGTAAATAAAATTGAAAATACTTATTTCGGGGTTATGTCAACTTAACTCCTTAGTGATTTTAAAACATTTTTTTGGAATAGACTTAATATGAATATATATATATATATATATAATTATATATATGTTAGTTAACGCCAATTTAAACTACAATACATTTTATTAAATCTACGGTTTATAATTTACTGATAATACTTTAGTATCCAAGTAAATAATTTAAAAAAGAACATTACATTTATGAATTTCGTTTTTACTATACAACATGAAACATTTTCTGCAAAAATAATACAAACTGCTGATTTTTTAGTTTTGGACTTATATTTATTTATGTAATAGCAGGTATTAACGACTACATGAATATCCTCCCATAAAATCATATTTTTAGATTGCTTTCTTAAGAAGTATCTTAGAAATTATCAATTAGTATGCCAGGTTTTTTTTTTCTCGTGGAGATTGATTATCTGTTTTGTTGCGTCTATTATTATATCTGTACTGTATCCGGGTGGGTATAAAAAGACTTAAGGCACTGCAGCCAACAAAGAAAGTACCTCGTGTCCTATAGCCTTGTGCTTTTTTAAACTTCTTTGACTTGGCCCACCGTGACGAAACTGCACACTAAAACTCTGATAATTATTTTTACTTAAATGTAAACTAATTATTTTAAATAAAAAGCTTTACATTTAAAATGTTCCGGTGTATTCTCGTGTAAAAAGCGCGTGTGTATATATGTATATAATGATATATATATATATAATTATATATATATACATACATATATATATATGATTATATATATATATACATACATATATATACATATATATGTTACGCATATGGAGTGAGAAAAAGTTTCAATTATTCTTGGAGGAATTAAGTTATATATTTTTTTTTAACTTGCAAAGCCATGAGGTTTTTATACAGAGGAAGGATTTAGTAACTCAATCAAAAATAAATTTAAAAATGTGTATAGGCTACACGTTTTTCTCTGATTTCTATTATATATCGCGAAGAATTCTTTAAAACATTATTTTTTATTTGGAATTATATTTATTTTACGAATAAAAAATATAATTCTGAATAGACAAACCAGTAAAAAGAAAATTTGAAAGACTTTTTAAATATTTGTATTGCTCCTAATGGCAATCTTTTGCGGCAGATATGCTGGCAAGTATATACTTAATTTTGGATACAATGATCCTACATGGAAATTGGGGAATTTTCGGAATTTAAAGGAAAATTACGATGCTTATTTCTGGTTTATTTGCGGTAAAATATTTTTAACATCTTTAGCTAATGTTTAAATTGTTCATAGCCTTTTAAACCATACATTAAATATAATAAATGTATTACGCTTTTGACGTAAACATTTTGCTATAAATATTATAATTTCTGGTTATCATTATCTTCAAATCATATTAAAATCATTACATGCTTTTTTAAATAGAAATATGGTTTTATAATAATAAAAATTTGTCTAGTAAAGTCTTTTGTACCTTTGTATTAAAACTTCTAAGGTTATCAGGGGTAAGCACACTGAATATACGAGTGTGTTGGAACCGTCATGCTCACCCAGTGGGTGGGCAAAGACTTTTAAGGCTGGCTTACACAGTCGTGACTTGAGGAAAAGTAGATTAATTTCTCTATTGACTAACCTGCAAAGTATTTTTCTGAGATTTTACTTACCTGAATCTGCAAGCGGCCCGAAGGTCTTTAAGATATTAAGTTGGTCTTGTTACAACAAACTGTCTCGTCGACGAAGTGCAACTGAATTGACCTTTTACTGGCGCCAGTGCATGGATGGACGTCACAGTGGTTGCTAGGCCTACTTGACGTTTGATGTATTAATCGTTTATGTTTATCCTTTGCCGTGTGTTACTTATTGTATTTTGTACATCATTCATAAACCCATAAAAAAAATTGGTTTTCTCACAATCCTACAAGAAGGAGAAAAGTTTCCAAACTCCACAATACGAAACAAAACTGTGAACGTAAACAGTGCTATAACTGTAAAAGTGATCTGCGTGTATTCGTAACTTGTCTATTAGCAATAAACTTATAGTTCCGTACCACTTACAAGGTAAACTCAGGCATGGGCGTAGGTCCAGGGGGGTAGAGCCCCCCGCCCCCCCCCCCCCCCCAGAATTAAGAAGCCTCTCACTGAAGGGGGGTCTGACTGCACTTGCAAAAGCGTGACTTTTGAAATTATATTTTATATTGTCTTTTGGAATACTTCCTGTATATTTTAAAGTTTTCTGCTTATTGCATGCATGTAGGACGCAGTATGGGCGGTACACATCATACAAGCACCGTATTCAGAGTTGACGTGTCGATCGGAATCCCACGTGCAAAAAACTTTCGGGCCGCGCGTAACCAATCCCCCCCCCCCCCCCCCAAAAAAAAAAAAGAAGAAATATCCGTGGGCCACCCTTGCGAATTCTACACATTTGCGCCTCTGAACACAAGGATAAATTTTTTTTAAAACTCAAATATCCCCCCCTCCCCTAGTTTTATGCCCAGGCCACGTGTATTTCTTCCTACCTCCACCTCTCCTCACTCGAAACGTTTATCCTACGTGCGTATGTTCTAGACATCCTCACTCGCACGTCAGTACCGATCTGTCGTGTTAAACCAGGCAGTAACGTATAGTACGTAACGTGGCGTGGCGTTCCCGCGCGCTATCTACTGTTCGCGCTAGTTCCGCCATCGGCCGCTCGGGAGATCTGTGCTAATAATAGCTGCCCAGGTACGAGCTAAATGCGGCGACGGCGCCCCTCTTTGATGCGAGCCTCGCTCGGCAAAACCCGCAAAGGAGACAAAAAGGCACGCCTTAATTAATTTCAAGACGTAGCAAATACACATGGACCTGAATTAAAAAAAGGGGGGGGGGGTACATGATCATAAAGATGCGCGCATGTATTAGAATACGATGTCGAGTTCTGATCGCTCATGTCATGGCAGAGTGATTCTACAATGGTTACCTATTATATAATTATATTATGTGTGTGTGTGTGTGTGTGTGTGTGTGTAGAGATAGTGAATAACTATCATCAATCAGCTAACCGTTTCCCATTTATTGACTCGTTACTGTTTGACGTTTGTTTGAACACTTTCAAAGTCATTGACTTTTTTTTTGCAACCAGTTTATACGATATAAATTAACACCCTTTCCTTGCCGGGACTCCAACCCGCAACTGCTCGCACCAGAATCCTGTGTTAATCCACCTGCGCCACACAATTTACCTCATTGAGCCGTCAGGTCGAACATCTTAACACATACCAAACACTAAAACCACTAAAACAAAAACAACAATCCCTTTTGCCACAGCCCACAGCCGTAGGTAGATTTCAGAGCACCTATTTTCTCTGTAAATTTACTACAAACTTATATTAACTTCTGGAAAATTTTAAGAACTTAATTTGCTTAACATCCTATAGCCCTATGTTCACCAATATTCCAAAATGGTCGATTAAACATTTTCTCATATTCCATGCAGCGAAAATGTATCGAATGTTTTTAATTTAATGCATCCAGCATTTAACAGCTTAAAACAAATTTCATAAGTTTTTTTTTTTTACCTTAAAACACTATTTTTCATTCCTTACACTAATATGTAGTTGAATAAATTTGCTTTGGAATAAATTTTAAGATAATTTTAAGATAGTTCAAATATATTTGATGAATTTGATAGTATGAATTTTTTTATTTCAACCGTCGGTTTTTACAGTAATAGTTTGTCTCATCAAAAATTGTTTCCGTCAAAGGTTTTTGATAATGTTTAGGTTTTTACAATATATTATAGGTTTTGATAGTATATCTACTAAAAAAGTTATTATTTAATTTTTTTTTCTGTTTCAAACTTTAGTTCTACCCCTTGCAGTAATGTATGGTTAGTTAAAAAATAATTTAAACAAATGTTTAGGCCATATTAAGAAAGTTTATTTTTAATAAGAACGGATTCGTTAGTTTACTCGGTACGGAATTTGTATTTATTTTTTATTCCAACCCCTGGTTTTTTCACTCCTTGCAGTAATGGTTTATACTATCAAAAAATGTTTCAGACAAAAGTTTTAGATCGTTTGTTTAAATATTTACAGTTAATTTTTATAGATTGTTTAGTCTACCTAATAAGAGAGACATTAATTTTTTGTCCTTTAACCCCTATTTATTCTACCCCGTGTAGTAATGGTTTGTCGTATAAAAAATATTTCAGGCGAAAGTTGTGAATGGTACCTACTACAAGTTATTAAAAATAAGATCAGATTTAATAGTGTACATGATACGGAATTTATCAGTTTTATATATATGGTTGTTCGTATCAAAAATTGTTTGAGGCAACAGTTCTAGATAATATTTATAAGGTTTCAAATCAATTTGAACGCTTTTAATAGTGTGCTTCTAAACGAGTTAAGTATTTTTTTGTCCTTTTATCCTTTTTTCCGATCCTTGCAGTAATGGTTGATCGTATAAAAGTTATTTTGAACGAAAGTTGTATATTATATTTTAAGATTTTACAATTAGTAACAAAAGATTTAATTGTATACATGATACGGAAAATGTGAATTTTTTTTTTAAATTCTACCTTTGTTCTTTTCAACCCCTTGCAGCAATAGTTCGTCTTATCAAAAATTGTTTCACACAGTTACATGCGCAGACCGTAACGCGTAAATTTGAATTTGGCGGGCTTCGGGGGACTACTCCATTGGCTGAGAGGACGAGCGATTGCAGTTCAATGGCGTTCAGACGCCTCGCTAGAAGCTGGTGACGAGCCAGGCTCAGACGTCTAGAGTTAGTTACACATACCAGCAGTCAGTGGTCTGGTGTATAGAACCCTTCGAGGTGTGAAATTCCTGGTTTCAGGCAGTCGCATGTTAAACCGTGCTAAGGTATTCATTCCTATTCAATCCCCATCCCATTACTGCGCCCCCCCCCCCCCCCCCCCCAGCAAACTCATATTTGCGAATCATTAAGATTTGCGCCCCTGCTTACATTGATACAAAATTAAAATTAAATGCAATTTCAAAGAGAAATAAAAATAATACAGTAACTTACTGAAAATACGCAAAACAGTTTATTTGCAAACTTAATACGAGAAAAAAAAAAACATTTAATCAGGTTCTTCGACGTCTGATACAGTGAAGTATAGCCTATAGTAGGATTGAAAATGTTTGACATCGTTTTATTAAATTAATTTATTGATCTTATATTTTGTCATTGGCCTTCTTAATGCTGGGTTATATAAAGCTCGGAGCTTTTAAGAGGCCGTGTCACAAATTTGCGCTCCTATCTATATCAATGTTATTTTAAAAGGCAGTTTTTCTCAAAGTCTATAAGAGGTAGGGGCCGGAAATTTTGCCTACTGAAAGTATACAATACATTTAACATAACCGCTTTTTTCAAATTTAGTTATCATATCATATATTATTTCTGTGATGAAAATAATATTATCAATATTTTGATTTGTCCAGATACATTGAAATTTTGCTTATATTTATAATTATTTAGCAAAAACTGAAAACGCCATTGAAATGTATTGCACATTACCTTCCGATCAGTGTCTTCATGATCATGATGGGTTTATAAACCTGGGTGTAATCAAGTCTTTAACAATTACATGACAACATTTATACTTAATAATTTGGAGATATGCCTTTTCTATCCTCAGCCCCTGAGCTTTTACTATCTGGTCTGGCGACGGACCTGACACTCTTCAACCACCCCAGGGGTCTCCGATTGCACATCTTATCAAAAAAAAAAAGCTGTTCGTTCATTTGTTTTTGTGTTCGAGCGAAGGTTTACTTCTCCATAAGTGCCACAGACTTCACACATTTATGCCAAGGGAATATTCCGCTGATGTGACGCTATACGAATGTATTATTCGCGACCATACAACTTTTTTGTTTGTCATCGGGAAAATGACGCCGCAGTTTGATTTTTTGTGGTGATATAAAATAAATTTTCTTGCTAGGGAATGTTCATTTTGAATTGAGCATTTTTAAATGTCAGCGTAGAATATGCTTATCTGCCCATTTTGTTTCTTTCCATAATAATGAGTAAAGTTAACATTGTCATAGACATTTTATTATATTCGTTTGCCGTCCAAGTACAAATGTCACACTATATCGCACGTAATTCTATTTTTTACTAATTTGTTAGTTGTCATTTTATTTAAGTTATAAATAACAGTAATAAAAATTATTACTTAATAGTCCAGAATAGAGATTGAGTTATTATTCATTTAATAGGAGTTTAAAATATGGTACTACATACATATTTATATTATCTTGTTGTCTTCTTTGTAACTTTACTGGAAGAATGGCATTTGGTATGTATGTTAACTCACAATGAAAATACTTCAGAAGTACTCAATTAACAGTGAACAACCTAGGGCCTATACTAATTTCATTATGTTCATGAAATATAATTGATATTACTAATAATGAACTGTATGTGTTTTGCGTAGAGATATCGTACGAACTGTATGTGGTACAGACCAACATTAGCTAAGACTCTGTAAATAAGTAATTTCAGTTAATGTGTAGAGAATATTAAAAGTAAGAAATAATGATATATATATATAAAACAATGCAGAGTAATCAGCATAAAAATAGAAGTTGTTTTTACGTAGCGCCTACTGGAATGTATATTTTGTGTTGAATTATGTGGTATGATTAGTATTCTCTTATTGTAAGATGTGTTTTGTTAAAATCTTATAAAACATCACTTACTGTTGAAGGATTTTCATTTTTTTTTGTGATGATCTTACTTAAACAAGTTTTAATTATATTACACATGTATATTTTAAAAGCATTTTAATGTATACTTATAGAATTGTAATAGGCTTTATACGGACTCTCACGATGCATGTGAGCATCTATAATTAATAGAGACCGGAAAAATTCGCGGATTCATTCGGCGATAGGCTAGAAGTCAAATACATATACCTTTTAGATGATTTTGCTATTGGCTTACTGTTCATCTGGACGAATCTCAACCAATTATAAAACACCAACCAAAGAAGGATCGAATCACAGACAAACAAGCTGAGACGACTAACAAGTCAGCAGCAAATGAACTGCCGTTATTTGCCCGAGTGTACAGGGGAATGTGCAGTCTATCCTGAAGGCCGTCGAAACCGCGAATTTTTCCGGTCCCTAATCTACATCAATATTATGGCCGTTTCACAAGATCAAATATTTATTGAATTCATCTGTTGCATTCATTGTACATGATTTTCGATATGTACATTGAATTCAATACAAATTGAAGATGTTACTCAACTAAGCTTATTCTTATTAACTTATAAGTATTTTGTTTGTTCAGTACATAAAAGTAAAAGATTCGTTATTATTTAAATAATGAGCATCTTTAAGCAATAACGTTTTCAAAATATTTACATAAACATAATGGAATATATTTTTTAAATACTTTATATCTACGATCACATCAACGGCAGTATTATGTAATCAATGAGGTAATGAAATATCCTGAAAGGATATTTTCTTCTCTGTAAAGTAAATTTGTAATGCAGCCCTCTTAATGTTAGTCTTGTGAGTTATTTCGTCTTCTAATATGCTACAGCAATGTATAAAATTAAGTTTTGTTAGTGTTTTAGTCTTGTGTAATGTGATAAATTCAATATTTTTTTTGTATGTTCGTATTCATAAAGGTAGGCTACATATCGTATTAAGATAAATAGTAATATTTGTAAATTTAAATTCTTTGAAACAACGTCGATAAGAGGTTCACCTACCTCTGTTAAACTGTATGATGGTGCATTGTAAAAAATTAGGTAGTCTGACTTAAGTGAGATTGTATTTAGATTGTGTGTGATGCATATGCAATATCTAAGCATATGCATTTATGTTATTATCCTTTTAAAACGTTACATGATGAATTTCGTATACTTTTTAATGTCAACTAACATTATTTTTCACGGACTATTACATCCAGATAAAGAATAATTACCACATGTTTGAAGATTAATTGTATTCCGATACGTTTAAAGTATTAAAATTTTTAGTTTTAGTTTTAGATACGACTCATACTACATTTGTTAAAGTGAGGTTTCTTGATTCTGAATCCCTGCATCTGCAATTTCCTAGTGAGCCGCCGGTCAGATTGTCATCCTCTCAGATTGTCGAGGAACCAGATACATTTTTCGTCGAGTAAACTCGAGCTGTCAACCTTCCCACTAATCCTGTGATAAGGGTATAGTAGCTTTATCATGCGCTGCGGCTACAGTTCCTTCGGTTGAAAAAGCCACTAAATCTCACTGTTAAAAGAGAGAACTTCTAGAGCAGAATATTGGAAATAAACATTTACTGACACGGCCTCTTAAATAATGAGTTTGTAATTATCACAGTACGGAAATTAATTTGAAATTATATATTTTGAAAATTTGTAAATAAATACAAATATTACTTAATACTTTTGAATTTGCATGTAGAGAATTTATTTGTCATTATTCTTACGAAATTTTGGCTAAAACAAAATAGCGTTCATTTGATTGTAGCATATTTTTCTTTTACGTAGAGAACTGGGACTCGCACTTTCAGCGCCATCTATTGTGATGTATGGAACCAAGTTTCCGAGCGCTACTAGCGCTACCTGTCTCGTGACGGTGGAACTACACAGCAACGAAGCCTGGTCGTTCTTAGTCTCTAAAGGTGGCAGCACTACTACTGGTAACAATATCGGAAGTTGTTTGAAAATATTTAATTAATTTTTTTTTATTAAATACCGTCACTTATAGTACAGAAAATGTATCTTCAAAAGTTTTATTGTATAAAAGCAGTGACATGACATTTGAGCGATATGCAAAGCCGGCACTAAAAAAATGTTGTTAGTCATTGTACCCTATTCGAAAAAAAATTGATTTAAATATTAATCATATTTACAATATTGAAATCGTAAGTAGCGTTAATGTTACATTATTTTTATAACTTATTTCACCCCCGTGGCCCATCAAAAAATTGATTAACTTCCAAGGACTCAATGAGTTGGAAGGAGTTTTACCGTGTACTTAATGAAATAATTGTAAATACCATGTATATGTTATCTGTGTCAAATGTTACCCTTCATGTGTGTACCTTACCAACTGATCCTATTAAAGGACGGGAATTTTTTGGCAGGGTGGACCCCTGGGGGGGGGGGGGGGGGGGGGGGTCCCCCATTAAAAAAAAAAAAAAAAAAAAAATATTAGCCATGTAGCTTTGATACTGTTATTGAAACCAGATAAAAACAAAAATTATGTGTATTTTGTAACTACTTTTGAAACAACATGTTATTTATTACTGATAATTGTGCGAAAAATGTATTATTCCATATTATACATCTTACTTAAATTAATTTTGATGTAAAACTAACTGACGTAACCGTGCTTTACACTTTAAGACATCTTATTTCTGTGTATTACTGATGCATGGAGTGTCAGAAAAATGTAAAGGTAATATATAAACCTTAAAGTATTCGCAAAATTCTATGGTTTCTAATGCATGCGGTCTAATCATTTTCTATCAATTTCGTCCCTTCTTGTACAAACAATCGCACATAATCATATAAAGTCTTAAATAGGACAGCTTGTAACCTATCAGAGAAATCAACATCAAATATTGGTACCTAATGTAAATTTTGTATGAGTTTCTTCCTAATCGAGATATCACTTATTCCCAAGGCAAAAAAAATACCAAATGCTTTTTTTTTTTTTTTTTTAATGAATACATTTCTATGCAAAGCATAAACATAGGACTGATGGTTTGAAACGTAATGTCAGCACAAGAGTGACATTTGGAATTTTACTCGATTCCTAAATAACGAAAACATTTCGTAGTTTCCACCATAAATAACTGTTTATTGTATATTGAGAAGCGGGATTTATTCTGTCTCGTAAAAAAAAAAAAAAAGTATATTTTGTAGTTAAGTTCGTATTAGGTGTAACAAACTTGTAGTTACTGCCGCGTTCATTGTCTTGTGACTTGTGCCCTCATAACTAGAATGATAAAAAAAAATAATGAATATTATATTTACGGGAATATGTTTACTCTATTATTGCAGTATTTTATTTATTTGTTCTAATTGTCTCGGAGACATATTGGAGCTGGGGTGCGCGGAGCACGAGGTGAACCACTACAATGTAAATTACAGAGATTTGTAAATTTTTCCATTTACATGAAAACATCTGTATCACTACAAAATAGCGTTCGCAGTTATTCTAGCTTCGGACCCGGACATTTATGCGTTGTGTTGTCTCAGTACCTCCAATAGTCAAAGTAATTTGTAAACCCTTCCATGAATAGCTTTCCATTATTAACTGCGCACATTAATAAGCACAATAAAACATAATAAAGTCAATTTATTGAATATTCGATTATCTTTTCCATGGTTTCAAAAAAAATAGGTTTTCAATAAACATCAATTGAAATACAAAATTTGCGGCAATTTTCATAAGAATTACTCGGAATATTATCTCGAAACACGTATTTGAGTCATGCAAAACGTTGTGCAAAGTCACAATATGTTTCATGTTGAATTACAAATTATTTCTCGGCAAGTGTTTTCCAAAGGGATCATTTGTAAAAGAGCATGATTTTTGACGTGACGTCTAATAAATCTATGAACGCCGGCTGCACGCACCAAAAAGTGTCCCGTAACGCACATTGTCCCGTTATGCTGTGTCCCGTTACGCTCATTGTACGCTTGCGCCGCATCTATCTCTCTTCCACTCGATTGGAACAACCATCGATTTGACTGTTTCGAGGCACATTAAACTTGAAACATTCCCATTCGTGTCCTACTTTTCCTATCATCTTCCTATCCTTAACAGAATAACACAGATTGGAAGAAGTTAAATAGCAAACATTAAAAAAAGTTATAGTTAAAATAATATCTTCGTTAATAAACGTATTTGAATTAATGAGTGCAAATAAAAGTAAATTTATCAATTAAATTGCAGATTTCATTTCACTCCTTCTTTGAATCCATACAAAATAGTGATAATTCAATAAAAATGATTCAATTTTATTCATAAAAGTATGCAATCATTTCATCAATGTTTTGTTATGATGTTGTCACGTTAAACTATCGTCCGTAAACCGACTTTACAGGCAACCAATTTTGTTTCCCCTTCAGTGAAGCGACTAGGACTCGACTGGGGCTGCGGAGATGAGAGGGCTTGTAGTGTGGGGGGGGGGGGGGAGGCTTCCGCCCTCCGGCCAGTAACGAGGCGGTAGTTTGTAGCCCCGCGCTAACGAACATGGCGCTTGGGAACGCAAGGAGGGGTGACGTGTTTAGCCTTCGGCCCTTGCCAGCCGCTGGTGCCGACGAGCCTGGCGAACACGGAACACGCGTTCTGCGCGCATACGTTCGTATGCGTGTCTCGTGAACGTGTTTGAAAGTGCGTTCGTTGAAATAACCGGCAGGGAAAAAAACTAATGTAAACTTCTGCTTCATTAATGAAATTTCTCCTACCAAATAACGTATATTTACCAACAGCTAAGTTGTTTACAATTCAAAAATACCTTGTCCAATGACATTAATTAAAATGTAATTTTGAATTTGGTTTGTTGCAAATAAGAAATAAATTGGCCAAATAAATGCACATAAATATTATTTTACAATTTTACCGTTTCATACGTAACCTAACCAGGGCAAGAAGTTATGTTTAAGGACCAAGCAAATTAAAGTTTTGATGCGTGATAGAAATGTATACGAAAGTTGATAATGATTATCGTTAGATCCATTATTGTTGTTTTTAATCTTTTTTCCTCACTTCTTAGCACTCACATTTTTCCATTGTCCATATGCAGGAATTGTAGCTAATAATGGTAGGATTGTAATTACACGGATAAAAGTTTTCACCTTAATTTTACCAATAATGTTGGTTACTTATTATCCAGGGATCTTTGTTAATTTATGGTTATATTCGTAAATTAACGGTTAATGGTTTCAATTACGTAGAACACGAATATACAAAAATATCTTTGTATGAAACAAAAACATTTAAAAAACTTGTTAAATCAACAGCACTTTACTGTTTACCCTGTTAACAGCGTAGCATGGAACTAGGAAGTTGGAATACGGTGGAGTTTTTACGAACATTTAGCTATCTGAAATTACGTAGAACTCAACGTTTATTTCAGTAAATTTATTCATTAAAAGGTTCGTAAGTTTACTTTAGTTTTAAACAGTGTATAACTTAGCTTCAGTACACTCTGCTCATATCGGCAGCTACTGGTTCTTATGAGTGAAGAAACTCGTTCCGTGCTGGACTCATTTAATGAGCAGAGTCGTAGCCCGGATTTAATTTAGAGGGGGAAATGTTTTTGGCTTCGTCTGCTAAAAATACATTTGGATACTTATTTCGGAGAATCGACTTTTGGTCTAGTGCCTTTCGGTCTAGTGCATGTTTCCAGAGTTAAGACATATTCCCAGTGAGATCAGTTTTAAATTTTTTTTTTGTCTAGTACCTACCTGTTCGGTCTGATTAGTACCTATTCGGTCTAGTGCCTTTTCGTGTCGTGCATTTGGTCTAGTGCCTTTCGGGCTTGTTCCTTTAGGTGTATTGCCTTTCGGTCTAGTGATTTTCACCTACTGCCGCGTCCCCCATCCCTGTGATGTGGAATGTCATGTTGGCAAGATACACAGATAACCACGTCGGAAAATTAAATTTCAAATAGTGTAACTTTCGTACGTTCGTCGATTTGACATTCCGCGTAACAGGGCTCAAGTGGAATGTTTGCTGTTTTTATAGAAATTCTAAATATGTAAAAAATAAAAAAATGTTTTAAGACACAAATATATATTTTTTAAATTTTTGTCATTAATGATTTTAAAAAAAATTGCGTACTATCCATTTTTACTGTCCAGTCATAAATGATCTATACAGAGTGAGTATGAATTCGACCGACAAACTTCCACTGCGTGTTTATCACGACAAAATAAGTTGCAAACATATATAGGATTTAATTTCTAAAGTGCTAACCAAGGCTTACATACACCTTTTAAGATGGAGCTGAAGAACATTTTATTGTTAACAATAAAACAAGTATTTAATCAGGAACACTGAGCATATGTATTATGTTTAATTTAATGAAGTTATATATCCACGGCGAATTTGGTCAATGACAAAAAAAATTATAATTGAAATAATGGCAATTAGTAATTTCTTTGAAATAATTTTGGGACAGAGACCAAATTCGTGGTGATTGTAGAAATTCATTTAATAGGAAACAATCCAGACGTTCAGTGTTCCATCGTAAATACTTTCTCTATTATGTACAATAAAATTTTGCTCACCTCCGTCTCAAAAGGTATATATGTACTAGCCCTGGGAAGCACTACAGACCATAAGTCGTCGTTTTTTTTTTTTTTTTTAACTTATTTTGTTGGGATTAAGCTGCAACCAAAGTTGGTCAGTCGAATTCAGACTCGCTCTATATATTGGCCCACGAGTGATTGCTTGATTTGCAGGTAGCTCTATAGTCTGGTGTGTGACGAACTTTCTTTGCGCAGCCTGCCAGGCGGATAAGCGGCCATGGTGCCCACAGAATAAGTACAGATATAATACGAGTTAAGGCTTCTGCACACCGTTCCAAGATATAGTTCATCAAGAAGGAAATAATAACACACTCTCACACGCACTTTTTTCCTCTATGCTGTTGGTGGTAATTTCCGAGACAAAATACATTTTTTATAAATAAATGCATTACAGAATTTAAAAAAAATAATTATAAAAGAGTTAAAAGTACACGTCGAGTTGTGTTACTACGATTATGTTTACTTGTAAAATAAGTACGATTTTGGTTTTTTTTATTCTTAATGAAAGAAAGTGTTACGTGTTTTTTTTAGGCGTATATTAGACGTTGGTCACAAAAAATACTGAGTAGGATGTATTAGGGACTACAGCCACCAAGGGTTTGTATTCATGAATTTCCATCGCGCCGAACAGGAATTTTGCGTGCGAAATAAATAAAGTAATTTAACAAAATTGTTGTTGCTTTATTTTCTGACGTTAAATTCGATGAACGTCTTACTTGACGGTGGGGAGGCCACGCCAGAAAAATTGCGACACCAAACCGTGAACAACTCGACCAACTGTTCACCACCACTGGCTCAACTGACTCCATAGCAACATCAGAATCATCAGAGAGCATATCCACGTCCATCATCAAGCAATTATCTGCATTCCCCGTCGCTTCTCGCGAGGCAGACTCGAGCGCGAATTGCGCGCCTCGTTCGGGGGCTCGTTTTGCCCCACCGGCTCATTTCTCTCGGCCACGTTTTACCTCATTACTAGAGACCGGAAAAATTCGCGAATTCATTTCTCGATAGGCTAAAATACAAATGGTTATACCTCAGTGCTGCCTCTGCTATTGGCTCACAACTCACCTGGATGACTCTGGGCCAATGAGAAACGCCCAACCAAATCTTTATCGAATCACAGGCTGCTACGTTGGGACGTCTCACAAGACAGCAGCCAATGAGTGGGTGGCATTTGACCGAGTGTACGTAGAACTATGGCGTTGATCCTGGAGGTCATTGAACTCGCGAATTTTTCAGGTCCCTACTCATTACATACCTATGACACTTCCCTGCATTTTTAATTCCTTCTGCTCGAAGCATTTCGCTTGTGTTCTATCTTTTCTCCAACATAACATGTTTTCACTTAGGCCTTTTTGTGATTAATGTCTCCACTAAGCTAGCACCGCTCAGTGTTCAATCACGAGTAACTTAAAGTTGAAATAACGGGGAAAAGGTCCATTACTTTAGGAGTCACAGCTCAAACTGGCTTCAATCCGACGCTCCTCACCAACGCTCATTACGTCATCACTGCAAACGTTAAACCGGGCGAGTCATGCGTAACGACCACGAGCAAAGTCTGCTCTAGTAAGATATGCTTACTTCAACTCTCTAGGTTTTTTTTATAGTTCACGAGTTTTAAGTAGTTTCGATTCCTCAGCCGAAGTGGCACCCACCACCAGATTGAAGACATGAATGTTCCTGAGAGAAATGCGTGTGAAACATCGCTACTGTCCACCCTGTGCCTCTGTGTTGGCTCTAGCTTGCCTCCCTTGTTAGGCTCCACCCCTCCCCCCCCCCCTCAATCCGGGCCACCAGCCACTCCTACTGCAGCGCGTCCAGTCGGAAATGCCAAGCCAAGCGTAGCGGGTCATTGCTGCCGCCTCCGCCGACGCCGCCGCGCTATTTTTAACAAGGTCGTGTTCAAAGGAAGGGTGCAACACGGTGGAAGTTGTCGACGAAAACCCCGCAGGGCTCGCTCGCGAGTCTCGTCTCCGTGTGTCGCGCTGCAGCCTGAAACACAGAGAGTCTGCGGAGTATCACGCGTTCAATCACGTGTTATTGTCACTTAGCGCCGGACAACTATAAGTAATGAATAGTTGAGAAGTTTATACACATACGAATTAAAACACTGGCGTTCTTTTTCCAGAGTCTAGCGAAATTTCCAAGAGAGTTGTTTGCAATATCAATTAATCACTGTACTATTTTTTTTTTTCGTACACTGCATTTTTAGTTCACGCACTTATTTCATCGTAAAAGTGCACAGTATTCGTTAGAGTAAATTTACAAGGACATAGAAGCGTGCAAAAATACAATATCGAAAAAAAAATTAATTTCCATTAAGATAAGAAATTGGTATTCCTATGACTTAAAATATTATTAATCTGCACAATGATAGATAGGGGGAAAAAATGCTAAAATGATTACCTTCGGGACGTGGGTTTGACTCTCCGGTAGTTCACTCAGATTATAAGAAGTTTTTACACTCTTCATCTATGTGTGTAAGTGATAATGTGCGATATCTCTCTACAATATTAATTGTTCATTTAACGCTAAAAGCTACAAAAATTAAAATATATTTTGGGCGTTCTACAAATAAACATGTTCATTGTAAATGTAAATTTAGTCATTGTTGCAGTAATATTTACTGGTTTTTGTGATAATTTACACATGCATGTATATGTCAAATTATATATGTAGGCCTATATATATACGAAATGCAGTAACAATACACCACAGCTATGATATTTTTACCAAACCAACACGTGTAGGGGTAAAACTAGAACTATATCGATGTAAAATGATATCTTTTTTACAGCGTATATTGTGTTAGTAAACAACAAATAGCTGCAAAGAGTAATCGCTAGAGACCTGCAAAATTCGCGGATTCATGCGTTGATAGGCTAGAATTCAAACACAAATACCTCTTAGATAATTTTGCTATTGGCTTACTGTCCAGCTGGACGAATCTCAACCAGTTACCTATAAACCCTCAACCAAAGAAGGATCGAATCACAGACAAACCAGCTGAGACGACTTACAAGTCGGCAGCCAATGAACTTGCGTTATTTACCCGAGTGTACAGGGGTATGTGCAGTCTATCCTGAAGGCCATCGAACCCGCGAATTTTGCAGGTCTCTAGTCATCGCTAGAGACCCGTGAATTTCGCGGATTCAATGACCTCCAGGATAGACTCCAATATCCTCCACACACTCGGGAAAATGCCAACTGTTCATTGGCTGTTGACTTGTGAGTCGTCTCGACTGGGTGGCCTGTGATTCGACATTTCTATGAGTGAGGGTCTCTAATTGGCCCTCAGTCCTCCAGATTAACAGAGAACAAATGACAGAAGCAGCACTAAGGTATAATTATTTGAATTTTAGCATAACACGAAATATGAATCCGCGAAATTCACGGGTCTCTAGTCATCGCTCGTTGCTCGCAGTACACGTGCCAAACTGCACACAGAGCAAATGCGTCGCCGCGTGTTCCCCCACGTAACTGTTGCGTGTTGAGAATGATAATGTAACGGTCCAAACCACTCGGTTCTGACTTTCATTTTTCAATACAAGAATAATTTTTTAAGTGAAACTTCATTGCTGAGGGGAGCCACAGTTTTCTAGCATTACGTAAATTTCGATCGCATGAGGGGAATTGTTAGGTACGTGGTGAGGGGTATCGGTGGAGGACGAAACGGTTAGAATGTGGTTGAAATGACGCAGCATAATTGCACGCTTGCATACTTGTACACTTGTATATTTGCATTATTTACACTTGCATACTTCCACACTTGTAGATATATTTGTATTCTTTACACTCTCATATTTTCACACTTGTATATTTGCATTCTTTACTTGCATATATTCACACTGGTATTCTTGCGCAATATCATAAATTAGTGCTAGCATACTTGCATAGGTTTTTTTTTTTAATCTGCGACCTTGGCCAAAATTAAGTTTCCTATACCTAATAATATAACAAGCAAGAAGTTTAACTTCTGTCACGCGTGGACTCCGCACACACACGATTTTTTTTAATCCTCTCCCGGAATAAATTCTGACATCCGCCACTGGACAGGTGGGCCGGGATTCGAGCGCGGATCCGCCGATATGCGCGTCTGGAGTCCAGTGGCGCCGCTTGGCTTGGCTTTTGATAACGGTACCTCGTGTGGTGTGCGACTGCGTTACTACGTCACATCGCTAGCCTACGAAAAGTACATTTCCGTGTCAGTATTTTACACAAAACGAACTGTACATACATAATTTAAATAATATTTTTTAAGGCAGTTAAATGTTGGCGATGTTGATTAAGAATTACGTAACTGTACTAAAATATATTCCCTCCGTTAAATCTTACCTAAATTGACTAGCAGTTACGCATTATTTATTTCAGAGATTTAAAACATTCAAGAAATGTAATAATGTCACGTGTCCGTCTTTTATGAACTTCCAACCATCTCATACACTCGTAACCTGAATGTAATCCTTCCTATGAGCGATTTAAACAATAATTGTGCTGGAAGAATGCATGAACTGGTTATAAAATTATCTTCTTGAAGGCAAGTGAAACGTCACTGCGATGCGTTTGGCAGCGAACTGGCCGACGAGATCACATCGGAGCTGACTTGTTCGTGAAGACCTGACCAGCGGATGGAATTAATGACAAGCATCGCAGAACATCTGGCTTCTGAATAAAGCTTCAAGGTTGAGAGACGTACCTACCGCGACGTTCAAAACTCAAAGAACTTAAATCTGCACCTCTGATCGAGACCAACGTTAGATCCAAGTTTGGTGATTTTTCGTTTTATTTCAGACTATGTCTAAAAGTTCGTTTGTCATCAAACCATATCATAGTAATTTTTTAAAGAAAATTAGTTATGAAACTTTTACCGAGCGTTTTAATGGCTTAATTCCAAAGCACTAGTTAGGTAATCTAACGCAATTCCAGCTAGAATGCATATACTTGTGGCAGTCGGAAAAAGTCTCCCCGAATTTGGAAGGAATTAAATTTGAGTTACATCGTGTAGTTTAAAAGGCAGTTTTATTTTCTCTGCTCTAGAGTTATCCTATTGTAACTTAGGCTCGTTTAGCTCTGAGCTACAGAAATGTAGAGACACGTGGATTTTTTTTTACGTATAACGAGTTGCTCATACTCACATAAATAAGATACATGCCAGGTGTTGCAGCTCTTTGTAACTGAAAATCCACTTTCATCCCCATCACTGGTATTGAAAAAAATGCAGTTTTTCTTTTGCATTAGTTGGACATGTTGGTGAATTAAATATTTTTTTCAGGCAGTTTGTGTTTCATTTACCACTTCCAGACTGAACTTTCTGTTTGCCCCCTTCGGTTAGTCTAGATAGGAAAATCCCTGAACAATTCTTAAAACCAGCAAAGAGATAACACAACAACCAGCAAGTCTCGTTAAAAATCAGTGGTGCACTGAATTAGTTTGCAAGTGGCATTAAACGCGCCTTAAGCCGCGGATATTCTATGTTCTTCACAGAAAACATTTTTTTGTACTTTTACAAATATTCCTTTGAAAACCGGTTGCTAAGAAATAATTTGTAATACAACAAGAAAACTAGTGTAAATTTGTACAACAAATTGCTATAGTAATTTTTGCACGTATGAAATACGTTTTGGAAAACAATACTGAATTTATATAGTCGCGCTTACGTAAATTTGTAAATATTGATTGGTGTTTAATACAATTATAATTATTTTAAACATGGGATGAATAATCGAATATTAAACAATGCGCCTTTATTATTTAATCATGCTTATTAATTTGCGCAGTTAATACTGAGAAGAAAAAAATTATTCAGGGAACGGTTTGTAAATAACTTTAGTATCAGAGTATTATTGCGAATTTCTCTTTGAGCCATACAGTTGCTTTCATGTAAATGTACAAATTTACAAATATCTGTATTTTTACATGATAATTTCAGTTTCATTTACAAAACAAAGTTACAATGTTGAGTATTCTGACTTTTCAAGTACATAGTTGTCTAATTTATAATACTTTTCTACATTTAGAATACATTTTATTTTTAATTGGCTTGAGGAGTAAGATTGAAAATGTTCTCATTTTGAGAACCCGCTCCCTGTATTCCTGCCAGCCCAGCACCCGTCACGCAGAATAACGACATGCAAACTTCATTTCCAACTTTCATTTCAGTGCTGTCAGAAATCCCTGGTTGTCATGCAATTGCACGTGGCCAATATACCCGCTCCGGCCTGCGATACGTGAGAAACTCTCTCACAAAGGATTTGTTTCCTGCTGATCACGCAAAACTAATGCGAAGTCGTGATACATGAATCCACAAAGTGTCTTACGTGAAATGATTCGTGCTAAATTATTTTCTTTTGTTTGAAAGTAAGCATTTTTTTGATAAATTTACGTTTCACATTTTCTAAAAGTTCAAAATAGATGTAGTAGTCGATTTCTGGCCGACTGTATTCCATAGACGGCTGGCACGTGATACACGCACGTTTACAAAAGTGTGCTATAATTAAAGACAATATTTTATTTTTAATTTCTAAAAAAAAAAATTAATTTTCAAATGTAAGATTTACCTGATATATTTAAAAAAATATCGTTTATTTACTAACTACACAAATTGCATTTCGGTGAAACTTGGTGTACTGGCTTATATTTGCGTTTCATTTTAGCTAATGACTCAAATTACGGTGTTATTTTGGTTTATCGCGTTTCATCATTAAATCTGTACCCTACCTATAATATCTTATCTTGAATTTTACAATACATTATTTGTAATGTGTTCTTCGAAGATGATCACTCTTTATTAATTAAAACAGTGCTATATTCTAGCGCATAACATGATAACATATTTTTTCCCTTACAGGTCGTTAACCTTAATTATGGCAGGGTGTGGAAGGGTGTTATGGATCCAGCGTCGAATACAAGTATTCTACCTGCGTTCGCGAACTCGAGTATGAATATTTTAGTATAAACGCCTCCCAATTACTCGTCCGCGCCGCAATTAAAAACAGACCTGCACACTTAGGAGGAAGACAGGAAAATTACCAGTGAAGGAAAGCCCGCCGTAAGAGGTTTCGAGAGGTTGTCGGGCAGTTTGGGAGTACCGGGGCGGGTTGGAGAGGGGAGGAAGTGGAGGGGAGGATCGTGGGTGGAGTGGGGAGGGCCGCGCATGCGCGCTCCGGCCTCCAGTTCGCTCGGTCAGAAATCGACCCACTATCCGCTCCAGCCAGGGCTGCTCTCCAGAGCTGCGGGGTACGCTCGCAGGGCGGTCACAATGGCGCACGGCGATGATTCGAGTCAAGTGTGCTCTCAAGCGTCGTGGGGCGCTGTCTACTGCGCCCTAGTTCGAGCAGGGATGTACGCTCACAGCAATCACTCGCTTACACTGATCCAAAAACACCGTTAAAAAACCCTTAATAAAACTATATAACAAAAATTAAAAATATTTCCTTTATTAGTTGCATAATCCCCGATCATTTTAAATACAGATATATATGCAGATAAACATTCGGATATACTTACAGAGTGTAGCTAATAAGTATGATTTTTTTGGGCCATGTCTTTACCTGTAAATAAGTTGATCCAACCTTTACTTAATTACTTCTTTTTTTTATATATTCTTTTTTGCCTCTAACACGAAAATAAAACGCCGGCGAATACTTGATTTATTGTTTGCTAGCAGGTGTGCGGGAACTTCGAGGCCACTAAGCGCGTGGTATTTTTCTTCCTTTTTTTTTCTCAAACTATCCCGCAGTCTTACTGTGCTCGAGAACACACGAATTACCAAGGGCGCAACCTGCAGTAAGTGTCTTAACTTTCCAAAACCCTGTGGGACATAACATGCGAGAGTTACAAGAAAAATAACATCTGTCGTTTGTGTAGCAAAATCATGCGTAGAAATAGATCAAGGCTTCCTGACTCCAAATCATTTGGTCATAGACCAAGCGTATATGAAATGCTATAAGTAGTGTTTGGCGTAGGTCTCAAACAATAAGCGGCATAAAGGCTTACGCTAGAAGTTTAAATAATAGCTTGAAAGTAACTCGCCAGGAACAATAGTAAAATTTCCGTCATGAAGGGAAAATTGTCAAAAAAACGTTGAGAACACACATCAGCGAGTAATTAACGTTAAAATTCATTATATCCAAATGTAAAAAAAAGGTTCTAGTTTCTACTTCAATTACTAACATGGCAAAGATAGCACATGCCTACTCTCTAACTTATTAATTTCATGGTTTCGATGTCCATTCCACTTTTTGATTCCGAGGAACAGCGCGTTTTATAAAACTGTTGACGAGGGCTTAAATTTTCAAAGTGGCATGTGACGAGATGAACTCTCATTGACGTGTTTCATTTCCGCACGAGTAACGCCACTCTTCAAGCAGTAGTGTGGCGAGACTTGCCTACGTACAGGCGCATTGAAGAAGCAGTTTCACGTGTCGTAACATCATTACGAGACGCTTCCACTGCGGCATATCTTAATAAATGTTTCACCTCTCCACATTACATACTCTAGAAATGCTCAAGTCTGTAGGTGATGTTTCTGTTAAAACCGATCTTCCAATCGGTTCCTATGACTTGCAATTTTTATGCGTCCAAGATTTTTTTTTTAGCCCTACAATATGTTTACTTCTCAAAACATTCTGCCACTCTAAATATAATTTCATTCTGGTGCTATTTTTTCTGATTGCAGGCTCAGAAATTTTACATTCTAACAGTCCTACTTTGAATTCGTTGATTCATTTCACGTTTGTTACGTTTTCTTTCGAAGGTTACCTATTAAGATATCTCGTCATTGAATTATTCTTTTTTTAAATTCAATTACTGTGACTTTCTAAACTTAAAATTCATCATTCTCAGACCCTGTTACTCTTAGAATTCTCGGGTGTACGTAAAGCAGAAATAGTTTAAAGTCTACTGAAGAGGACTGGAGAGGTCGCACAGTGCATGAGTGACGATAATATAATAATAATACTAATAATAATAGAATCTGAGAACGACTTGACAGAATTCGTTGGGGTTGGTTTTGTCGGCTAGATACGTGTTTTACGTGTCCTGAATGTACAGAAATAGTCAATACATTGTATAGTGAAAAAAATAAATACCTAACGTATTTTTTTATATAAAATAAGGGCTTCAAAACAAATATGAAAACAATTGAGCTGTTGAATTATTAAAATCGCATAAGAAACGCCGCTACAGTAACCAAATATTAGAACAAATAAGATTTCAATGATTTACTTTAACAATTATTGCATAGTGAAATGTTTAAATAAGATAAAATCATCTTAAAAATTAAATATATTTCGTTTCTGATACTTGGTTATTATAGAGACATTTCTGATGCGATTTTAATAAGTATACAGACCCATTTTTTTCATATTTGTTTATTTTTTGGTTTCAAACCCTTATTTAATGAAGAACTATTTGCTTTTTTAGACTTTACAAATTATTGACTATTTCTATACATTCAGGTTTCCGTAATGAAAATATCTAGCCGACAAAATCAACGCCACCAAATTCTCCCCCAAGTCGTTCAGATTATATTATCGTTTTTATGTTCTCGTCATTCATGCACGATTCAACTTTTCCTATTCACTGAAGTACGTAAGTGTACGATTCGCGAAATGTATGTCAGTATCCAAACGATTAGAAAAGTAATTACAAATTGTGATGGTTGCCACGAATAAAGACGACTTTTTACATCACTGCGCACAAAAGGCATACCCAGCATAGTATACTTAAATTGACAAAAAAACTGAAATCAACAAAAAATAATATTTATTGAGAAAAAGATGAGAAGTGCCAAAATATCTGTAAATCAAACCTAATATAAGTTATATTATATAGGCTATGACATGTAACTTGTTTGTAACCAAACAGTTTTCTATATAAATCTTATTGGTCACCATTTCCCAGCTGGCAGTTTGCTAAGAATTATATGATAGTTTTTTCACGAGCACGGGCCACCACATGTTACTTACAAACACTGTTGATCCAAAAACAGTGGATGAAGGTTGCGTAGATTATTGGTACTTCTTTAAAGAACTGTCAATTTTGTTATAAGTTACACGAAGAAAAATATTTTAAATTATAATGTTAAAACCTTCATAAAAGTCTTTAATGAAAATTAATATAATATTACAGGTGAGGCTGAAACTTAAATACGCACTATCTAACTTAAAATGTGGTTTTTAATCTTTTACTCGAATAAAAAATATTCCGTTCGAAACCCGGGAAAATAAACTGTAACATGTGTTATAGTTTAATAAAGGAGGAACTTTCTAGATACGTTTCGTGTGCAGATTTACAACCAATGTGCGTTGACTACAAAGTTTGCCTATACCCTTAAAAAAGCCATAATTTTCTTACGGGTTCTCACTAATACAGAATTGTTGATTCTACATCAAAACGTTTGCTGCAATCACGACAGGTTATTCAAATATATAACGAGTTTTGAATTGAAAGAAAAAACTGCAAAATTATATTCTAGCGATGTTTCCACTTATTTCTCTTTTTTTTTTTTACTTTTAGGTTATATTCTGCAAGATGTACACGTTATCATTAGGTTTGTCTTTGTACGATAGTATACTAGAATTGCATGACAAATGGTAAAGCTTTTATTGTAACATAATGGACGTCAATTTTGTTTAGTAAAAATATAAATAGCCTCTAACCACCAACATTAGCCGACCGGAGAAAACATATGACTCTAATTACCATTCTGGCGCCGAGCAATAAAATATTTCCCGTGATAACTTCAAGTGGAGTAGAAGTTTCTCTTCATTAGCGTCCGCTTCACAAATTGCCTTTCCCCTTCCCTTCCTTTCCACTCTAAAGTATTAATTAATTTTCTTGGCTACGCTGTTCAGCTTAATTGATTATGTATAATGCTATTTAATAATTTTTTAAAAGATTCTTTTGATGGTAGTAAAATCCAGGGAAATAGATTTAATAACATTTATTATTTTTGGAGTATAATTATAACTCCCTTTTATTCTTACACAATGAAATACCGAAAATATTATGGATCGAACATACATGGCTCTTCTGGGATTCAAGTATGACGCCATAAAACCTGACACCACGCATATTACATCTGTAACATAGAGTTCATCAGAGTTCATTGTAAATAATTTTAAAATCTTTATTATTTCAGTTGGATTTTATTACTAAACTAATATTTGATGTACAGCAATAAATAGTCTTTCATGACTTGCTATCGCTTGCATATCTCTACAATTTTTTTTATCGTCGAGATACTTTCATTAATTTTTTTTAACACTAGATAATAAAACAAGAATTCCGTCAGTACTTTATTTAAAATAAAATAAAGATTAAGTCGTGAATATTCTAAAGTTCTATTCTAGAAACGGCATGAAATGATTTTGGGAAATAATGGGAAACCAAAATCAGTATGGTTGGATTCACCATCTCGCTTCTTGTTTGAGGCGTTGTCTGGGCTACTTGGCGGAAACTGCATCCACCACCGGCCAGTGACGTCACGGGCATGTGCGCTTCACTGGCACTTCGTGGCACTTCGTGGCGGTTATCTCCGACACAGACGACTCAGGCGATTTGTGTTTCGAAACGACGTATGTAGTATATGATAGCCGATCCGAAAACAGGCTTCTGCCTGAGGTGTCGATGAGCCCGTCGCCATATTTAATTGTGACGTCATGGCGACCAAAAATTCCTCAAAAACGACTCAAAATTATTTAAAATTCTCCTTTTTCGAGAGGACATTTCTCATTCCGAAGGAAAATTTCCCATTTATTTTCCTCAAATTCCCTCTAGAAGGGCAAAATTTCCTCGGAGAGGGGCCATATTCCTCAAAGTGGGGCCTTAATCCTTAAAAGGTCTCCCCTGAGGTCATGGCCTCGACTTGATCTCTGGTAGCCATCTTAAAAATCTTTAAATTTTAACTAGATATCTCCTAAAAAAATATAAAAAATATATGGGTGCGTGTACTTATGTACGTGATTTTGAAGAGATAATTGCTTGGCGTAGTAAATAATTTCCTTTAATTTTGCTTGCAAATAATTAGTAGGAATAAAATAATAAAATGACTGGAAATATTATGAAAATGGTTGGTAAAGTTTAAGACAATAAAGTGAAAAAAATAAAATAAATAAATACTCAGTATTTAATTTGTATAAAATTAATACATACTAGAACATGATCTCACTTATATAAAAAATACTTGATAATACACTTGAAAAAGTTAATAAACACAATTTCTATCACTAATACTCACAATAAATGAATATTTATTTAAATGATATGGACCAAATTCCAATAATCAATATACGATATAAAAGTACATTTATAATTTTTATTCGTATGTAGCTTTTTTTTATGTTGTGAAAATTTCGTTTGCACGGTGCGCGCGCATCGTGAAAAAAAAAAATTAACTTTCATCCTTTTTTGTTTCGTAATGCGCCTAAAAAAGTAGGCTATAAAAATACGTTTATTCCAAATATTGAATGACGTGTGCAGATTGCGATCAGCGCGTGTTGCACGCTGGGTTTCTTCGCGGTCCCTGCCCCGCGAGCACCGCCCAGAGGTCGGCGGCCGTCCTCTGGCGGCTCCGCGGCGGAGGTCACGCCGGGCCTATTTCCAGGCGGACCGGTCCGCCCCGAGTGCGGAGTAATTTGTCTCCGGCCCTGATTATTGGTTCCGAGAGCCGCGTCCAGTCCCTGTCGTCGCCGGAGCCACCTACCTGCAGTCACTGCGGCGGCTTGCGAGGCGGGTTCGGTCCGAAAGACTCGCGTAAGATAATCCTCCTGCTCACCCCTTGTCGTTTCGCTGCATGACGTAGGACAGGAGGGAAAAAAACACATAAATGTCACTTCTGGGTCAAATAATTTCCTTCTGGAGTATCTACAAGCAGGACGTGTTTTTTTTTTTTTTTTGGCCCGATTTAGTCATCGTTAAAGACCGGAAAAATTCGCGATTTCAGTGACCTATAGGGTAGACTCCATGAACCTCTATGCACGCGAGAAAATTACACCTCCTCATCATTGGCTACTGACTCGTGACACCTGTTAACTGGGATGCTCGTGGTTCGATACTTCTTTTGCTAAAGGTTTTTTTCATTGGCCGAGTATCATTCAGATAAACTGTGGTCCAATCACTGACGCGGTATAAAGGCAAACGTTTTGGGATTCTAGACTATCACGAAATGAATCTGCGAATTTTTCCGGTCTCTAGTAATCGTATCATTCACCGATCTCAATTTTGTTGTTGTTTTGGGCTGGTATGAAATTTAAATATTCAGAAAATCTTATATGTATGCCTGAAGTTTCTGCACATAAAAAGAAAAATTCCGTACTTTTACAAAAAGATTGCTCTTGAAACCAGTTGACAAGGAATTGTTTGAAATACCACAATAAAGATATTGCAACTTTGTACAACACATGGCTATGGATATTTTTGCATACATGTTAAATACTTTTTTTTCTGTATGACACTAGGTATTTCTTGAAAAAAAAAAATTGGCGCATGAATAATATTTTCTTTGATGTTTTATGCACGCATAAAATTTTTAAAACCATGGAAATATTGTGACATATTCAATAATTAGACTTTATTTTGTTTTCTTTTCCTTATTCATATACGCAGTTAATACTGGAAAGCTATTCAGGGAACGGGTTTCGATTATCTATCAAAGGTATTAGGACAATACAAAGCATAAATTCCCGGGTAAGAATCCAAACCCAGTATTACTGCAAAAACATTTTGTAGTGTTACACTTGTTTTCATGTAAATGTACAAAGTTATAATCATCTGTAAGTTGACTTAAATATTTCCGTTACATTAAAAATTTTTAAGTCTTTTATGTTATTGTCAGAGTTTATTCCATGTTAAAAATTCAGGAGAGCCATCAAGTGTTCTATTCACTACGAAAAGAGCCACAATATTTTGAGAATACCTGACTTGAAGCACATGTACCGCTGCTTCACGTTGATTATTGGACTGCAGCACCCTTAACACGTCTTTGACGAGCCTAGGCCAGTTATAAACAAAGAGAAGAAGTGGTTACCCAATCACGTGCGACCCACCAAAGGACGTGACCTGTTTATGGGTCAGCGAGCATTCTAAGAAAGCTTTATAATACCTATGTAGGCATGTTGAGTCTAGCCTGGAGGGAAATGAACCCACGAAAAAATCGTGACTCTAACAATTAGATAAAAAAAAGACAACTTCAAAATTTTCGTTATTATATGACGACTGTATAGAATGCAAATGTTTTCTCTTTTTTAAGTTTTTTGGTCGTTGGATCACGTATTATTCATAGGTACCAGAAAAATTCGCGTTTTCCATGACCTCTAGGAGAGTCTTCACAGTCCACTGCCAACTCGGGCAAAAGTGATTTGTTAATTGGCTGATAGACGTCTCAACTTGGGAACATGTGATTTGATACTTAAGTTGATAGTTTCTCATTGGCCAAGAGTATTCTCCATAAACAGCTGAAGCAGCTTAGTGGTGTAAAAATTGGAATTTTATCCTATCACGAAATGAATCCGTGAATTTTGTGGCTCCCTGCGTATTTGACCCACCCTGAGGAACTAAAAGTTAATTTAAAAAACACTACGAAAACATTTGATAGAATCGTGAGCGACCCGGAGAGTAAAATACTATGGCAGCAGTCAACGAACACATGATACCGACTTTGTTTATTCTATCACGGCACTTAAAATATCACGAATATTGCAGGTTTCTAATAACAACAGTTTTCTATCATCATTGTAATTTTAATTTACTTTCAAAAAGACACCATACATGTAAAATTTGTAGCTAAGCACTGTTTAAATATTTGGGGGGGGGGGGGGGAAGAAGGGAACATGTGTTTCAGGTTCTTGAGGCACTTAAAATAAAAACTGGATTTAGAAAACTCTGGGTTACCCAAAAAACTAGCTTTAATAATAGAGCAACTTTTTTTACAATCTAAACATAACCATAACGTTTTAAGTAAAAATATTTTTTGTTAAATTAAAATAGAAAAGCACAGAAAATAAATGCTCCTCTTTTACGCTAAAAAAAAAAAATGACGTGACTACAAAATAATAGTGTTTCAATCAAGAAGAAGTATTTTGGGAGTTAGTTTTAATTAATAACCTGTTAAGGCAGAAATCATTTCCAAAAAAGTTGGTTTCAAAAGCATCCACGTAACCGCGAACGCGCTGCGCAAAAAAAAAAAACAGCCGATAAAGTTCTGAAGGGGCGTCGGATTAAGGGGTGTGGAGGGGGGGGGGGTACTATTCTCCCCCCCCCCCCTACTCGCCTCCTCCCTTCCACAGGGGTCGCCACGGGGAGTCTGACATCAGCGTTGCTATGACGTCACTTCCCCTCCCCTCGGTCACCCGGCTCGCTCCATCACCCGCCCCTCCTCCCCTTCTACTACCATTTTTGTCGCTTGGCCCCGATACCACCCGCCCGACGCGCGAGCTCAAACAGCGGGCGAGAGCGGCCTCTTAAGAGAACTCGCTCGCCCGTTCGCCGTGCGCGCGTGCGCAGTCGCCTGCGGGGGCAGCTGTGCATAATGCACAGCTCGCGGGCCTTTGTGCCTCGCGCCTCGAACTGGAGTCGAGTTCACTCCCCCCCCCCCCCCCCCCCTTCACCCTCCTGCGCACAGTAGGCCCGGTCCTCCCCAGGCGCACAAAGGCGCGGCTGGCGATGGCGGTGCGGCCAGCACCCAAGTGGCTCGAGCAGCCACTCGGAGACCGAGTCAGTGCTCACGAGTCACGAGCTGACATGAGTCATTCAGGACATTGAAACGGATATGGTTACTTTGCGTTCACCTCTGTCGCTAACACTATTACAGATAACCAGGAGAAACTTTGTCTTGTATTCTTTTAAAAAAAAAACTCCTTAAACTTATTCCTAGCACATAAAATAAATTATATAAAATTTAATGAATATAATTTATTGATCTTCTTTCCTTGAAGTTAATTTATATAATCAACTATTAAGAAAAACTCGTGCACTTCAACTATTTTTATGAAAATATTTGCAAGCATTTGGAATATTTATAATGGTTCTTAATCAATTTTGTGTCTCGTAAACCTCAATTAAAAATGACCAACCAGAATTGGTATTTTTAAACCCATGGAGAGTATAATTTTCAACACTGGTTCATTATTTTATCAACGCAGATCAAATTTCATTCAGTGAGTGAAGAAACCAATTTATTAATTTTTTTTTACTTTAAATATGTACTTAGATGATTTTTTTAAACTATCCTTTAAAATTGCGTGGATAAATTCAGTTTTCTAAACAAAAAAAGGAAAATTTGGTTTTATGACTATTAAAATAACACAAAAATTAATATAAATAAAAAGCTTTACTCTATATATATATATATATATATGTGTGTGTGTGTGTGTGTGTGTGACATGGGTTTAACAAATCTTTCCATAGTCTCTTATCGTGCATAAATTACTCTTAAGCTAATAAGAATTGGGGTGGGGCCACGAATGCTATAGGTAATTGTTTATCATTTTACAGGTATTTAACCTTCAGAATACATTCAAGTATTTTATGTTTTAAAACATTGATTAGTGCTTTATGCAATTCATAGAGGGAGTAAAATGAAAGGAAGATTTTACAAATTTTAAAGTATTCGTTTGCCAGAAGGTGAGAGAGACAAAGAAGCTAACTGCTAATACATGTCGTTCAAGCTAAACCATCCATAATAATGTTGCATTTTTGTAAATATTCAAACCAGATGTAAAATTTTATGCTATTGATTATTGTAGCTAATGTGTGTAGACTACGCAATGTAGCCTATAGTCAATGTTAAGTAATATTCAAGGTTTGTTTACGTTTTTATAAAACTGTAATTTGTTTCATTTAATACAAAATTTTGTACAAACGCCATTGCACTTTTGCACTGTTTGTCATGGAAACAATTCAAGGACGAAAATTAAGAAATACAAATGAGAACATAAACCCACTGAAAACCAGCCTAAATCAACTGATGTCAAATAGATAAACCCAGCGATGAGCCTAAACAAGTATTATGAACAACACAACGACGACAGCAAAAACGAACACATTCAAACTTAAATATCAGACAGCACAAGAATTACGTGTATGGAATTTTGTCATAAAAATAATAAAGCAGCATAGACGAACACAGTGAGCTAACAACCATGAGACAGTTTCAACATTTAGAGTCAATGCAGGTAGATAACACAACCGGGACAACGCAGAAAATATACGTACACAGCGATGAAAATAAACAGATATTATGGACAACACAATCACAACACCAATGAACACAGTAGGATTCATATGACAAAACAGTTCTGACGTTTTGGAAACTGGCATCTGTTTCCGTCATCAGGCATAAACAGACTGGTCATGACAAACAATGAAAAACTGCCATTTAGTAAGTTCAAGAAATTTTATTAAACCATAATTCCCCATTGCATGAGTCATTTGAATAACGTAGTTTGTATGAAATCTATAAAATATATACTATTCTGTTGGTATCTGTAGAAATTTTAGCGAAGTTGTTTTTTTGACAAGGTACCCAATTTCCATCTATCAACGTTCATCACATTATGTTTGTTTACGAATACTGACAACCACTTGAAGTTGTTTACGAATACTTGTGACAGAACAAACGTGGCAGAATGATACATATGCCGTGGTACTACTTTTGAGAGCTGTCAGATATTAGACCAGTGACATGACACAGACTGCAATTATTTTTCGCAGCACCATGTTGAGTATTAGAAGAGCCATGCGAGATAGGTGTAGTCTACGTATTACTAACTGTTGCCCCTCGTAAAAAATGACGATAATTGTGTTGTTAGATTTTTTTATGTGATGAATGTTGTGTGGTGCACGCTGTTTAGCTTTTATCGACTCTTACCTCAAAGTTCAGTATGGTCACCTTTAAGCTTTGGCGGAATCACGCTTGAATCTATTTGTTTTGAGCTAACTTTTATCATGTGATACTAATTCTGTTCTGTAACTTATCTTGTATTAAGCTGATAAGACCACACACAAAACCATACCACACAAAAAAACAATCATTCACAAGAATGAAACAAATCTACATAGCAATATTAAATATACACCATATCGTTTTAGTGAACAAACTTAACATAAATATGTTTATCTGTATTAACAGTTATACTTAACACCTGTGTGTTTCCAAATCAATACTTAACGTTTGTTTATTATGACAGCAATATACATTCTAATGTTTATTTTGAATAAACATAAGAATTAGCTAATTTATCAAGTAGGTTGGTGCTCATTGTGACTTAAAAGTTCTTTAGTTTGATAATAATTTTTATAAACAAATTCAAGTAATGTTGGGATATTTCATTTACTTCTTATATCAGGGTTTTAATTAATAATAAACGGATATTAATTATCGGTAGCTCAAAAGCAGAGGATCTTAATCTCTTTACGTTACCACTTGGATAGGCAGTAAACTATTTCAAATTTACTTAAATAAATGTTTGCTTGGTTGTCATCCTAATTTCCGATTAAAAATCGTTATCTATTGGCTGATCATTTGAAACACTCCAATAAAAATCAATTACTTAACTTGGGGAATGTCAGTAAGGTACAAATTTTTGCATGGCTTCATATTATGCAGACGTTGAACTTATGCAAAACATCAATTTGACTTTGTTTATACAAATCAAAATCAATTTCTGGCTTTAATTTAAACTTGAAATTCTTCTCAAGCAACGATCTTGCAAACAATATTATTATTGCTAAAACTCTTAGGCTCATTTGGCTTTAAAATAATCCAGTCTTCCATTTGGAAATAGGATGCACATATCCTATTAAGGCCCAAGAATCGGCCAAGCCAAAATCAAATAATTATTCATATAATGGTGTAAGAGCCTTTTTCTCAATATCCACCTCCTAGTTTATATTACATAAACATTGTTTTAACAATACTTGTCAATTACAAGAGTTTAAATACAATTTAAACATACAAGCTACCAAACAAGCTACCAACCAAACAGGGTGCTTCTCTTAACGTTGGGGCTAAAACAACCTCAATACCAAAGGGGTATAAATTTTCCTATCCAATATACCAATTACAGAAAAATTTTCATAGCCTTATCAACATAGCTATTAAAATACAGTAAAGTTCGACGAGTGTTCAATATCTTGAATTGAAAAAATCCAAAAATACAAACTAGTTATGCCCCTTCACTTTCGGAATATAGTGCTCCAACATTCTATGCAAAATAGTACAGCATAACGCCTGAATGTCTATCAAATTGTAGATCGCTGCCAAAAACATACAAATCACTTACAGGTCGTACTTACATCAACTGAATGTTCTAAAAGAACCAAATATTTCTCTATAGTTCACCCAAATCCATAAAATAATTAAGACAAAATAAATAAGAAAATTTTAAAATTAATAACATACTTAATAGAGCGATAGCTTAACTAAGAAAACAAATTCATTTTGCAGAGATTTGTTTTATTATTCTATGACTGAATGCATTTAACATTTAATATAATATTTCTGTGATTAAATATCTCCACGCTGTATGCACTTTATTTTTTTATTGTAAATGGAACAGAAATATTCATGTAAAAATTACAGTTATTTGTAAATTTGTACATTTAAATGAAAACAACTGTATCACTACAAAATAGTGTTCACAATAGTACTGGGTTCAAATATTTTCCCGGTATTTATGCTTTGTGTTTTCTCAGGTTAACTCCAATATTAAATTTACTAGCTAACCGTTCCCTGAATAGCTTTCTCTTATTAACTCCTCACATTAATAAGCATAATAAAACCAAATCAAGTCCAATCATCGAATATTCGATTATCTTTTATATGGTTTAAAATAATTATGCTTGAATAAAATTAAAAATAAATAAATTATCCACCTATTTCCATTTGAATTACCGTGCTCAGTATAATCTCTAAAAACCTATTTCATATATACAAAAACAACCATAGCCATGTATTGTACAAAGTTACAATAACTTTCTTGTAGTATTACAAAATATTTCTTGGCAACTAGTTTCCAAAGTAATCTTTCGTAAAAGTACAGAAAAAAACGTTGTGTGTAGGGTTTTACGTCGCACGGATTTGCATTGAGGCTTCAGGTGACGCGAACTTAGAGATTACGATTGGCTCGAAACCACTTCGGAAGCGACTCGATGTTCATAAATTTGAGTGTCATGGGATGTTTGTATCGAACCCACGACCTCCACTATCGAGTTAGCGATCACGTTTCCCGAGAACGCTTCTTTTCTTACAGAAAATATCGTTTAACAATGTTGGCTGGCCTTCGATGTTCAGCCGTGTCGAAGTGATAGACTGTGCCAACGTTTCGCTCTGCGTTGCGGCAGGCATCTTCAGGGTTAAACAAAATCAACTAAGTTATAAAAGTCGGTAATTTTTTGTATACAATATGCCGCCAAGATTCTTCTTCAGGAGGCCAACCACGAGCCAATACGAAGAAGCCTCTCTCGTGATTCGCCACTTGACAGTGGCATAAAAGTATAAAAGTATAGTATGTTTGATTTAATTTTGAAATGTTATCAATTGTACATTTATTCATAGCTGTGTCACAAAATGTTGTAGTCACAGTATCTAATAATTTGGTGAAATGTTGAGAATTAAAACTTAAAAGAAATCCCTCTAACTCAAAAACTACGTTATATTATAATATACGTACTTTATTCTAGAACCATATTAAAATTGCCTATCAACTGTTCTCGGTTTGACGTAGGCCTATAGTTCTGTGGAATTCCTTCTATAGAGACTTATCTCCTTCTATCTCTTAGCTGATTTCTTAACCCTGAAGAAGCCTTTTGCAATACAAGTCAAAACTTATACAATCTACCATTCGGATGCAGCTCAACCTAGAAAGCCAAGATGGTGTTGATTTAGACAACAGCCGCGGAAGTCTGTAATATACTTTAAAGTATAACTAAGGGGTACAGAATCAATTTGGTTACACATTAAGTTTGGTTTAAATAACTAAATATTTCGTTACTCCAAGTAAATATTTGTTTCGCCATATACAAACCAATATTCACTTGACTGAAAACATATTTTTTCTCTCTATGAAGTAAGGACCGATGATAATTATTGTAAATTATGTCTAACATCTTAGCTCTCGGTAAATGGCATTTGTCAGGAGTAATTCTGTGAATGGAGCGGAAGTCACATGGAACGGAAATGTGTAACCGCGGTGCTAACATCTGTGGCGGATGATGCGAACCAAAATTCAGAAAGCAAATAGCAAACTTTAAAGAATTTAAAGATTAGTTGTATTTTAATAAAATTCCTCATCGAAAAATAAGGTCCATAGCTGGGGGTTTTGTGTTTCTTCGTGTCTTTTGCGCTTTTATCGGAGCAGTTTCATTATATAGTTTTAAATTTCGGCCTGTCAATCAAATGATTGAATAGTCGAAGTAGCTGCTCCAACAACGAATCCCAGCGGCGGGTGCGGAAACCAGGTGTGATTCACGTCCAGAAATGTAGTTTAAAACACCATTTGCGTATATACTTATCACGCTCGGCATTATTTGAAAGAATTTTACGTTGTATTTCGTGTGCGATCTTCGTATTATAAGTGCACTGGCAACATGAGAATACAAGAACTGGTTCGTTACCAAGGCTAGATGTTACATACGCATCTCTGGCGAGTACTGAAACACTAGCTCACGTGTTTTATTTATTATTATTGTTGTTCTGAACCGACGTGTGTTTCAGACGGTTCTCTAATAGCGCCTGCGGCGGCGGGGCGCACAATCGGGGTGGGTCGATATTCGAAATCACCGTTCCCCCCAGGCCTACACTAGCTTCCGCACCGCTGGGGGTGAAGGGTTGATGAGGGGGGCGGGGGCGGTCTAATGTTTGTTTAGTCTGCGAGCACAGGCGGCTAAACTCTGCTTGATGGCGCTAGCGCCGGGACAATCCCCCCCCCCCCTTCATCCCTCATTGACCAGTCCTTGCCAGGCGCTATCCTCGGCGCCCGAACCACAACACACGTCTTCAACTCGTCGGAACGTCAATTATTTCTTTCATTTATTTCTATCAATTCTGTTTTATTTTCCGTCTGCGAGTAGACTGGTTTCAGCTACATCGAAACCTTTTTAGAACTCTATGTTGTAACTTTACTATCAAAACTGTTTTTGAAGTGCAGCCTTCTTTTCTGAGGATGCTATAATTTTCGAACGTTAAGAAAATTTCGATAGCATAAAGGAATAGTTAGTTACGTACGTGGTGGTAGAACGGTAGAGAAAGAGACGGCAGGGGAGTGGTATAAATGACTCAGCATACTTACACACTTGCATACTTGCACGCTTGCATACTTTCAAACTCGCATACTTAACTCGCTTGCATACTTTCAAATTTGCATAATTGCGCAATAGCACAAATAAGCGCTCGCATACTTGCATATATATTTTTTGATGTGCGACCTCAGCCAAAGAGAATTATGTACATATGTTTCTTATAACTAATAATATATGTACCTATATTAAATTTCACTTCTATCGAGCGTGGACTCCACGCACACATTTTAAAACGATTCTTATTATATGTGAACTCACAAATTTCTTTTTCCCATCAAGAACTATAAAATAAAGATAGTGCGTGCTGTAAGAAACCAAAATTATCTAATTTTACTTCCCCTGAATTTAAAGCTCTCTGTACTGGAATAATTAGTGTATTTTTTTACATCATTTGTTTTGTTTGTTTTACTTAAAAACCAATACATGAGCTGGCTCATAGGAAAAAAAATACTTATTTAAATATGTATATATGTATATTATGGGCCTAAATTACACCGATAAACTTCGCCTGCAGGTTGTTTACAAAGATACAATCACTTTAGAAGTCACGGCACTCAGGAAAATGGATCCTTGATGATCTAATTTATGAAACCGGCCCAGCGTTTTCCCAAAAAGAGCGATAGCGGAAACCTTCATGAATTGAAATCAGGACGTTTGGACTTGGGCATCGAACGCAGGACCTCACGAGTGCGAGAGATGTGCCTTGACCACTCTGCCACCTCGCTCGGACTAGCCGTGGAATCAACTGGCTGAAGGTGTCCTTGAAGGGTCCGTAGGCAGAGGTGGAGCGCGGTAGCGAGCAAACACGTGACACATTGGCTTGACCAATAAGCAACAGGGCTGAGTATCCAAACGAAAAGGGCGGGAAATCTGGAGTAATTTTTTTATGTCGACATAATCATATTACTAGAACTTAACCTGTAAATTAAAACTGTTTTATAGCATTATTGTTTGTTTTATGTATCACTTATCTTGCATATTAAATCTGCTTTAATTTTCATTGTTTCGTCTGATATTTGCGTTAAATATTTTAAATAAAATTTTTATTTAAGTCCAATAATCCATAAAACATGTGTCACAAACTTCGTAAATTTAATCATTTCTTAACTTTGTCTCTAAATTCACCATTTGTATGTATTTTCACACTATAGTGACGCACACAGAACTTTATGGGATTTAATAAACCATTTGTTTTTTTTTTATTATATTATTTTACGACAACGGAAAGTTGTGCCGTTGTTGTATAACTTTGATCAATTAAAATTATATTCAGACGCTGAACGTTCTAACTTGGATACGTGCTCTATTATTTGCAATAAACAATGTTGTTCAGATCCAGCTTCAAACACGTGTGCCAGCCTTGAGAATTATTTCAGACCATGAGAGGTGTATCTGATTTTAAAATTGTAATTTTCGTGAAATAACTGGCAGTTGAATGTTCGTCGGTCGAATCCAAATGCAACCCTTTCATATTTCCAGATCAGCCACGTGATAGAAATAAAATGTTAGTTTTTGATGGAAGCGTCCGTGGCAGTAACGTTCGCACTTGTCGATGAAGCGAATTCTTCACCTCGTTGGCAGACGCCAACACGTCGCGTGTGTGCGAGAAACCATTCGAGGCTCGTCTTCTTCAAAGGAATGGATTACGCCGCTTCGCCTTACTTTGGCTCGGGGCGCATCTGCAATTGATCGCAAACGCTCCCTATCTCAACGGCTGTCCCCGACGACTTGTTGCCGAAACCCGCGCTACAGGACCCGGCCCGCTGATCGAACCCTTGAGTTGTGATAATTGCGTTGTCAGCTACTCGAAAACGGCGATGGCTACTATGTAAATAATGCTAATTCCATGAATTTTAGGAAAAACTATTTTGTGAACAGGACCATCGAAGACAAGTTGTGATAACTAATCAGTAGAGACATGCAAAATTCGCGGATTCATTTCGCGATAGGCTAGCATCAAAACAACTATAACTTCGTACCGCTTCTGCGATTGGCCCACATTTTATCCGGGGAACTGTGAGCCAATGGGAAACACTAAACCAAGAAAGTGTTGAATTACGGACAGCCTAGTTGAGACGTCTCACGCGTCAGTAGCCAATGAACAGGTGTCATTTCCGCGAGTATTTAAAGGACTGTGGAGTCCATCCTAGAGGTAAATGAAACCGCGAATTTTGCAGGTCTCTACTAATCAGCTGTGAAACCATATCGAGGACGATATATCCTCGACTCGCCCTGTCATCTGCAAATACTTAAGATTCACTTCAATCAAACAAGCATTATGGGTCCTTCTGTCTGCAGGGAACTGCTTGGAGAACCGTTCCGTAGTTCGCAGGCGCGCGTCGCTCTTCTGTAGTGACCGAGTTGAAAAAAGGTTACATCGCAATGAATAATTTATCAAAATATGCACACGCATTCCGCGCCCTAGCGCGAGGGACCGCGATCCCCCACATTTGTTTACAATCGCTCGCCATATGGAAACTCTCTTTTCAGCTAAGTTAACATATATACTACCAAGGGGGGTAATCGAAACACTCCACATCAGTTTAGAAACGGTATTTGCTGATGAGGGTAGCTTTTAGAGTACCAAATATTGATACATCAAATGACGAAAATAGTGTAAACGAATCGAAAACTTATAAAACTAAAATAGGAGTCGTTTGGTATTCAAATCATCCACGTCAAAGTAAACTGTGAGCTCATAACATCATAAAACGTAATAAACCGGGATTTCCTGAAAGCAGCTACAAATTAGTTCTGTATTAGAATGTTGTTTTACTTCTTTTCAAACTTAAATTTTACCTAGAATTTGCGATAGTACCAAAACCACATGTATTGAAGCATACCATGAGAGGCAACCACAAACCACAAAAAAAAATTGGAAAGATAAATTAGTTTCTGGAATGAAACGTTTATTGGTATTTTGATAAAAGCAAGTAAATTGCACAGAGAATTAGGGGCTTCTGATCTAACATTTTTTCAGCCCTATTTTTCAGCAGCCATGTCCGGAAATAGATTTGTTACTTTGTTCTCTTTTTATATGTTACGATTCTTCAACGGGACAGGAGAGTTTTGAATTAACAAATTATAAGTGACAAGTTATAAGATATGTAATTGAACTTTTCGCCAAAGCATGTTTTGATCATTTCATATCACATTAAAAAATCACTGTTGATGAAAGGCTGGCAACTACAATGTCTGTCATACAATACTTTCCATTCATAGTTTACATGAAATAAATACCTGGTCGTTACGGAATAAAGATATATATTTGTGCTTACAGCAAGACAGTTTATATATGCAACCTTCAAGTATATACTGGAATGATAAACAAGACATAAATAAGTGAACGAGGGAATGAGAGTGGTTATGAACGTTTTAGAGCCATAGGTACTGTTAGAGATATAACTTACTGACAATTTTTCGAATCTGTACCACTAGCACAAGCATTTTTAGAAAAATTAATGATACATTTTGGTACACTAAGAAGAAATAAAGGAAAAATTTCTAGTGGATGTCGTCAGAGTCCGCAACGAAAATAAGATGTGTTGTATATGAAAGAAGCAAATATGTATTTTCCACAGAGGAGACTAGTTTAGGATACCGTAATTAAATGTTTGCATTTTTTACATCAACACTTTTCAGTTTTGCTCATTTACATACTGTGTATTTGATTTTTCAATGCATCTATACATATAAAAATTAACACCTATTTCTCCTGGTCATGGCCATAAAATGAGAACGGCTTCACCGATTTGATTGGTCTTTTTTTTTTTAATTTTTTCTAATACTTTGTAGAAGGTTCTTACATTTAAAAAAATAAGAAAATTGCGCATTTTATATTTTTAAACATGGGGCCACACTGTCACCTCTCACTTGCTGCGAAAATTGCATTAAACATTGGTAGCAGAACGGTTAATAACAGCGTATTTAGGATCTCTGTGGCGAGGGAAAGCTGGAGGACTCCAGAACATAGTGGTGTAAGTCAAAAAGTCTGTAGCTTTGGGGTTAGCTAAATATAGTTCATCTCTGAAACGTTGAATTTTTTTTTGTTGCAAACTCCAATACACAAAATTCTTGACTTCCACCATAGTAGTTAGGAATAGCCGATCCGGGGACAGTGGTGCTTGGTGCAGGATTCAGGATTGGTGACCCTTGACCCCTGACGTCACTGTTATGACCTTTGACCCCTGACGTAACTTCCGGCCGCCATCTTGGATTACGTAACTTCCGACCGCCATATTGGATTGTGACGTCACGGCGGCAAAAATTCCTCAAAATTCCTCAAAAATGACTCAAAATGACTCAAAAATTCCCGTTTTAAGAAAAAATTTCCCGTTTTCGAGGGAAAAATTCCCATTTCGAGGGAAAATTTCCCGTTTTATTCCTCAAAAATCCCAACGGCTAGAAATGTCCTGATAGAGGCTTAAGCATCCTTAACTCAAGCCTCAGTTAAGCCTCTATCAGGATGTGACCTTGACCTTTGACCTTGACCCCGGCGGCCATCTTGAATCCGCCATTTTGGATGACGTCATTTCGTTTTCTAGAAAATTCCGGCATTGTGTTATCCGCCATATTGGACGATGACGTCACCGTTGCAATTTTCGTTACGGCCGCCATCTTTAACTTTTTTATTTATTATCCGATTTCAATGAAAAAATTTTTAAAATTTATTAAAAAAATCCATTTAATAAAATTTTAATGAAAAATATTTAAAAAATTTATCTTTACGACACGGAGTTCGGAGTCCTCGGTTCGAACCCGGTGAGGCCAAAAAAAATTAAAAATGGCGACCGATCCTCCTCCCGTGGTGACTTTTGGCAGACTGACTCCCACCACTTTTCTTAAAGCATATATATCGTCACCTAGTATGACATCATGTCCGCCATCTTGTCTTCGATGCTGGAAGCCATCATCATCATTGTATCGTCGACGAGAGTGCGCTGACACCATGTTAGTTTAGTTCGTATCCGCTAGAGTGCAGTAATCATTTATTATTACTGTGACACCCGCCATCTTGAAATATGGCCGCCATCTTGAAAATCCGTAATTATTTAGCTAGAAATTCGGGAAAAATTCCAAAATTCATTAAATAAATCACTCATTAACTTACATATTGATTCGATCCGCTCCAGTCCTTGGTTCGATCCCCGAATGATGCAAAACATTTAATTTTATATAAAAAATAATAATTTCAATAAACCATGTTCAAAATTCTTAAAGAGACTTTAAATCCTCTACTACCATCATCCTATCAGACACCAAGACCACCATATTGGAAATTCGTAATTGTAATGCTAGAGATTCGGGAAAAAGTTCAAAATTCATTAAATAAATTTGTAATCTATATACTGATTGATTAGATCGACTAAGGTCCTTGGTTCGATCCCTGGCCGATACAAAACAACTTTAATTTTAAAAAAGTACCAGAAAAGTGTAAGGTTCGAGAAATAAAACACCTCAAAGTCTTTTACAAACATAATATTTATTACACAATTTCTATCCTACTACAGAATCACTTGCGAAAGCCAACAACAATCTTATAAACATTTAGCCCTGCATAGACGTGCAACGACTACTTCTTAGCTCCAAATGGCTCCCAAAGCTCCAACAGCCTCCAAATGCTTAACACAGCTCCAAATGGCTCCAAATGCTCCAAACGGCTCCAAATGCTCCAAATGTCTCCAGCAGCTCCAAATGCTTGACAGCTCCAAATGCTTCAAAAGGCTCCAAATGCTCCAACAGCTCCAAAAAAAGGCTCCAAATGCTCCAATAGCCTCCAAATGCTTAACACAGCTCCAAATGGCTCCAAATGCTCCAAACGGCCTCCAAATGCTTGACAGCCTCCAAATGCTTAACACAGCTCTAAATGGCTCCAAATGCTCCAAACGGCCTCCAAATGCTTGACAGCTCCAAATGTCTCCAGCAGCTCCAAATGCTCCAACAGCTCCAAAAAAAGGCTCCAAATGCTCCAACAGCCTCCAAATGCTTAACACAGCTCCAAATGGCTCCAAATGCTTGACAGCTCCAAATGCATAACACAGCTCCAAATGGCTCCAAATGCTCCAAACGGCCTCCAAATGCTTGACAGCTCCAAATGTCTCCAGCAGCTCCAAATGCTCCAACAGCTCCAAAAAAAAGGCTCCAAATGCTCCAACAGCCTCCAAATGCTTAACACAGTTCCAAATGGCTCCAAATGCTCCAAACGGCCTCCAAATGCTTGACAGCTCCAAATGTTTCCAGCAGCTCCAAATGCTCCAAATGCTTGACAGCTCCAAATGCTTCAAAAGGCTCCAAATGCTCCAAATGCTCCAAACGGCCTCCAAATGGCTCCAACAGCTCCAACAGCCTCCAAATGCTTGACAGCTCCAAATGTTTCCAGCAGCTCCAAATGCTCCAAATGGCTCCAACAGCCTCCAAATGCTTAACACAGCTCTAAATGGCTCCAACAGCTCCAAAAGACTCCAAAAGCTTCAAAAGGCTCCAATTGCTCCAAGAGCTCCATCTTCAATTGGTTCCAACTGATTCCTATTACTTTTATCGAACTTGGCATGATTACTAACATGTCTTTATCAGTATACATTTTGACTGGCAGTGGTAACGTTTTTTTACACCTTTAAGTTTTAAGTTTTATTTAGAAATCAGATTTCGATAAATGATAGCTTCCATCTGGAAAGAAAATATATTAATTTATCTTCAAGTTTATACACATACATTTAATTTAATCCATTATTGTATGTAGCCAGCTTCCCTCAGTTCTTTGAGTATGAAGGATATTTCTTTAATGTTCGAATAGTTTCCTGCACAAAGCGATCCATGTAGTAGTCGTAGCCTGTTAACCAATATGTTAGGATCTTCCCATGAGGTATAATCAATCTCTTCTGCTGCCTTCATCATCCTTGCATGTTTATAATAAATATTATCTCTGGTGTTTATCGTTTTAACACCAACCACAAGGTCACTTTCGTCATCTTGCCAGTGATTATCACAAGCTTGATCAGGATAATTTATTTTATTACGCCGTTTCCATCGTTTTGGTGTCAAACCACCATCACAGTCTTCGCTCTTGCATGCTTTTGGTGCTTCAGTACAGTACTCAATCATAACAGCCTCAGATGTGTCACCACAATCTTCAATCATGCCAGCTTCTGATGTGTCACCACAGTCTTCAATCATGTCAGCACCACAAACTTGATCAGGATAATTTATTTTATTACGTCGTTTCCATCGTTTTGGTCTCAGACTGCCATCACAGTCTTCGATCTTGCCTGCTTTAGGTGTTTCAGTACAGTACTCAATCATGTCAGCCTCAGATGTGTCACCACAATCTTCAATCATGCCCGCCTCAGATGATTCATCAAAGTCTTCGACCTTGTAAGCTTCAGGTGGTTCTCCATCTTTCACATTTTCATGGAGACGACTAGATATTGGAGTAAATATATTTTCATTTCTAATGTGGTTACAACTTCCTTCGTTTGTTTTAAATTTTAAATTATTATCTTGATCTAGATCAGTAATTTTAGCATTAGGTTTTTCGCCTTCGTTCCTCTTCCGCGATGTTGTAGCCCAGTCTTCGTTATCTTTATTCATCTTAATTGTACAGGTCTTGTAATGTCTATCCAAGTAATATCTTCTACCAAAGGATTTCTGACACTGACTGCAATGAAATGGTTTTTGACAAGGACCCAAATTACACTCGCTTCTCTCATGTCGTTTAGCATTCTTTCTCAAGGTAAACACCTTGCTACAGTATCTACAGTGATGACGTTTTGATACAGCAACAAATCCCGTTTCAGGATTCATATTAGTTATTGAGACTAATGCCAGATGCAAACTAAGAGTTTTAAATTAGATATATTACTTAAATAGAATTTTTTAATTATTTCATCAGCGAGAATTAATTTATCTCATTCAAAGGTACTTGTTGCAAGTAGTTCTGCTTTTCAACAACAGATGTCGCCACATGTTACTTGCAGGTAAATAATATTTAGTTATTTTATGCGGGATGCGGGATGCTCACTAACGATCGCAAAAGAAGGATGGCTTCGCTAGACTCCAAGGAGAAGGAAGTTCGTCCATCCTGTTAGTGCTTCTTAGATTTCTCAGAGATTATTTGACTGAGTAATGATATTTTTTAAATTTCCACCTGATAAAAATATTACAAGTGCTGATTTATTGGCAGAATTTCAATAATTAAATGCGACCTTGAATAAAAAATGACATGACTCATTAAGTAAAAAATTCTTCATGCAGAGATCAATTCCTCATCAGTAACCAGAAGCACTCGGAGAAAACCATCAGATGTCTAGTCAGGAATAATCAGAAGCACCCAGAGAAAACCATCAAAATATTGTCAAGAATAATCAGGAGCACACGGAGAAAACTACCATAATATTGTCAAGAATAAACGGGAGCACACGGAGAAATCCACCATAATATTGACAAGAATAATCAGGAGCACACAGAGAAAACCACCGCAAGTTTTCTTTGATATCATAAAATTTCAGGAAAAAAATAATACTAAAAATAAAAATAAATTAATAAAAAATTAAAAAAAAAATAAAATAAAAAAATACATAAATATATTCTGCTAGCTTGTGAACTTCTCATTGCTGAACAAAGATAGAGTTCTAGTACAAGCCAGAATTTTATGTATTTTTTTTTTTTTTTTTTTTAATTTTTTATTAATTTATTTTTATTTTTAGTATTATTTTTTTCCTGAAATTTTATGATATCAAAGAAAACTTGCGGTGGTTTTCTCTGTGTGCTCCTGATTATTCTTGTCAATATTATGGTGGATTTCTCCGTGTGCTCCCGTTTATTCTTGACAATATTATGGTAGTTTTCTCCGTGTGCTCCTGATTATTCTTGACAATATTTTGATGGTTTTCTCTGGGTGCTTCTGATTATTCCTGACTAGACATCTGATGGTTTTCTCCGAGTGCTTCTGGTTACTGATAAGGAATTGATCTCTGCATGAAGAATTTTTTACTTAATGAGTCATGTCATTTTTTATTCAAGGTCGCATTTAATTATTGAAATTCTGCCAATAAATCAGCACTTGTAATATTTTTATCAGGTGGAAATTTAAAAAATATCATTACTCAGTCAAATAATCTCTGAGAAATCTAAGAAGCACTAACAGGATGGACGAACTTCCTTCTCCTTGGAGTCTAGCGAAGCCATCCTTCTTTTGCGATCGTTAGTGAGCATCCCGCATCCCACATAAAATAACTAAATATTATTTACCTGCAAGTAACATGTGGCGACATCTGTTGTTGAAAAGCAGAACTACTTGCAACAAGTACCTTTGAATGAGATAAATTAATTCTCGCTGATGAAATAATTAAAAAATTCTATTTAAGTAATATATCTAATTTAAAACTCTTAGTTTGCATCTGGCATTAGTCTCAATAACTAATATGAATCCTGAAACGGGATTTGTTGCTGTATCAAAACGTCATCACTGTAGATACTGTAGCAAGGTGTTTACCTTGAGAAAGAATGCTAAACGACATGAGAGAAGCGAGTGTAATTTGGGTCCTTGTCAAAAACCATTTCATTGCAGTCAGTGTCAGAAATCCTTTGGTAGAAGATATTACTTGGATAGACATTACAAGACCTGTACAATTAAGATGAATAAAGATAACGAAGACTGGGCTACAACATCGCGGAAGAGGAACGAAGGCGAAAAACCTAATGCTAAAATTACTGATCTAGATCAAGATAATAATTTAAAATTTAAAACAAACGAAGGAAGTTGTAACCACATTAGAAATGAAAATATATTTACTCCAATATCTAGTCGTCTCCATGAAAATGTGAAAGATGGAGAACCACCTGAAGCTTACAAGGTCGAAGACTTTGATGAATCATCTGAGGCGGGCATGATTGAAGATTGTGGTGACACATCTGAGGCTGACATGATTGAGTACTGTACTGAAACACCTAAAGCAGGCAAGATCGAAGACTGTGATGGCAGTCTGAGACCAAAACGATGGAAACGACGTAATAAAATAAATTATCCTGATCAAGTTTGTGGTGCTGACATGATTGAAGACTGTGGTGACACATCAGAAGCTGGCATGATTGAAGATTGTGGTGACACATCTGAGGCTGTTATGATTGAGTACTGTACTGAAGCACCAAAAGCATGCAAGAGCGAAGACTGTGATGGTGGTTTGACACCAAAACGATGGAAACGGCGTAATAAAATAAATTATCCTGATCAAGCTTGTGATAATCACTGGCAAGATGACGAAAGTGACCTTGTGGTTGGTGTTAAAACGATAAACACCAGAGATAATATTTATTATAAACATGCAAGGATGATGAAGGCAGCAGAAGAGATTGATTATACCTCATGGGAAGATCCTAACATATTGGTTAACAGGCTACGACTACTACATGGATCGCTTTGTGCAGGAAACTATTCGAACATTAAAGAAATATCCTTCATACTCAAAGAACTGAGGGAAGCTGGCTACATACAATAATGGATTAAATTAAATGTATGTGTATAAACTTGAAGATAAATTAATATATTTTCTTTCCAGATGGAAGCTATCATTTATCGAAATCTGATTTCTAAATAAAACTTAAAACTTAAAGGTGTAAAAAAACGTTACCACTGCCAGTCAAAATGTATACTGATAAAGACATGTTAGTAATCATGCCAAGTTCGATAAAAGTAATAGGAATCAGTTGGAACCAATTGAAGATGGAGCTCTTGGAGCAATTGGAGCCTTTTGAAGCTTTTGGAGTCTTTTGGAGCTGTTGGAGCCATTTAGAGCTGTGTTAAGCATTTGGAGGCTGTTGGAGCCATTTGGAGCATTTGGAGCTGCTGGAAACATTTGGAGCTGTCAAGCATTTGGAGGCTGTTGGAGCTGTTGGAGCCATTTGGAGGCCGTTTGGAGCATTTGGAGCATTTGGAGCCTTTTGAAGCATTTGGAGCTGTCAAGCATTTGGAGCATTTGGAGCTGCTGGAAACATTTGGAGCTGTCAAGCATTTGGAGGCCGTTTGGAGCATTTGGAGCCATTTGGAACTGTGTTAAGCATTTGGAGGCTGTTGGAGCATTTGGAGCCTTTTTTTTGGAGCTGTTGGAGCATTTGGAGCTGCTGGAGACATTTGGAGCTGTCAAGCATTTGGAGGCCGTTTGGAGCATTTGGAGCCATTTGGAGCTGTGTTATGCATTTGGAGCTGTCAAGCATTTGGAGGCCGTTTGGAGCATTTGGAGCCATTTAGAGCTGTGTTAAGCATTTGGAGGCTGTCAAGCATTTGGAGGCCGTTTGGAGCATTTGGAGCCATTTGGAGCTGTGTTAAGCATTTGGAGGCTATTGGAGCATTTGGAGCCTTTTTTTGGAGCTGTTGGAGCATTTGGAGCCTTTTGAAGCATTTGGAGCTGTCAAGCATTTGGAGCTGCTGGAGACATTTGGAGCATTTGGAGCCGTTTGGAGCATTTGGAGCCATTTGGAGCTGTGTTAAGCATTTGGAGGCTGTTGGAGCTTTGGGAGCCATTTGGAGCTAAGAAGTAGTCGTTGCACGTCTATGCAGGGCTAAATGTTTATAAGATTGTTGTTGGCTTTCGCAAGTGATTCTGTAGTAGGATAGAAATTGTGTAATAAATATTATGTTTGTAAAAGACTTTGAGGTGTTTTATTTCTCGAACCTTACACTTTTCTGGTACTTTTTTAAAATTAAAGTTGTTTTGTATCGGCCAGGGATCGAACCAAGGACCTTAGTCGATCTAATCAATCAGTATATAGATTACAAATTTATTTAATGAATTTTGAACTTTTTCCCGAATCTCTAGCATTACAATTACGAATTTCCAATATGGTGGTCTTGGTGTCTGATAGGATGATGGTAGTAGAGGATTTAAAGTCTCTTTAAGAATTTTGAACATGGTTTATTGAAATTATTATTTTTTATATAAAATTAAATGTTTTGCATCATTCGGGGATCGAACCAAGGACTGGAGCGGATCGAATCAATATGTAAGTTAATGAGTGATTTATTTAATGAATTTTGGAATTTTTCCCGAATTTCTAGCTAAATAATTACGGATTTTCAAGATGGCGGCCATATTTCAAGATGGCGGGTGTCACAGTAATAATAAATGATTACTGCACTCTAGCGGATACGAACTAAACTAACATGGTGTCAGCGCACTCTCGTCGACGATACAATGATGATGATGGCTTCCAGCATCGAAGACAAGATGGCGGACATGATGTCATACTAGGTGACGATATATATGCTTTAAGAAAAGTGGTGGGAGTCAGTCTGCCAAAAGTCACCACGGGAGGAGGATCGGTCGCCATTTTTAATTTTTTTTGGCCTCACCGGGTTCGAACCGAGGACTCCGAACTCCGTGTCGTAAAGATATATTTTTTAAATATTTTTCATTAAAATTTTATTAAATGGATTTTTTTAATAAATTTTAAAAATTTTTTCATTGAAATCGGATAATAAATAAAAAAGTTAAAGATGGCGGCAGTAACGAAAATTGCAACGGTGACGTCATCGTCCAATATGGCGGATAACACAATGCCGGAATTTTCTAGAAAACGAAATGACGTCATCCAAAATGGCGGATTCAAGATGGCCGCCGGGGTCAAGGTCAAAGGTCAAGGTCACATCCTGATAGAGGCTTAACTGAGGCTTGAGTTAAGGATGCTTAAGCCTCTATCAGGACATTTCTAGCCGTTGGGATTTTTGAGGAATAAAACGGGAAATTTTCCCTCGAAATGGGAATTTTTCCCTCGAAAACGGGAAATTTTTTCTTAAAACGGGAATTTTTGAGTCATTTTGAGTCATTTTTGAGGAATTTTGAGGAATTTTTGCCGCCGTGACGTCACAATCCAATATGGCGGTCGGAAGTTACGTAATCCAAGATGGCGGCCGGAAGTTACGTCAGGGGTCAAAGGTCATAACAGTGACGTCAGGGGTCAAGGGTCACCAATCCTGAATCCTGCACCAAGCACCACTGTCCCCGGATCGGCTATTCCTAACTACTCACCATTATAGTCTCGAGCACCTGAACTGTGACCATCCACGTCTGGCCCGGAGGAGTTATCTGGGTTGGAAACACCGAGGGCACAGCACAGTCGCAAGCAGCGAGAAGCCCTGGTTCTGTCACAGATGATGGTATTGGTTGGTCTCGGGGGTGGTGTGTATGTGCTTGTACTTTCTAGCTAGAAGTAGGCTCTGGAGGTTTTCGGACCAGCAAAGAAACGTGTTGTGGTCTACAGGAACACGACGTGGCCTCTATACACTGTTAGAAATTATAGTAAAATTGCTGACTTTTGAATGAAGAATTTACCTGAAATTAAAGAAGAGTTCTTCGTAATTTCAGACAGCAGGATCTTCGTAGGTGCTTATCCGTATTCTGATTTCCGAGCTGTGTGTTTTTCGTTTTAAATAAAGTTAGCACACAGGTGAAAGAAAGAAGAGTTTTTTTTTGTGGATTTAAAAAAAATCCTTTCGAATATTTTGTTAATATACAGAAATAATTCTTGTAAATGTAAGTTTACGAAGTTAACCGTAGATACAAGAAGAACCCTGGATGATTTGTGAACTACGTTCTTCATTAATTACAGATTTTAACAGTGTGGATAAAACTATACCATGTGCCGTGGGAATATGAGAGTGGGCCATACGCCCACCACCGTGATTGGAAGGAGTACAGTCTCCATCTAGTTAATATAAATATATTTCACTCTCCTTGCTTCGCACTCCACTGCTGGGCATGCAATAGTGTACAGTAATGAACTGGAATGAACTGGCAACTTCCCAGGTGCACCCTTGGGGGAAAAAAATGTAATCGAGGGGGAGGAGGGGAGGGTCGTTATCTACGCGCAAATGGGGTTGGCTATCGAGAGACTTTTTCTGTCCACGAATTTTTCACAACTGTCGAAAAAATTCGATGAGACCCCACCTGGGACACGTCCTCACACACGATTCCCGACTCTCCAAGTGTGTGAACCTCCAGTGTCACCTTCCTGTCAATCAGATACCAGCTGCGCTCCGTGTCACAACAAGGACAGAATATCCCAGATGGTTTCCCAGTGCAAAAAAAAATAATTTGTTCTACTGCTACAAAATCGCAGAAATTAATATTCATAGCTCAATTAACATTAATAACTAACATATTGTTACGAACGCAGACAGGACCGCTACACGCGCCGGGTTTGGAACTGGCTGGCGTCCCAGCCAGGCCATCGGTGTCCACTGACGTAAGGCATGCCGCACGTGCCTGGCCGGATTACGAGGGTCTTTGCTACCCCCTCCCCCTCCCCACCCGAGCTCCCCGTGCATCGTCCTGCCTCGACGCTGTTATCTATCGCTGAGCGGCCTTGGGAATTCTGCGGGCCACCGCGCGGAGCAGCGTGAATTACGCCACCCTTCTGGACTGTTCGGGCTCGGGTCGGCCAGTAAAGTCGCGACTCGTCACATCAGCTCTCGTCCGTTCGAGAAGGGCACCCCTGAGTACCAGAGCCGCGACGTCGTCCTCCACGGGAGTTGCGAGCGAGTCCCGCGACAGTTACGAGCGCGAAGGGAAGTGTGATATGGGCGAAGAGAGTGAGAGACTACCCCCCCTCCCCATCCTCCCTGAGAGTGGTGCGACGCCGAGTTCGACTGGATCGTGAGAGTATTGGTATTAAATTAAGTTTAAATGTATTCTCATTATAAACCAACTTTGGCAAAAAATTATCGATCAACATTAGCTCTTCCTTTAAGATATATATTACATAGTCTGTAATATTGTTTTGATTAAAACTCGATTTTATTTATGTCACCAATTTTTTATTCTATTTATGAATCCTGCAAATTATTTTATACTGTCTAAAAACTCATTATTAGTTGTATATTTTTATTTAAGTTCTTGAAATATATGATTTATTAGTTTTAATATTGTACAATAAACGTTTTAAATACTACCCTAGTCTTAAATTTACATTATTTATTACTAAAATTGCGTTTGGTGACTGTACAATTTAATTATCTTCTAAATCAGTGCTCAAAACTATGAATATGTTTAGAAGTTTTATAAAATAATAACAATTTACCTTAAGCAACTTCGAGAACTAATCACGCAAATAAATTAATGGCTTTCACGGGAAATAGGTTTCTTTGATCAAGCTATAAATTATTATTTATCTTCCGAGAGAAGGATAAACTATGTATATTCAAAATTTCTGGTTTAAGCTGTGTTTGCAAATACTCAATTATAATGTTCTAAATTGTTGATTATGTATGTTTCATTCGCCTGTCCATCAAATTCACAAAAAACGTTTTAGTTATTATTTTATTTTATTTCACTAGCCCAGCGTTAGCAAAAAAAAGTAAACAAGTATCACAGTAAAGGGAAAATAACAATGCATATTTTATCGGTACACACTATCGGTTCGTTTTCATAATAAAGATGTAATAACATGCAGTTTTCCTGCAAACGAGTTTTATGTATTAAAAAATAAAAAATAATTTCAGCTAGTCTTTTAGTACTTGGCAGTGATGTGTAAACGTCTGACCTCCGTAAAGATAAACACTCATGTGTTTAAACGTAGTTCATGTTACAAATAAACATATAATATGAAACTGGGACACGGAATTAAATGTTAAAATTCACTCAACAGTTAATACTGTAAAGTTTCCGTACACGTTAGAAGTTATACTTCTATGGCATTACTAAAATATTAACCTGAAACAGTTGAAAACACATATTATAACACTTAAGTTTATATTTGTATGTTTTTTTTATTAAATTACTGAAATCAGTATGTGAATTATTACTACAAACAAACCTTAAACTTATTGAGCTGATTCAACAATATTTGTATATTATGTTATCTAAAAAGTAAAAAAAAAAAAAGCTTCCAGTGACGCCACTTGAGGCTACCATGCGCGCGCACTGCCGCTGTGCTACCGATCCTCTTAGAAATTTAGAAGGAGAATATGTATATATTTTAATCGTGCGAACGGCTATTCACTCGATGATATACGTAATGATTCCGCTCCAGTGTAATGCCAGGTTTCTCAGGTATTTTAAAACATGTGGTTGTTTTTTACTATTTACTTCTTTAGTTTACCAAATATATCCCAGAGTAGTTTCACTATCATAAAGTTTCATTTGTAACAAAAATACGTTTGGTATGTCCCTTAATGTCTACGAAAGTGTCTATGTACGGTTTTTTTTGATGCTACACGTGGGTCCGCCATGTTTGTGACGTATTTCCGTTCATCGACGTCCGTTCCGTTTTCTAGAAATTACTGCTACCAAATGCCGTATACCGAGAACTAAGATATTTATACTTAAATAAGGAATATGCCATTGTGTTGTTTATATATCATGTTAGTTAAATATTTATATATTACTAGCTGTGCACAGCGGTTTAGCTGTTAAATCTAACTAAAATAAACTTTCAAGTATTTCCATTACACGACATAATATGTTATAACTTTTAAATTTTTTTTTGCGACCTACAGTTATTATCACTTTGTCACTGATACCTAGTATGCTCCAACAATATATATGACTTGCTATGGTTTTAACGAATTTTGTTTTCCACCACCTGCTCAATTCTCCACTGAAGCGACGTTTCTTGCTGTCTGGCTCCCTTCATTTGTGAGCACTGCAAAAGATTCGACTTGCGTTTGCGAGTCATGATAAAAATAAATTCAAGTCACTAGTAAAATTTACCTATAACCTGCAACCAAATCGATAAATAACAAAATCGGCTTAATCCATAACACGTTCAAAGTCAATTGTTGTAGAAAGAGAGTACTGCTTTTAGCGCCGTTAGTTCGCTAGCCGCCGCGAGCTACACTAAGCGGACGGTTCTCACCAAGGAGAAGGATAGGAAGTTTCCAGACCCTACTGTATGACCGTGTGGCGGACATAGAGAAATGACACACACTCGTTGTTTGTATGTCTATGATCTATGATTTTCTTAATAAAATGAATTTACCCCTTTTTCACTCTATTAGGGATGGAATTTCATAATAATAGGTTGACTATGTGCTTATACAGGTTATGAGCTAGTTGCATGCCAGATCTCATTCAAATCCGTTCAGCGGTTCGGGCGTCAAGGAGTAACGAACATACACACAACATTTCGCAAGTGTAATACCAGGTTTGTTCCAACCTTTTGGTCGGCATCCTCCACCAGTCCTTCCATTTGTGCGTCCTTTCGGCAGTTAAGATACAGCTTCATGCCTAACCCAGTGGAGACTGCGCGCGGTAGAAAGTACCTCCCGCCACTCGCGACACTCCAGCAGGTCTGCTTTTATCGCGGCAGACTATCCGCTGATGGCCCGCTACAGCGGGAGGCTGCTGGAGCGGGGGTAGTGTTTGGAGCGGCGCGCGGAGGGGGTGAGAATGCGAGGGTGTGCCGGGCTCTCTGGCGAGGGAGGGGGAGGGATGTATTTTTTTTTCTCTCCCCCGCCCCCAGGTCCAACATGGCGGCCGGGTCCCTGCTGGCTGCGCGGGCGTCTCGTAGCGCGCTCTCTCTAGTTCCGGCCACCGCCGCGGCGAGGCGCTGCCGGCGCTCCCATTGCATTTTCGCCCGGGCCCAGTCAAGTACGGAGCATCAATACATTATCAGCTGCGTGTTTGCGGTTACGTTTCAAGAGCGCCCGTTCGTTCGTCCCGCGAGAAATAAATTTTTTTCTCTCTCTCCTTCGAGGATTACATTTTCGTTAGAAAAAAAAGTTTTGTGTTTCGTTTCGCGAGTTTTAAGTGTTGCATATGCATGTGTGTGCGCGCGCTAGCGTGTGTTCTGCACGCCGACATTTCTAACGGACACTAAGTCACGTGGAGCTGAAAGAAATAAAAGTATTTTCCATGTTCAATCTGTTGCCAAGTGTATGTGCGCGTGTGTCGAAAGCATTTTTTTTTAATTTGTATTTTATAATCATATCAATTTTAAAAGTTACTAAATTACCAAGCTGGTGGCATGAAGCTGATAAAATTTAAACCTCGACATATTTGACGTAAACCTTCAAAATAGTAAACTGTTTAAATGCACTATATAAACATGCACGTTAAGGTATGTTTTAATATCTGTGTTTGATGTTGATACATGAAAAATTAAATATAAATCATACTTTAAACTCCAGCAGCCAAATAATCTAGTAATACCATGTACGTAAATAGCAATATAATTAGTGGCATATAATTGACTGTTCAGCTTATTTAATTCTAAAAAATAAGCAAAACTCTATAACAACCGTTTTAATTATATATAAACAGAGAAAACCAACCATAAGTTCCAATGATTTGAGAAAATAATTATTGGCATCCAGGTAAAAAAATGTTTTTATAAAAAACTTTCAATTAAAATAGTAACAGTAGCCTATATTTGTTTTATGTATGCTAGTTTTATTTGGGTTAACATTTAAAATACTATAAAATATTTTTAATTTTCTCTAAAATCTTTTGAAGCTGTAATGTAAATTAAAAAAAAAAGGAAAAATAACATATAGTTAATATTATTTTATTTAGATGATTGCAATGAAGTTCATATCTGCGCTGAGGTAGCCGGGCCCTAATAAGTTGATATTGTATAAAGCCCAGTCGAGGCCCGGGATGATCGACCCGTGCCTTAGATCGCGTCCCCTCTGAGCGACGGAGCCGGGGCACAGCACTCGCGAGCCGCGACCATGACGCAGTGACCGGGTAGACGGCGCGCGCGCGGTCGGCGCAGGGCCCGGGCACACGTGGCCGCGGGACGGACATGGGGCAGGACTGGTGCGTGCGGCGCAAGCGCAAGAGGACCGGAAGCGGATGCTGCCCCTGCGGGCCAGGACTGCGCGTCTTCCCGTCACGGTAAACGACGCTGTTCTCCCCTTTCCACCCCCTCCCCCCCAACTCCTTTTCCAAAAAAAAACAGTCCACCTCGTGTTCCTGTTGTTCTGTGTGCCAGCTCTGATGGGTCCAGAATTCGAATTAAACCATTGGCCGGGTTGTTCGGCATTTACGGTCGTTGTGTTCCAACGACTCTAAAAACATGCTTTTTGAGTGGTTAATTCGGTAAATCAAACCTTCAGGCTTGTTTCCTTGTAATTTATGTTATGCAAGATAATATTTCTGTAATTTAATTCCGAAAGTTCTCTTACATTTTTTGTCGTTGGGTCCAAAATTCCAGCTCTAAATATTCAGGCACGTTTTCATATTTAGGAAAAAAATAAAATTCTTGAATTTTTACGACTATGAGATAACGCTTCTTAAATTTTTGTTGAGAAAGTTTGAGATGAAATGTAATATGCAAGAGGGCTGTCGGAATACGTTTACATAAAATACGTTTCTCAACATTTAGCGTCACATGAAAATGAAAAAAAAATATATGTACATATATGGCGAATATACCAAACCTTAAGCTTTGGCAGAAAAGGTGTTCAAGTTATGGGTGTAAAAAAAATTATCTTAATACATGCATGCGTAGTAAAACCCTGAGGCTCTTTCGTCTTTCAAGTAATTTAGAAAATTCTTTTTTTTTTTAAAGAGATGGAAAATACAATATTTATAATTGGAAGAAAATATTGGGATAGCGAGTTTCTCTAACAGCGAAAATTTTAAACTTAGACTTAAAAACACTTGATATTGACTTGGCCATTGGTTGAATGTTAGGCCATAAGCTAGCTTGCTAAATT